>NW_004949103.1:9479779-9498540 GCF_000317375.1 Microtus ochrogaster
TGCCTCTGCCTCCTGAGTGTTGGTATTAAAGGCGTGCACCACCACTATCCTGCAATTAGGAGGAGCTGACCCATAGATCATTCTTCTTCTCCTTCTTCTTTTTATTTTATGTACATTGGGTGTGGGGGCGGGGCTGTCAGATCTCCTGGAACTGGAGTGACAGACACTTGTGAGCTGCCCTGTGGGAACTGAACCCAGAAGCAACCAGCGTTCTTACCCACTGAGCCGTCTCTCCAGCCCTCCTGGATCATATCTTAACAGGCTTGGACATGGCCTTGAATGTCACAGCCCGAGTCTATGTGTGTCTGTGTGGAGGGAGCAACCGTGACTACTTTCAGTTTCTCAGCTGCACCCACGTAAGCCCCTGGCCCAGAGGTGACAAAGGGGAAGAACTCACCTGTGGTCAGAGCGCCCGGAGCAGCTCAGCTTCCGCGTCCAGCTGGCTTGTGTCTCCCTCAGCAAGGTCATTGCTGTTGCTTAAAATAAAGTAATCAACAACTGCAAATGCAAAAATTATGAAAACCAAGTTTACAGGGAAAGCAGGCAAAGTAGAAAGAAAATTCAACCTCACACCAAACACCCTTCCCTCTGCTCAGTGGGGCAAAATTCTTTTTCATTTTTGTTTTTCTGCATTTTCCTAATTTGCTATGAAAAAGCCTTTCAGAAAAATGAATCACAAGAATTAAATAAAGTCTGTTTTCTCAGTCATGATTTTTATGTTTTGTTGTTTTGGGGGTGGGGGGGGGTGGAGTTTTTTTTGTACATTCTTTAAAATGCCACAGTGTCTTGGGGTTATAGGTGAGATGCTTTAGAGTCATTTTCTTCTTCAGGAGAACAGCTGGAAGTTTAAAACCTCATTCTTTCTCCTTGTGTAAGTGTTGCTGTGGAAGAATAAATGGAAGGAATTCCTTTAAGAAGGAATGGGCTCTTCTCCATTCCAGGGCAGGGAGCATCCTTCAGGAGGGTGTTTTTCTTGCCTAGCATTGATGTTTACAACACTTAAAACTATTGTGAGCCTTTTTTCCCCCCTTTTGGAGGACAAGCCAAATTCAGTGAGCTAAACTTACCCTTAAACTCCCTTCCATCTTTTTCTATTCTTAAGTACCCTCTGCATTTCTATTCTTAACTTCAGTGAGGCCCTGGTTTTAAAGATAATATTTTTAAACTGTTGCTTCAGCAACTGGTGAGCCCAATATGACAGTGATTACGTGTAACATTGTAAGATCTCCTAGAATAAACGTAACAGGCACAGGAATCATAATTGAATTCCTCTCTCTCTCTCTCTCTCTCTCTCTCTCTCTCTCTCTCTCTCTGTCTCCCTGTTCCTTGAAGCTCTGAGTGCCTCTTTCCAGTCCTAAACCTGAGAAAAATGTCCCTTAGGCATCAGTATTGAGTGGCATGGAGTTATATACACTGTAATTCAATTCTTCCTGGGCTGTGTCTGTATAGTTCAAAGACTCCTCATCCAAAAAGAGGACTAGATAAGATTAAGTCTTAATCTTGTGGCAAATGACACACTGTGCAGGATGGGAACTAAGACACGGTGATTTAAGGTTGGGCACATTAAAGTCCGCCTTACCAACTCATGCCTATTTATTTGTAGCTATTTTCTTTTTTTAATGTAAAGGGATCAAATGAATTCAAAGGAATATAGGCCAATTTGTTGTTAAATATGTGCCTGTCTTCAACCTTGACCCATGCTGTGTGACCCTGGGAAGTTCACCTAACTTCTTTGAACCAGAGGTGGTAGCACATCTGAAAAGACTGTATGGAGGATCCTTGGAACCAAAGCGCATAACGGCATCATCAGCTCTCTGTTGCATGTGACGCACATATAAATTTATTTCCATTTTCCCCCTCGATTCTCAGACTGTCAGTGAGTTTTGTTCAGCTGAGCAAATATTGACTATGTGTTATGTGCAAAGTCCTGGAGACATAAATGTTCTCTCATGCCCTTAAGATTCCGTCTTCCAGGTGCAAATGGAACCTTGCTTTGTCCTTCAAGGCAGATGAAATACATCTTCACCTGAGTAGGAAGGAAGTGTGCTGGGATCCCAATGCTAAGTTCCCTTAATATGCTTTCACAAAAAAGTTAATGAGTCTCCATGAGCCTGGAAGGACCAGAGAGTTCTGGGCTTAATGAAGAATGAGCTTTTCAGAAAGCCACAGTGAGGAGAAGACACTGGCAGAGACGCCCCGAGGGCAGAGACAAGGGAGAGGAAATGAATGTATTGTAAGGAATTAAATACAGTGGGTCCCTGTATCATGGGAGCCACATCTCCGGACTCAACAAAGTGTGAGCTGAAGATATCTGACAGAAAAGTTGTGGCTGTGGGGCAGGAGAGGTGGCTCCACTGTCAGAGGACACACTCAGTTCCCAGCGCCCACGTCAGGAAGCCCACAACTACTTGTAACTCCAGCTCCTGGGGATCTCACATGGTCTCCGGCCTCTATGGCACTGGCATGCACTCGGCACACGTTCCTCACTGACATGAACACATAAGGAAAAATAAATCTTTTAAAGATGTGGCTACAGACTTTACTTTCTGTTCACTAGTTCCCAAAGAACTACATAGTATTCTCTCCGTAGTATAGGGAGCGATGGTTTAAATCACACAAGAGGAGAGTGCCACACAGATTTTATTTTTTATTTATAATTATAATTATTTAATTATTTATTCTTAAGCATTCATAAATTTTGACATCCATGGTGGTCCTAGAACTAATTGCCTTGGATACCAAGGGAAGAGGAATGAATGTACCTAGGAGGGACTGAATCTCCTCAGGGAGATGGCAAAAAAGAACGACAGAGATACTGAAGCAAAAGGAAAGACAGCGACAGAGAGACAGTGGCGAGAGATGGAGAGCTAGTCTCTAAGCGACGAGGTGGGACAGAGTGGCTATTCAATTGCTCCTCTGTCTAACCCTCCACGAAGAGCGACTTACAACTCTAGAAGAAGTGAAATCGACAAATTTGCCTTCAATCATTTGTTCATGACTGTTTCTCAACTACATCCTGTGCGCCAGGCTCTTAAGCGTCAACGGTGAATGAGGCACTGTTTCGTCCCTCATGGAGCTGACGCTCACGTGGGATCAAAGAGAGCGAGAGCAGAAACAAATGACCATAATGTCAAATGGAACTTGAGGGCATGACTCTTAACTATCACAGCCACCACGGTAAGGGTTTAAACTGCGTGCCCTACCCCAGAACTCACATGTTGACGTCCTCAGTCACAGGACTTCAGAATGTAACCTAAAGGTCTTTAAGGAGGTAGTTGCCAAACTAAAATTAAGTCAAGTGGTTGGCTCCTAACTCTACAAGACCACCTGTCCCCACTTCCATATAAGAAAGGACATCCAGACACATGGACAGGTGTGTCCAGAAGAAAGGTGATCTCAAGAGGCAGAGAGAAGATGGTGGCCTAAGAGGTAGGGACACCTGTCACCCTCACAACCCTCGGAAGGAGGCCACCCACCCACACCTTTGGCACTGTCAGCCTCCAGAGCTAAGAGGCACTAAGTTTCGGTTGCATAGGCCAGGCAGTTGATGGCAGTTTCCTATCATGTTTACTGACTCCACACCCCGTAAGGGCAGAAACTGAAGCTTGGAAAGGTGCTATGCCCCCCAACATGGCATGGCTCTTCTATGTGGGACACTCCAAGCTTTGGTCGCTCTGGGGTGTGACCTTCTCTCAGTGTGGGGCATCAGAGCCTCACAGGAGACCCAACCCGGAACAAGCTGCAATGTAATCAGAGAAGGTTCTGTAATTACTGCAATTCATCACCCAGTGTCACCTATGGTAACATTGCCAATTATCTCCCATGGTGCCCACAGGACAGAACACCTGCTTCTCAAGGGGCCAGAGGATCTGGTTCCCTGCAGCTACTTCCTTATTTATGGTACAAAGCCCTGTGTGTGACCTGGCCTCTGCAAGCCCAGAGAGTCCATGAAACAGAAGGAAATGTTTGGAGTTTAAAGGCACTGATATGCAAACACAGTATCAGAGGGGCCTACCTATATCAGAGGGCCTGTATCTGCCCATGCCACACCTTAGAGAGCAGAGATTAGCTTTATGTTCCCCATTTCACAGCCAAGGAAAACTAAGTTCAAAGACGCAAAGAAACTTGGTGTTGAAAGAAGCAACTCTCATCCTAAAGGAAGGAAAAGAAAGTTTTATTTTGGAACCAAGTATGAGTGAGCATGGTCTAGGAACACAGACTTATGTTTAGCCAAATACCATATTCCAGTGAAGTTGCTATCTCATGAACTTACTATAGTAATAGAGCAAAGAGGACCATAAGATCACACACTTTTCCAATACATTGCTGGGTATAGCAGGTGTTGGGTTACAGCAAAGGAGGGAAAACTGCTATAGGACTTCGAAGCTAACCGACTGGATTCTTAACATTTGATGCGGGAAACCAGGAGTCTGTTCATGCATTCCAAAGGATTTACCTAATGGTCACAAAAGGCCACAAACAGAGGAGGGCAATATATAGGTATTAAAATGTCCCAAGATGATTTAACCTTTGTAGACAGTTCCTTTGCAGGAATTCTCGTTCATGTTGCTCCAGTGAGGGGAGCAGCAGCCATGAGGAGCAAACAAGCCCTTTGTAGTTTCTGTTTGAAATCTATGTAGATGGGCTGGGCGATCACTCGGTGAGTAGCTGCCTATCACAGAAGCATCAGGACCTGATGCTGAGCCTTCAAACCCATAAAAAGTAGAGAGGGGCAGATCTTCAAAAAGATCCTTGAGGCTCACTAGCTTGCCAGCCTAACCTAATCAGAGAGCCCCAGATGGCAGTGACAGACCAAAGGCAAGGTGGGGGGGGGCGCCTGAGGGACAATACACAAGGTTGGTCTCTGACCTTCACACCCATGCACACACGCATGCACCTACATACCAGCAACATACACACACATCCACTTGGAAATGTTCCTGAGAACTCTCCTGAAGGGAATGGAAGCAGGCAGCCTTCTTTCTCATCCTGTCTGGATTCCCCTAGCATCCTATCAAGATCACTTTAGCCCATTGGTTTCCCAAAAGCTCAGTCGCCGGCTCATGGGGCCTGTCGCAAAGCCCGACAACCCGAGTTTGACCATTCCTCCTAACACCCAGGATCTACAGTAAGGAGAGGACCAACTGCGTCTGATTGTCTTCTCGCTTCCACATGCACACCATGATACATGCACTGCGCACACGCACAATGTAATACTTTTATAAAAGGGCAGTGTAGTTAGGATGTGGGGAGTCCTACTCCAGAGGCCCCAGGGGAAGGTGGCATCTAGGTCCTCAAGGTGTAAGAGACAGCCACTCTACACATCCAGCTTTAGTGAAGCAGACTTTTCCCAAAGGTCAACAAAACACCGAGAAAGTTCCACGTCATCAGACTGTCTGGGGCTTTTAAGTCATTCCACCCTCTTTGGTGTCATCGTTCCCATGAGCTCAGCTCTCCAGATTCATGCTGGGCTGTAGGGCTGAGGCAGACTCAAAGGATTGGGGCTTACAGGGAGAGGCTTTCCCTCTACCGTCCAGTCCCTGTGAGGAAGAAGCAGCAATCCGTTTAGATGCTGTCGCAAGCATCACCCATTTCCTCCACGCTGCTGCATCTAGGGGACTATTCCCAGACTAAAAACGGGGGCTCTGTGCGCCGGAGCTTCTAAGAAAGTGACGCACCAGGGTATTGGACAAGCAGGCTTGCCACGAAGAAGCTCTGATGATATACACCACCCTTTGGGAGCCAAAGAGACACACAGAATGGTGGTTGTCTCTGAGGGTCAGGTGACACTTTGGAACAAGTTCTCCCCAAAGCTCCCTCAAAGGACAGTGAGGTCTTCTGAATGGACCAGGTTGTGGAGCAAGGATCAGCCGTGGGTAATGAACCCTCAGCTGGTTCTGTGTGTTTTAACTGAAGCTAAATTCCTATCACATAAATAGCCACTTAAGGTCTGGGGATGTGTACCCAGAGAACTTGGGACCATACATGCAAGGCCCTGGGTTTGATCTTCAGAACTAAAAAGGAGTGTGTGTGTGTGTGTGTGTGTGTGTGTGTGTGTGTGTATGTATATATATATTTAAAAGTGACTTATTCCATAGCAATCGGCATACTGTAAATGCTGGCTGGCCATCTATCTCTGACATCTTTTTATCACCCCTGAGAAAGCACTAGAGCCACGGCGCCAATCCCCCAGCCCTCCCAGCCTCTGGCAATGGCCAGTCTGCTTTCTGTCTCAAGATTTCCCTGTCCTGGTCATTCAGACAGACAGTTACACGACACCCTCTTCTAACTGCCTGCAGAGGGTCAGGTTGAGAAGAACTGAATTGCGATTTTCCTGTAGTTTTAAATTTTTTTCTTTTTTTAATTTTTTGAGACAGGATTTCTCTGTCGCCTTGGTGCCTGCCCTGGAACTAGCTCTTGTAGACCATACTGGCCTCGAACTCACAGAGATCAGCCTGCCTCTGCCTCCTGAGTGCTGGGATTAAAGGTGTGTTCCACCATCGCCCGGCTTTCCTTTTTTTTGTTGTTGTTGTTAAATTATTTATTTTTTGGTTGATTTTTTTTTTGTATTTTAAACTTCATTAACATCATTTGTCTATGTTACTAAAAGTTATATATTTCACGATTTAAAAAAAACAAGAAATAGAGGGAAAGTTAAGCATTACTACAGTGTCACTCTGTATGGCTGCACAAACACTTCAGCGACAAGTCTACCATGGCCCCTAGGGGAATACACTGGGGTCACTATGCTGCTAGCTGACCTTGGCTGGCTTCTCAGCCTCTCTGTCTTGTGTTCTCATTTATAAACATGGAGATGTTAACAGTACCCTTTGTTTATTTGGAGTACAACTGGGTACAAATGGTGTTATCTACTGACTATGCTGGCTCAACACAATACACAACACTTTGATTATGTTTTTTGCTCCCAACTCAATGAAGTCAGAACTACTGTACCTACAGACAAAACCAAGGGTCAGGAAGACCAAGCACGCACCAAAAGGCACAGGGGATGAACAGTCCTTAATCCTTCCATGTCTAGGTCATTCCCGTCACTCCATTCTACAGCGAGAGAACCTGAGGCATCGAGAGATCAAGAATTCCCAGGATTCCATGCCTTCTGCCTAACTAGACAGTAGTCAAAAGAGGTTGATTCTCTAGCCGCTCCCTGGGAAGCAGGCCCTTCATTTGGAATTTAGCACCCATGGGCAAGACCCCTCCTCACCTTTGTGTGGTTCCAGGGTCTGGAACTGCCTCCTGGTTGTCCCAGGACGCTGTTAGCTCCAAAGCCTTCTGGCTGTGACTGGAGAAGCTCTTGTTGTGGAAACAGGCTCCTTGGCCCCTGGGTTCTGCCCAAGACACTCAGGCACTGTTGTGACACCATGCAGGGCCCCCGGGCAATGCCACAAGACACTCCTTGGGCTATTGGCAGTCCTGTCATGGAAGCCCTGGGAGCAGGGCTAAGGTCTCTGAGATTAGAGAGAGCAGCTTCAGAGTCAGGATAACCAATGAAGACACCTTCTTGGTCTGCCTCGGAGATGGGACCTGCTCACTGGTGGGTGGATGGTTAGTGTTGTTGCCAAAACAATTCGACAAGCCCACTGGGCTTTCTCTCAGACCCACCAGGGAGCTGTAGGACTGCAGCCTTTTCCCAGGATGCTAATTAAAATCATGGCTCGCCCAAGCCAAGAGCAAAAATAATTCAACTTGGAGGAGTAAGGGGACCCAGTGACTCCGATGCTCAAACCCCTGCAGAGTACAGAGGTTTTGCAGTATTGTCTTTCTAGAGAGCTCTCCCAGGGCAGATACCTCCCAAGAGACAGCTGCTTCTCAACCTCCAGGAGCCCTGGGACCAGAGGCCCACATAGCTGCCAGGTTTCCCTGTGGCTGGTCCCATAGGATGTGAGTCTGCAAACAGGACCCTCTCCTCTGGTCTGGGAGTGGGGAGACTTGGCCTGGCCTCAGAGAGACAGTCTGATTTCCGAGTTTCCAGGGAAACTTTCGAAGTTAGGTCCTGTTGTCAGGTACCTGTTCTTGCTGGGCTCCAAAGAGCCTGCCTGGCATTGCTGGTGGACTGCAGGCCTTATCACTGCCCTCCCCCACCATAGAACCCAATGTGTTACCATGGTCCCACTGAGGGATCACGGGTCTTGAAAGGTAGTGGGGAGAGATGCTGGAAGACATCTTAGTTCTGATCTGGTTTTCTTTTCTTTTACCATCCTCCCTGCTACCCAGGTCAGTACTGAGCCCCTCCATCAATGCCTCTACTACCCTGAGCTCTTTATATACAACCCAGCTCCTTTTTCTTCTCCATGTTTACAGGTTATGTGCTCCCAGGAGCCCCATTTCATAGGGAGCCCCATTTCATAGGGACCCCCGATGGTTCACACTGGTGTACATGGTGAAGGTTAACTGTGACCCACAGGGGCTCCAAAGCGGGTATGAGGCTTCCCAGTTGTTTGCCTTGATGGTGACTGAAAGACTGAGCACAATAGCATCCATGTCCAGGCTGCAGTATGTGCTTGTGGAGGGAGCCAGCTGATGGTCCCTTGGTGACAAGGCTATGATCAAGCCGAAGGACTCACTCTGACGTACGTTCCAGGAAACAGGTTAGTCAGTGGCAACGGACGACAAGATGACTGGTGTTTACCCAGAGCCCATGCTTCTCTGCCCTCAACATCCTGACTTCCGTGTCTGTGACAGCTCACGCATGGCCTGCAGTGAAGCCTCTGTTCCTGAGATGAAAGAAGAGGCCCGTGGAAGTTTTCTGGGAAAGATTTCCACCCGGAAAGAAAGAAGATGTGAGGAGAAGTTGCCCTTCCTATCCACGGCCATGATTCCCTGAATCTAAACTACCGAGAGTGTAGACCATCAGGTATATGCATGGACCAAACCTGAGGAGAGAGCTGGAAGTTAGGGCTGCCTGACCTTGGAAAACAGTTAAAACCACAGGAACTAAATTACCTGCTCAGCTTGCTCTTGCTCTTGCCTTGCTCCTGACACCAGATAAAGAATCCTTTGTTCCTTGGGTCCTGAAATGCTAGGGTGCACAGGAGCCATTTAGAACTCAGCAGAAGCATGGGATTCAGTGGGCAAAGTGAGGTGAGCCCAAGGCTTTGCATTTTGAACCTCTCTGGAATGACACTCGTGTCGATGCTGATACTGGTGCTGGCCCTAGCTTATGCTGTCCTTCTAAGAGCCAAGACTGAAACCAGTATTAGGTGCATGCTCTAGCAATTGTGATCGAGAGCAGCCTATGAAGGAAGTGCTTTTGAGAGTATGGAACCAGCAAGGCAATTCTTTTCCTTTGTATTTACAAGCTGGTGTAAATGTTCGTTCAATAGATGAGGCTAGGAGCTGGCTTATTTTTGCAGAAAAGAAAATTGAGCCTTAGAGAATTGCATCTTTAGTTTACCTTTGAAGGAGACAAAAACTTTGCTGCAAAGGTGTTAAAACATAAAAGGGAATTTATGGTTAAGTTCATATTGAGAGAACAGGGGTTTGCTTCAGGTACAGCTCAGTCCAGCAACTCGTGCTACATTGTCTGGGGTTCCCTAGCACTGAGCAACTTTCTTGGTGTAGTTGAGAAGCTGATGGCTAACAACCCAAGGCTCTCATTCCACAACATAAAATTAGAGTCCAAAGGAGAGTGTCTCACTGCCTTACAAATCTGTGTATAAAACCCACTGAACCACCTGCCGAGGGTGAGGATGGAGACAGACACCAGTATTAGGAAAACTGCAGAGTCTGTGCCTTAGATAACAGGTATGTACCACCACCACCTGGCTTCATATTTTATGAAAATCTGTACATTGGTTTTGCAGACACTAACATAAGACTCCCACAAATTACCCAAAAGTCCAGAACCTCTTTTTAATTAAAGAGATCTTAAATGAGTAGTTGCTGACCTGGTTGAAAACCAACAGTGGCAAACAGATTCATTCAAAACAGTTAGTCATATTTCTTCAGAGATGCATTTTTGATTCCTTTCTTAGGTCTAAGAGCGAAGAACTCAGATATAGAAGGAAGTAATAGCAAAGGGTCCCACAATAATCGTCTCCATTTCTGGTTGTATCCTGAGGATATTGTTTTCAGGAGTACTCTTCAATTAACTCTTCCAGCTGTGGTTGGGGATGAGGGAGGGAGGACCTCTCTATGCTTTGGAAAGGAGTCAATGTTGTAGTTGCTTTTCTGATGCTGTGATGAGACAACATGGCCAAAGCACCTTACAGAAAGCAAGGGTTTCTTTGTGGATTACAGTTTTTGAAGGTGAGTCCATGACCATCATGGTGGGGAACTTGGCAACCATCATAGTCAACGTTATGATTTTTACATGAAATGACACAGATGAAAATTGCCAACAGGGTTGGAAAGGTGGCTTAGTGGTTATGAGCACTGGCTGCTCTTGCAGAGGAACCAGGCTCAGGTCTCAGCACCTACATGGAGGCTTCCAACCATCTGTAACTCTAGTTCCAGGGGATCTGACAGGGTTTGACTTGAGTTTCCAGATGGCCTCTCCCAGAAGAGCCATGTCGACAGGTGCTGCAACTTCCAACCACAATGGTAGCGACACCAATGGGATATTGTCAAACGAGGCTGCTCACCAGGGCCAGGAGAGCCGGAGGTTTTACTGTATCCCAGTCATACGGTCACAGCAGACTGCCTGGATGCCAATTTCAGCTTCCATTCAGTGTCTCCGGGGACTGAGCTGAGACTGCCTGGCCCCAGGCCCCCACTGTAGCATTAAAACAGGCGATCAGCCAATGTTTGAGAGCCTGGGACAGTCAGACAATCTGACAGACCATCCCAAGGGCTGTAGGGTCACCTTCCAGATGGACTGAAGCAGAGGACACACAGTTGTTTTTTTTTTGAGCAACAGTAATCTTTATCAAGATCCTTTATCCAGTGTTCCCAGACATTTTTCCACGTGGCCTAAGATTTATTTTGACTTTTAAGTATGTGCAGCTACATAGGTGCACAAGTGCAAGCAAGTGAGTTTAGTGCAAACGCCTTTGTAGACCAGAGGGAAGCACCAGATACCCTGTAGCTAGGGTTATTAGATCTTCTAAGCCACTGGCTATGAGTGCTGGGGACTGACTGAACTCAGACTCTCTACTGGAGCAATGCACGTTCTTAGCCACTGGGCCATCTAACTCCACTGAGCCCCCCTTTTAAAGAAATCCTTCTGAAGTAGGCGAGTCTTCTTGCAGCTTCTTAAGGCTGACAGAACAGACACCATGGTCTCTCTTTTCCGAATGAGTCAGCTAAGATGCAGAGAGATCTAGAAACAACCCCTCAAGGGCACACAGGCTGTTCTCATGCTGGCATGTCCTGTCCTGGCATCTCCCAGAATGTCCTCTTTGGCTTCACTCAGCTGCCATGGGCATCATTGCTCCACTGAGCCAGAAGCTGACCAGGAACAATGAGTGGGTGGGAAGGTCAGGAGACTGAGGTCAGCCAAACCTAATCTCAAATATTTGGAGGTCTGAATGTTTGGAAACCCACAGAAAAGCTTGCTAGAACCAAGGAGTTGGCTCTGCATCAGCACTCCCAGGAGATAACAAGGACAATTTCTGTAAATAAGTAGGGCTTACTGTACATTGTTACAGCTGTCGCCACATAACACGCTCTCTATATATTGGAAAAGCAAGTCGGTCTTACTAGGAGATATGATAACACGAGGGCAGCCCTGACTCTGCAGCGGAAATGAGCCTTTAGTGCAGAAAGGTGATGTTCCTAGGCAGATGTCCTCCACTGTGAACTGCAAGGGCAAGTCTTTGGGTGTACAGAAGACTACTACCCTGGCCAGGGGACAACTCATCCAAAGTCCTGCTGCCAGCTGGTCCCATCTGTTGCCTCAAGCTCTTGGAGAGAAATGATTGCTAAGGTAACCACGAGGCCCCAGGGGTAGGCAGACATGGACACACGGCAGCTGCTGCTACTGGGCATGTAGCCGGGGTCCTGCTCTGAAGGGGTCCCCAGGGCCCTCTGCCAGCTAAGCCTCAGACCGGGGCATGTTGAACTGCTTAGGTAGAATTTCCTGGTCTTTGCAATGTTTCTGAGGGGCCATGGAAACATCTCTCTCAGCTAGGGAACTATAGGTGGCATATCTTAATAGTGAGTGCATCAAAAACTTACATGGGCCTGCTAAAATGAACTCAAGGTTGGCCTTCCAACAGCATTCAAAAACATGTTTAGATCTCCAATTATGTGATATGAAGTTTTTGTTTACCGCCCTCCAAGGTAAGCTCTTGATGTAGTCGGCTCTCCAGAACCTCAGAGGAAGGTGCTGGATGCTGCACAGGGAATGGCACAGAATTATCTTATTTGTTCAGGAAGCATTCACCGAAAGTCAATTGTCTCCATTTATTAGGGGAATTCTGTAACAAATTACTACAAACTTGGTGATTGAAAAACAACAAAAACTTGCTGTCCCATCACTCTAGAGCCCAGCACTACCCAGAATTTATACTCAGCATGTGGACAAAGCTGCCTTCTCTCTGAAGGACCTAATGGTGCTTCCTTCCTGCTTCTTCCCCCTCTCTTGGTTCCAGTCACTGTCTGTTTCTGCATCACTCCAAAGTCTTCTCATCCTCAGAGGGGCTTCTTATTGGAATCTCCTCCCATTCTTCCCCTGACAGAATGTCCATCAGTGAACTCAGGACCTGACTTAACCCAGAATGGTTTTAATTCAAAATACTTAACTTGGGTTAGCATTGTAGCTCAGCAGCAGAGTCCCTTGTCAATCATGTGCAAGGACATTGATTTGATCAATTTGATCCTCAGAGCTTCCAGAAACCCATAGTTTGCAATGTCCCTTCCCCAAATAAATGCTATTCACAGTTTCTCATTGACATATTGGAGCAAAGGTGGAAACACCATCAAATCCATTCCACCTTCCATGGCCCAGCTCTATTTTAAACCCTGGATACAGCAGGAAACAGCATACAGAGGACTCAGCACTCATGAAGTTTCTGCTCCAGTAGAAGGGAGACAAACAGACACACTATAAACTTGACATGCTTTCAGACAGTGAAAACTGCTTTGTTATGAAGCACAGGGAATACTGTCTGGGTAGGGATGGCCTCCTCTTTGGATCAGTGATCAGCAAAGCTCTCTTACGATTGCATTTAGACAACAGGGAACCAGTTGGCTCATGTCACTTGCAGAAATGCCTATCTACCCAAGTTCAGGGGATTGGAGACCACAACACTGTGTGCTCAATAGAGGGAAACTTGGTAACATGTCTTTGATGCATTAGGAGAAAGGATCAGTCCCCACCCGCCCATGGCTGCCCATGCCTGCTGAGGAAGCTGTAAAAGGAGTCAGTAGCCAGGCTGCGGGCCAAGGAACTCTGACTCGCAATGGCTCACTCACTCGGTGCATGCTGTGAATGCAGTATTTTATGTCTCAACCAAGTTGTGGAGGGAGATTTGCCATGGGGCTGTGTGGTGGAACAATCTTTTTTTTTTAATGTTACTTAAACAGATAATTTATTTAAATTTCCTCACTTTGTATAATATGTATACATTCTTCTTCTGGAAACTATGCAGGGCATCCACTTACCTTTGTCCTTCCTTGGCTCTAGCAAGTAACTTTTCCATGTTTGTGATGAGAGGGTCTTGGGACCAAAACTCTTTAGGTATTTTGTAGAATTTGCTTTATGATTGACTTGTCAAGAATTTTTATTGTGATTAGATTAGGATTTCACGTTTTAGAAAAAGACTACAGTCTTCAACATAATTTTAATGTATCATGTCAATATACTGCTAACATAGTTTTCGTTACTACAGACAGCCCACTTTCCTGAGGTGATGAGGTTTTGTTGAACCAGTACACTTTTGTGATACTTTCATAGTATTTACCTTTGAAGCCATTCTGTTTTTTAGGAAACTTATCAGTGATTTATATAATTTTGTCAATATATAGAACAATTATCTATTATCTATTTTAGTAAATAAGTCTATTAAGCAAGTATGATTAATTTTAGAACATTAGTATTTTTCACAAAATCTATCAACTTACTCTCATCTTTTTAATGACATTATGATAGGTTTTGCTTTCTTTTGTTTCTGATATTGGTATGTTTGTGTCTTCTTTTTCTTTTTATTGTTACATCAAAGGTCAGCTTTGTTTGTCTTTTCATTGAATAAGGTTTAATGCTACTAACTGTATTGCTCTGTTTTCCCATCTCCTTATTCTCTATTGTTTTCCTAACTTGGAACAATCTTTTTATCACTGTTAAGTATGCATTACTCTCATTGGCTAATAAAGAGCTGACTGGCTGATGGCTAGGCAGGATTTCTGGGACAGAGAGAATGCTGCAAGGAGGAGCTGCTTGTTCTTCCCGGACGCCCTGCTAGCTTACACCCAAAATAACCACACAGGAACTGAATTAATTAAAACACTGCTTGGCCCATCAGCTCTAACTTCTTATTGGCTAACTCCCTTTGCTCTGAAGGCTAGAGGAGCCAGATATAACATGTTTAAATGCTGTTTCTTCAATACCAACTTGACTTGATTTATTATCGCCCAGAACTAGGTCCCTAGAAAGAGTCTTTGAGAGACTATCTTAATTTGTTATCTTCCTGAAAAGACTCACCCACCTAAAGGTGGTTGCATGACCGAGCAAGGGGATGCTGAAGTGTGTGGAGAAAGTAAGTCGAGTTGAAACCGTTCTCTCTGCTTCTTGGCTGTGGATGGAATACAGCCAGTTGTCTCTCATCCCTGATGCCGTGGCTTCTCTGCAGCAATGGACTATAACCCAGAGCGCTGAGCTAAAGTAAGCACTTTGTCCCTGAAATTGTTCTGTCATTGCTCTGCTTTTTTGAGACATGGTTTTTCTGTGTATCCCTGGCTGTCCTGGATCTCCATCTCTATAGACCAGGCTGACCTCAGACTCAGAGATCCTCCTGCCTCTACCTCCCATGTGCTGAGATTAAAGTTGTGCACCACCGCCTGGCTCCCCATTGTTGCTATTTGATCATAGCAACAGAAAGGAAACTTAAGACAGCAAGGCCTTGAGTTGTGAAATGGTGGGAGGATACAAGTGGCCCTATCCCGGCAGCTGCCCGTCCTGGGATGAGGCAAGAGAAACTTCTTTGAAATGAACAAGAGGGCTGAGGGTGTAGCTCAGTTGGTGGAATGCTTGCCCGGCATGCATAAGGTCTCGGTTCAACCCTCAGTACCACAAAAATTAGCCACGGTAGTGCACACCTACCATCCTAGCTCTTGGGAGGGTAAGGCAATGGGTTATAAGTGTGAAGGCCCCTGAGTTCCTTTTAGGCCTCCTGACAATGACCCAAACAAGTTGTTTTCCACACCTAGAGTGAGGGCATTGTCTCAAAGATTCAAGAACAGAAAAGAATTCTGCAAGAAGCATTTAACTAAAAACACTGCATGGGCCCTGACCCAGTTTCCCCTAAAGCCCCGTGCAACCAGATCTTGTCTTAGCAGGAGGCAGGAGGCTTGCTCGGATTTCCACCATCTTTAGGGCTTTTTCCTCAGTAGAAAGAAGGCTCTGTTGGCTTCACTAAGACGGTGACTCCTGTTCTCCAGGGACAGATGCTTCATTTGGAGCCCAGGTCAGTGGGGGAAGTGATCCAGACCTCAAGACATTTCAAAACACTGGGAGGCTGGGGCAAAAGCTTCCCCTGGAGGCCGGTCCACAAAGGTACATAATGGCCAGACCACTGATCCACAGCTGAGGGAAGACTTCCAAGGAAGCACTCCTTTGGGATTGGCCCATGCACTACATATGCCAGTGTCCACAGAGCAAGATTCCTTCCTGGTGGAGGGGGAGGTGTTTGAGAGCAGAGTGTTGTGAAACTTTGCCCCTCACCAGTGGGGCATGCCAGGTGAGTTACTCTGTCCCCAGAGTTGAGAGCAGAAGCAGGTTCCTCTCCGCTATCTGAATTAGTAGGCAAGAAAAGACTAAATAAAGAGATCTGGAAACCTACCAAAACCACCGGGAAGCTGCTAAAGAAGAGCCTTAGATGGGACCCTTAAGGATAATTAGTAGCTACCTGGATCTTGTATTTGATCAGGCACAGTGAGCCCAGAGGTGAATGACAAGAAGGCAGTTCCCACAGACCCCTAGAAGAAGGTCATCCTGTATGCAACATCATGCTGCTGGGGGAAGCCCTAGAGTTGTCAGGAGGCAGAGGAGTGAGAGGAATGTGTTTGCAACAGTTGCTATATGGTTCCCATGGGAAGGAACAGATAAAGTAGGGTAAGTAGGCATTGGACCGGTTGGTTTGGATGACAGACGTGGGAGTGTCATATATAAATCTGTTGATTTCATTGGTTAAAAAAATAAAGAAACTGCTTGGCTGGCCCTCATAGGTTAAAACATAGGTGGGAGGAGTAAACAGAACAGAATGCTGGGAGGAAGTGAGCTCAGACTCAACAGTGACTCCACAGCTCTCCTCAGAGAGACGTCATGCTCCCCTCTCCTAGGCAGACGCATAGCTCTGCTCTCTGAGACGCACACGATGAAGCTCTGACCCAGGATGGACGTAGGCTAGAATCTTCCCGGTAAGTGCACCTTGGGGTGCCACACACAGATGATTAGAAATGGGCTAAATTAATATGTGAGAATTTGCCTAGAAGAGGCTAGATAGAAATGGGCCAAGCAGTGTTTAAATGAATACAGTTTGTGTGTTGTTATTTCGGGCATAAGCTAGTAGGCGGCCAGGGTGCTGGGGATGCAGCCCCGCCGCTCCTATTACTACAGATGACTTCAGTGGACTCTGGAATATTGGGGAAATTCAGAGTGGTCTAGCAGGTAGCCTTGGGGAGAGTAAGAAGGAACAGTGCCAGACTAGGAGGGAAGATGGCTCCAGGATGGCTCTGATCTCCTAACGAAAAGCATGCTGGCTAACATACCTGGGAAAATTATTTTAATTATGTGCATGCATGTGTGTGCCTGGTATGTGTATGTGTGCATACCTGTGCACATAGTACATGCATGCATAAGAGGGCAGGTTCCAAGGGGAGTCCCCTCCTGTCTTGTTGGAGACGGGCTGTCTTGTTGACTATTGTATATGCTTGGCAAGACGGCCTATGAGCTTCTGGGTGTTCGCCATCTCATTCGCCTAGTTTGATGGGGGATCTCTGGGGTTACAGACACACTGCTGTGTCTGACCTTATGTGGCTTCTGGGGATCTAAACTCAGTCCTCACACCGGCCTGGAAAGCGCTTTACCTGCTGAGCTCCAGACCTGCAATTCTTCACCCCTCACAATCAGAAGAAGCAGAACCTCCATCAAAGTGCCAAGACATCAAAGCATCAAGAACTCAAGCTAAAAGGACCAGATTAAGCTCGTTAGTGACTTCTGGCTAGCATAGAACCAGCTCATTGTGTGAAGATGAGAACCAACCTATCAGGAAGTCAGGAAACTGGAGTTCACAGGGAGGCTCTGGGGAGTTGGAGTCAGTGAATGGCTTGCTGAGGGAGTTAATAATGCTGAGTCCTCAATGAATAGACAAATATGATGCCCAGTGTGTTTTGAAGTCAGTCACATGAGTTGCATAGACAAATAGCATACTGTTAGGTTCGTATTTAAAAAGTAAAGACCTTGTCATATGATTGTCCCTTAGACTTCCGGAGTCTGGTACGTCACTGGAGTTCTGCCTGGGAGCAGACCTCTAACCACACAGACACACACTCCAGGTTTAACTCTCAACGCGAGTTAAACAGGTCAACTGCAAAGCCTGAGAGCAGTCACTCTGAAGCACCTCCCCTCCCACAGGCTTGGGTCTTGCTGGAGGTGGTACCTCAAGGCCCCAGTGCCATTTCCACCTCCTTCTGGAAACATCTCCCATCTCTCCCACCCTCATGGTGCTTTCTGCTTCCAACTGGCCTAAAATAAAAGAGCAGCAAGACCCAAACCAGGGGCTATCCTCGAATCTAGCCAGGGAGCCCCTACTTTTGTGTTCATTGACAGGAAGTAATGTGCTGGAACAGAGAGCAGAGAACATGCCTTCTTCCGGGTCACCTGGCTAGCCGCACTGGGCTCCACTCTTGGCAATACTGTGAGACTGAGCTCACAGAGGATACCAAGGGTTAGGAGGTTAGTCGTAGAAGAGGTCTACAGCCAGGTTCACACAAGGTGCACCTGACTCTGAGGGACGGGAGCTTCAGGACATAGTTCAGTCTTTACAAAGAAAATTGCTCATGTTGGGACTGCTGCTGCCACACCCAGGTATCCCGATGGGTCAGGAAATATTTTGACCAGTAGAAGTCGAAGACCACAAGGCCACCATGTCCTTCTTCAGGGCCCTAGCCCACTTCCCTAACTAGAACTGTTTTTTTTTTCCTAAGCACTTTTGGTTGGGAAAATCCCACCAGTGGAGATAATTTTCTTACTTGCCGTCTGTCTACCTTGATAACATACATATGCTCCACAATTACTAACGTGTTACATCACTCCCCATAAAACAATGGACACAAATCACCAAACCCATCATGACAGTTACCGTAAAAACATGGACAAGGACTGGCATAAGCAGGGTGTGGACACCTGCTAGCATCACACCCCAGGAATGCAGATCATTTCTGCTCTAAAGAAGAGTTTAGCAGAAGGGTTGGGAGAATGCAGAAATTCTGCTCCCAGAGATATGCCCAAGAGAAATGAAATATGTCCATTAAGATGCTGTCTATGAATGTCAACCACAGGGTTATTCTTTTAACGGGAACTCACCAAGGCCAGCTGGCCTGGGTCTGAAAAAGCATGGGATAAAACCGGACTCGCTGAACATAGC
>NW_004949103.1:9498778-9507218 GCF_000317375.1 Microtus ochrogaster
GGGGAGGAGGCAGAAATCTTTAATAAATAAATAAATGAAATGTACTGATTCTTTGTGGGTTTCACATCATGCATCCCAGTCCTACTCATCTCCCCCTCCCTTCTCTTCTGTACTTTGTCCTTGCAACCTCCCCCAACAAAACAAAACAAAATTTAAAAGTAAAGCCAAGCCGGGCGCTAATGGTGCACACCTTTAATCCCAGCACTCGGGAAGCAGAGGCAGGTGGATCTCTGTGAGTTTGAGGCCAGCCTGGTCTACAAGAGCTAGTTCCAGGACAGCTAAGGTTGTTACACAGAGAAAATCTGTCTCAAGAAACCTTTCAACATGGAAGCTATAGTGTGGCCCATTTAATCACACAAATGTCCTTTAGCCCATATATCTTGTAAGTGTTCATTAAAATGAGTCATTGGTCTGGTTTGAGGCTCCTGGCTTTTGCTATCCTATCAAAACCTGGCCCTCACTGGGACTCCTATTGAATATCCTGTTGTCCTGTGTCATGGAGATCCTGTAGCTTTGGATCTGTAGGTCTGCCCCTTCCACACACTCCAACAGTTCATAGATGAGGTGGATGTTGGGGTGAGCTACCCCATAGTACTGGTTCTGGGCCTGAATGGTAGCTGGCTTGGTCAGCTTGCCAGTTTTCCCTTTATCATCACCATGCAGGCGAGCTCTCCAGCACTGCCCCAGCTAGCTCATTCCAGGAAGCAGGCAGAAAGGATCAGGGCCAGTCCTCTTGTTCTTATGTCTGTGGCTTCAGCTCATCTACATCCACACTACCAGGGCCAGCTCTACTGTTTTGCCCTGGTAAGGTGCAGGGCCTGCTCTCCCAATTGCTGTAGTTGGTGAGGGGCAGGGATAGCTCTTCTGTTTTTGTGACCCTAATACCAGCTCTCCTGCTTGCTACAGGTGGCAAGGAGTGGGAGGGCATATTTTCCTCACCCATGCCACCACATGGCATCAGACGGAGGGGCAGAGGCTGCTCTTCTGCTCTCATGTCCATAGGACTGGCTCACCTGCATCTTTGCCAACAGGTTCAGCTCTAGTGTGCCCCCCAGGAAAGGTGCAGGGTTTGTTCTCCACAGGGTTATTCTTAACAACCCCACATGGAAGCAGTGCAGATGGTCATAATTATTGTGGTGTATATTGCTCAACCAAAAGGGATATGAAACATTGATACAGGCTATGGTGTGGGTCAACCTTGAAAATATTCTGCTAAGAAAACAGAGCAGTTACAAAAGACCATGTCCTGTATGATTCCATGCATAAGAAATATTGCAGGAGACAGGTTATGATAGTAAGCAGGTTAGTGGGTGCTGAAGGCTAGGCTCATTGTGGTGGTGAGTGACTAATAATGACTCACATGCTTCTTTTGATACAACAAAAATGTTGTGAAGTGGATTCTGGCAGTCACTGCATAACTTTGTGAATATCCGAGAAGATATTGAATGTATACTCTACATGGATGTTTTGTATGGTATGAGAAGCTATTATGAAATGAAGCTATTTTTTATTGATTTTTATTGAGCTCTACATTTTTCTCTGCTCCCCTCCCTGCCTCTCCCCTCCCCCTCATCCCTCTCCCAAGGTCCCAATGCTCCCAATCTACTCAGGAGATCTTGTCTTTTTCTACTTCCCAAGTAGATTAGATCTATGTAAGTCTCTCTTAGGGTCCTCATTGTTGTCTAAGTTCTCTGGGATTATGGTTTGTGGACTGGTTTTCTTTGCTTTATGTTTAAAAACCACATATCATACATATGATACTTGTCTTTCTGTGTCTGGGTTACCTCACTCAAAATAATGTTTTCTAGCTCCATCAATTTGCCTGCAATTCAAGCTGTCATTTTTTTCTGCTGTGTAGTATTCCATTGTGTAAATATACCACATTTTCCTTATCCATTCTTTGGTCGAAGGGCATTTAGGTTGTTTCCAGGTTCTGGCTATGACAAACAATGCTACTATAAACATAGTTAAGCACATGTCCTTGTGTTATGATTGAGCATCCTTTGGATATATACCCAAAAGTGGTATTGCTGGGTTTTGAGGAGGTTGTTTCCTAATTTTCTGAGAAATCGCCACACTGACATCCAAAAAGGTTGTACCAGCTTGCATTCCCACCAGCAATGCAGAAGTGTTCCCTTTTCCCCCACAACCACTCCAGCATAAGTTGTCATCAGGGTTTTTGATCTTGGCCATTCTTACAGGTGTAAGATAGAATCTCAGGATTGTTTTGATTTGCATTTCCCTGATGACTAAGGATACTGAACATGTCCTTAAGTATCTTTAAGCCATAAAATGAAGCTATTATAAAGTCATAAACTATGTCTGCATAGAATTATCAAACAGAGGCTGGCAAAGCATTATTCTTAATCATCAAATTTTTGAAATGCATAAAAACCCTTTAGTAGATTTCTGGATATGCTATGGTGTCTACAGTGTATTGAGTGTCACTTAATGCTAACAAGTCATGAAAAGACATAGAAGAACCTCAAATACATGTCTCTAAGAGAAGGAGGAGAGTTCATAAAGGTTTTGTTGTGTATGATCCTTGTTGATAGTCTGGAACAGTCCCTATTGGTGATCCAGAGAAGAAAAGAACATGGAGATAGTAAAAATAGGTATTTTCAGGCATTAAGAAAGAGGCACGAATGGACAGATGAAATATACCAGATTTTTAGAGTAGTGAAGGCATTCTATACAATGCTACAAAGTGGACACACGATTGTGAGTGTGTATGCTTGTGTGTGTAAAACCCTAACCCTAACACCTAACCCTAATCCCTAACCTTAACCCCTAAATCGCAAGCCTAACCCTAACTTTTAACCCTAAGCCTAACCCCTAACCCCTTAACCCTAACTCTAACATATATGTATACATATACACAATATATGTATATATGTGTGTGTATGTGTGTGTGTGTGTGTGTGTATCCCTTAAAACCTGAAGAATGTGCAGCACCAAGGGTGGGCCCTAAGGAACATTGTGGACTTTGGGCAAGTGAGCGTGGTGAGTAACTCAGGCTTGCTGGTGTGATGAATGCAGCAGTTTGGTGGGCGGGGAATGGTGGTGGTCATGGAGGCTGTGTTTACATAAAGCAGAAGACAAGTGGGATCCCGTAGTAGCTCACGCTCAGTTTTGATGTGAAGCTAAAACTAAATGGCCTTTTTAAACAGCTATCTGTAAGAAATCATATAGATGGGGGAAATCTCTGCACACGTACAAGGTCACTCAACAGTGTGACTTGTGGGGGTCTCTGCAAACACCAGGCTCAGCCAAGTAAGGATCTTCATGAAGCAAGAAGGAAATCCAGCTCAACATGACTCGGTTAGTTCAAGCATCTAGATTCTGATACTAGGCAGTTTATTATCGGCATATTTAAGTACAATTTGGAAAAAAAAAAGTTTTCTGGTGTAAAATAATCCTATGTGTACAACACGACATAAGTATATCAGAACTCTTCTCAAAGCACACATCGCTTCTCCCAGGAAGATGGGTTCTAGAGACAGACCGCACGTGTTATCTGAAGAGCCTAGGGCAGGATCTGGTGTGCTCTCAGCCATTCACGTGGTGTAGAGGTCAACAGTCTCTGGTCCGGGTTGTGGAAGTTTGGGGGACGGGGAGGCAGGTATGGCCTGGCCCTACCGATAGCAGATGGGTCTCCTAAGCTATTAGCCACCTCTATTCCCAGCTTTCAGGGCAGAAAACAGGTCACACATCTTTTCCTTTGAAAAGACAACCCTGCGTGTTTAACATTCCTGGTCCCTTCAGTGCTATCTGTGAGCACAAGGACCTTTGTACTCCCAACAGTGACTAATATTCTTTGTGTTTTTGTAAGATTGCCTTTTTTGTATAATTTTCAGAGCTGTTCCTTCTTCCCTTAGCAAACACACTTAACCATTTTTCTATGCTAATAAAGCTTTCCTTATCTTTAAAAATAGCAGCATGGGACTCTACTGTACGGAGGATCTAGAATTTGTTTAAAGACCCCCACATTTTAAGACACTGGGGTTTGTGCTATTATGAAGGTCATTAAGAAAAACGGCCCTTGTTTTTAGGATTGCTTCTTGGCCACACAGAAGGGACAACTTATGCTGGGTGATTAATAAGGCTCTGTGACTGAACCAAGTGCCTGGCAAGTGTTGCCTCAGTTGGCACCCAGTCGGTTCTTTGTTGTTATCATCCATCCCATTATACAGATGAAGTCACTGAGACTTGGAGATGGTAAATAATTTGCCCAATGGTACTTGTAAAAAGTGGAAGCTTTAACCAAACTTAAGATGATCTGATTTTAAAACTTGAGCTGTTAGTTTTAATTAAAAAATT
The DNA here is from genome assembly GCF_000317375.1 of Microtus ochrogaster. Classification (NCBI taxonomy): domain Eukaryota; kingdom Metazoa; phylum Chordata; class Mammalia; order Rodentia; family Cricetidae; genus Microtus; species Microtus ochrogaster. The sequence continues at coordinate 9,503,099 of NW_004949103.1, forward strand.
TTTTTTTCAAATAGCTCTTTGGGAAAGTCACACGAATTTATTGTCACTAACAAAAATATAAGCATTATACTTTCTTCTCATCTGCCCCCTCTGCTACCTTCCCTTCCCCTTTTTCCTCATCTTGCTGTCTCCTTTCCCTTTCTTTAACCCCAGTGGTCTCTTCCTTCTGCTTTCGTGACAACACAAATTCCAATACCCTTTCTTTTGCTCCTCCCTGCTCCAACCAAAGGCCTTAGTCACTTTTTAGGGTTGGTCCCAGGTCCACCTAGTGAGTGGTGCCTTTGACCCTGCATGGAACAACGTTGCCACCCTGTAATCTGCCGCTGGTATCAGGCAAATTGAGTATAAGAATTATCTCTACAACTGTGCCAAACCTTTGGGGCTGCCTTGTCATTTTTGGACCCCAGACTCCTCAGTTAGGATCCTGAGATAAATCTGACCTTGATTCGAGGATTAGTACTTTATGTGGCTAATAGCCCTAACCTGCATAATGGGACACCCATAGAAATGGGTTTCTTTTCTTCACATTTGAGTCCCCAAAAGGCCAGTTAGTGTTTATGCAGCCCCGTAGGAGTGGAGAACTTTATACCTTTCTTGGGTCTGATGGTCTTGTCAGTTCTATGGACTGAGCCTGGGCTAAATGGTCGACCCAGTCCTCAGCAGCACAGATAGGCTGTAGACGGAGTTCATAGGATAGCGATGCTGTGGATCCCAAAGTCAAAGCACCTTAGCTTTATTCTTCTGGTGCTGCTGACCATGTCACTGTGCACTTTCAGCTTGACTTGAACTCTTGTCCCGTCTATAAAAAGGAAGTGATTCTGATAATGCCTTCCTAAGAAAGGATGTGTGTAGAAGGGACAATCTCACGGACCCAGTACTATAGCAGAGTGATATGGTTGGCAAACATGTGAAAAGGAATTAAAGAACAGCTTAGGTCCAGGTGTGATGGTACAAACCTTTAACCCCAGCACTCAAGAGACAGGCAAGCAGATCTCTGAGTTCAAGGCCAGCCTTGTCTAGAAAGCAAGCTCCGAGACAGCCAGGCTTAGGCAGTGAAGGAAACCACTGAAAATAGAATGCTGGCGAAGATATAAATAAACAAAGGGGCCATGTTCCAGCCCCAGCATGCAGCAGAGCTTGGCAGCTTTGGCTACATGGTTTTGTCTTTAGAGTCAAGGTGAGAAGAAAGGAGTTATGGAATCTCCTTCCTCAATTAAGGAATGCAGCTGAGGGCAGGGGTGTGTGGAGGCCTAGAGGGGCCACCGTGCGAAACTGTAAAGGAGAAGCCTGGATTGCCTTGGAGACACCAAGATGTTAGAGATGCCAGAACCATGGGATACCTGCCAAATAAAGATGCTAACTGGAAGTGGGACCAGCCCAAGAGAAGGAACTGTGTTGCAGTCAACAAAGCTGAAGGAGTTGGAGATCTGAAGAACATTTGGGCATCAGACATGGAGATGCAGAGTTTCGAGTTTGCTCATCTGGTTTTCAGTTTTGCTTTGGTCCAGTATGTCCTCACTATGCTCCTTTTATTCGATTTTGAGATGGTAATGTATATCTGGTGCCATTATATGTTAGAAGAAGTATGTGACATGTTTTCTGGTTTTGATTTTATAGGGGATTACAGTTAAGAGATTGCATGACTCTCAAAAGAGACTTTGGACTTTTAAACATTGTTGAAACTGTGATAGCCTATACATTTTGCAAGCCTATGGGCGGGTCAGAGAGTGGAATGAGGTAGTTTAAATAAATATGGCCCTCATTGGCTCATGTGTTTGAATGCTTGGCTGGTAAGGACCGGTACTATTAGGAGGTATGGCCCTGCTGGAATATGTGTGGCCTTGTTAGAGGTGTGGATTTGTTGGAAGAAGTGTGTCACTGAAGGGGCAGGCTTTGAGAGCTCATATGCTCAAGCTGCACCCAGTGTGGCACATGATCTCCATGGCCTATGAATTAAAATGTAGAACTCTCAGCTCCTTCTCCAGCGCCATGCCTGCCTGCATGCTGCCATGCTTCCAGCCATGATGATAATGGACTAAGCCTCTGAACTGTAAAGCCAGTCCCAACTAAATGCTTTCCTTAATAAGAGTTGCTGTGGTCATGGTGTCTCTTCACAACAACATAAACCCTAACTAAGACAAAAATGGAGAAACAATATCATCACTCTACAAGCACAAAACAATCTTGTTGGCTGGGACCTCAGCTGCCATCCTGGCCACGCAATGAGATCACAGAACTGGGTTCTTGGTCAGCTGTCAGTAGCTACTATTTTCAGATCACAACAACAGAGAGGGGATGTGACGTGCTCTAGGATGTTATCTGCGGGTTAGAAAGCTGCACGTATGAGCCAAGACTGAGATTCTAGTCCCTGGTTAGGAACCACTTCTGCAAGGGATGCTGACTCGCTTCCCAGCAGGGATCATCAGATTTTTTTTGTGCTCAGGGGTGATTATCTTGTAGCCCAATTAGGAGGAAGTGACATGGCCTCTGAGAGTGGAGGCCAAGACTACTTTAGGATCACGTCTCTGTGTTAAACTGACAGAACTAATTACTTGCATTTTAATTAGGAAGTCTCTGGGACTTAATTGACAGTGACAGCAGGGTGCCCTCCTGGGGCAGTGAGGTGAGGCTAACCCAGGGCTGTAGGTCAGAGGCCTGCATCTGGGTGAACCTTCTTGCCACTAGTGTGAGATGTGACCTAGGACGGGCATCTAACTTTTCCAGGCTTTATCTGACCTCAAAAGTGAGAATCATTAAACCTATAACATCTACTATATAACATAATCAATTAAAAACTAAGTCCGAAAGTATTGGGTCATACATAGAAGCCAGGGTTGACCATCATTGTTGTTCTCTGGAGGCCCCACCTTCCAAAGAGTGGAGATTTTCTTTTCCTATTTGTTTATTGTTTGCTGTTCACTGTTTTCTACAAGTCTCTGAGCTAACGCAGGGAAACAAACATACTGCGGTGCCACTGCCATAAAGACCAAAATGAGTTGCAGAATTTTTTATCTCACTGTGTTTTTCCAACCCCTGGCCTCAAGCCATCCTCCAGCTTTGGCCTTGCAGACAGCAGGGGGTATAGGTGCATGCCACTGCACTCAACTCAATTAGAACAGCTTCTTTTTTTCTAAGGTTTATTTATTTTAGGTACATAAGTGTTTTGTCTGTATGTAACCCACATGCCTACGGAGAAGAGTAAAGGTCATTAGAGCTCTGTTGCAAGATGTTGGATCCCACTGTGAAACTCCAAGATTGTGTTAATAAAATTAAGCTTGAATCAGGGGACGGAGCCATTCAGTAGATGATAAGAATTAGCCATAGAGTACAGAGGATCCAGCAAAATAGAAAGAGAGACACAGGAAGGGGTAGGGAGGGACTTTGGGATTCAGAATGTTTTTGGTTCGGGACAGTGCGGGCTGCCCATGCAAGCTTCAGCATTGCCAGGATGTAAGTTTCATTTCATTTCACTGAGTGCAGTGTGGAGAGGTTCGCCCTCTCACTGAGTCTCTGGTTGAAAAGGAAGGTCAGCTACTTGCTTCTCAGCTCCCCTGATCTAGCAGGTTTTCACCCCTATACTTAATCCTGAATTTTTATTATAACTTAGATAAAAACATTTGGTGACCATGGCAGTGGCCTAACTGGTAATGGCAGGTCGGAAATCCTGCCAGGCCATAGTCTGGGTGGTGGGGTGCTGACTGTGGGCCATGGGGCACAGACGATAGTCAAAATATCAGTAGCTTCAGGTATGGCTGCTAAGCAGACATAAAAACAACAGATCCCCTAGAAGTAGTGGCAGGTGGTTATGAGACACCAACCATGTAGATGTTGGGGCCTCTGCAAGAGCAAGTGCTCTCAGCCACCAACCCATCTCTTTGGCCCCCAGATAGCTGATCCTACACACAGTGTAGTACAAGAAAAGGGATTTTTGGATTTTCCTTCTTCCTATTGGGTATGAGAATGAATGAATGATATTAAATTGGGATTCCTTTCACCCTTGATAAAGAGAACATTGGTAGCAATCATGGTGACCTGTGAGATAAGCTTCGAGGTGGGCACAATCCAGTCACAGGGGCATCATGAGACAGAACTTCTGTTGTAATAGGAGCGGCGGGGCTGC
>NW_004949103.1:9507318-9516168 GCF_000317375.1 Microtus ochrogaster
CTCTTCTAGGCTAATTCTCACATATTAATTTAGCCCATTTCTAATCATCTGTGTGTAGCACCCCAAGGTGCACTTACCGGGAAGATTCTAGCCTACATCCATCCTGGGTCGGAGCTTCAATCGCGTGTGCCCCCGAGAGCTGAGCTATGGCGTCTCTCTGAGGCGTCTGCCCTAGAGAGGAGAGCTGTCGAGTCTGAGCTCACTTCCTCTTCCTCCCAACATTCTGTTCTGTTTACTCCTCCCACCTATGTTTTAACCTATGAGGGCCAAGCAGTTTCTTTATTGCTTAACCAATGAAATCAACAGATTGATATATGACACTCCCACATCAAACTTCCACCTTTATGACAGTGAATTCTGACAGTCTGTCAGGAGTAATGGCAGAAGCAGGCTCCAGGACTTCCACTAGAACCGTTGTGAGCATGGGACACACACACTGGGTAGAGTCTGGAGCACACCAGCAAAGACAGCAGAGTCTTTCTCTGTGCACAGGAGACTGAGCAAAGTCCCTCTTTGGAGGAGGAGGGATGACCGTTTCTCTAACTGTTGTGTTTTAAGCCTAGTGGGGAAGGAGGTATGGAGGGGAATGGGGGGTGGGCACGACACCGGCAGTGAGGTTGTGTTCCAGTCACTAAAGGCTCGGTGAACCATGGCTCTTGGGGAGCATCATCAAAAGCAATAGTTTCCATCCAGCACAGCTGCTCTGAGCAGTGTGGGGGAGCAGGAAGGTGACAATGTTCAACAGCACCTTTGGAAGCAGCTGTGGCGACTGTGGTTAGCCAGACGCCAAGACCACTCATTCTACCAAGAAAAAGCAGAAAATGAGCTGCGGTGGAATATGCCAGAAGAAACCAGCCTGTGAGTCCTGGTGACGGACCCTCGAGTGGGCCACTTTATAGCCTGTGGTTAGAAGGCTGAATCCCAGAAGGGAGGGCCTCTAGGGAGGTAAAACACCCTGTCTCTGGCCAGTGCTCCCTGATGGGCCTCTGTGGGTCTGCTCTTGTTTTCCAAAGGTGTGTGTTGGCATATGTGTTCCCATGTGAGTGTGCAAATGCATGTTCATGGGTACAAAGGTCAGGGGTCAGTGTTGGATGGCTTTCTTTATATCTCCCCACCTTACTTTTTCTGTCTTTTGTTTTTGGAGATAGGGTTTCTCTGTGTAACACATCTGGCTATCTTGAAACTCACTCCGAAGACCAGAGATCCACCTCCCTCTACCTCCCTGGGTGCTGGAATTAGTGGTAAGTGCCACTACAGCCCAGCGCCATCATACTTTAGAGCTAGGTTCTTTCACAGAATCAGAATCCCGCCAATCTATCTAGACCGGCTGGCCAGCGGGTTCTGGGAACCTCCTGCCTCTACCTCCTAAGTGCTGAGATTACACGAGAATTCCCCTGTACCCAGGTTTCCTGTGGCTGCTGCTGCTGCTGGGGATAGAACTCGGATCCCCAAGCTTGTGTCACAAGCCCTTCAGAACTGAGTGCTCGCCATAGCACCCGGGTTTGTTTTTGAGACAGGACCTCACGTAACTCAAGCTGCCCTTGAATTTACTCTGTACCCAACATAGCCTTGAACTCTTCCTCCTCCTGCCTCTGTTTCCCAGGTGCTAGGATTGCAGGAGGATTGACAGGGCTTTCCTGAAGCAGCCAGGTCCACGGAGGTGGGGGGTGGGTCCTAACTTGCTTTCCAGTGCTGTTTGCAGACATTCCAGAGTGCAGCAGGCTTGGCACTAGACATGCAGGTGCCCTGTCTTCATTCACAGCACCTTCACATGCACATACACGGCCTTCACATGCACACACATGGCCTTCACATGTGCACACACGGCCTTCACATGTGCACACACGGCCTTTACATGTGCACACACGGCCTTCACATGTGCACATACTGCCTTCACATGCACACATACTGCCTCCACATGCATACATACAGCCTTCACATGTGCACGCACGGCCTTCACATGCACACATATGACCTTCACATGTACACATACAGCCTTCACATGCACACATACAGCCTTCACATGCACACATACAACCTCTACATGCACACATACAGCCTTCACATGCGCACACACTGCCTTCACATGTACACATGCTGCCTTCACGTGTGCACATACTGCCTCCACATGTACACATATGGCCTTCACATGTACACACACTGTCTTCACATGTAAACACATGGCCTTCACATGTACACATACTGCCTCCACATGTTTGAAAAATGCTGTTTCAGTCCAATGATGGGGCTTGGGTCCAATTTTTCAGCCTCGCTTTTTAAGCGTAGCCATAGAATCTCTAGTCAGTGTGAGCAACGTTTCCAGCTGCAGAGCAAGTGTCTGGGGAGCTGCTGCCTTCCTGATCAGAGGACAGGCATGGAAGAAGCATGCCATTGGCTCCGGCCTTGTTTCCTGCCTTTTGCACAGTGCAATGCTTTGAAATGCAGCAGCTACCTTGAGGCCAACAGGGAAACCTGGACTGGATTCTGTCAGCTCTGTAGCCAGCGTGGCCAGACAGGCCTCTGAGACACACTGCCCCAGTTGGTCCCTTGCTAAAAAAAAAGAAGACAGCTGAAATTTGCTCACCTACCACTGTGGTTGTGCGAGAATCCAGTTTTTAATGCCTCCCTCGCCCTCAGCAGGGTTTAGCTCAGTGCGTTCCTGCCCCAGACACACCCTCACACTTAACTGTGTCTGAAGGTTCTTCTCATGGTGACTCTGTATCTACAGTTATAGTGATATATTTGCTTCATTTCTGTGGCTCCTCATCACTTCCCGAGGCAATGAGATTAGGTAAATACTTGCTGGGTGAGTTTGACAAAACACGAGGCCGCTGATATCGTAGACTGGAGGACGAGAGAGCAAAGGAATGTTACTCATAGCCTCCTGGGTCTCGCTATGTCACCTAAACAGGCATCCATCCATTCTGGAGGTGGTAGCTAACTTCTGCTGCGCTAATAGGGGAGGGAGCCTCAGGCATGTGAGACACTGGGCCCACATCCCTCACTGGGGTAGATGTGCCGCTGCTGTGGGTTATGCTTCTGATTGCAAAGTCCTGCTTGTTCCACGGCCTCCAGCAAGCAGCCTTGGGGTGGGGACGGGGGGAGCTGCATTTGTGCCTTTGAGAGAAGAAGAGCAAGAATGTGCTCTTGCCACCTGAATGGTTAGGACTCCAGGGCTCCAGAAAGCCTCCAAGAGGGTGCCAATTAGGGGGTAATTCCCCCTTGGGTCCCCACCTTTGGGATGAAGGATGGTGGCTTCCAGGACTCCGGGGGTTGGAAGGCAGCCAGGAAGTCAGCTCACTTTTTCCCTTCATTTGTTCCCATGTCTTCTGGAGTAGCTGCCATGGAAGGGGTGATGACTGTTCCTGGAGCCCTGACACTTGGCTTGCTCCTCTGAAAACACAGAGTTCAGCGGGAACTGCACTCTGAGGCGGGTTATTAAATGGAGAGGTGGGGAGGGACACAGAAAAGCAAGGTGGGAGAACCCTCAGGTTAGCTAACTGACTAAGGTGTGGGAGCATCTATGCTCACTGCAGAAACAGAGAGGCAAGGTTTAGTATAGCCAGGGAGTCCTCCAGTACTTTCCATTTTTGCTCCCCCTGAATTCTTTGTCCCCCATCTTAATCCAGAGCTCTTGCGTGTGACTTGCTTTTTGCTACCCAGAGCAGTCTGTCCTCATAGACAGGTCACATGAGAGATGCTTCGTAAATCCACTCTTAAACTCCCTCCCAAGCCCTTGCATTTAACACCTTAACATTTTTTTCCTCCGTTTTTTGTAAGTAACGTATTTCAAGAGTACACATTGATTTCTGAGTCCCACTGAGGGCCTAGGCTATGTTGGGTGTGACAAGAAATTTCTACCTCTGTGAATTCATTTCGCTGTCCTAAACGTTGGGTTGAACCTTCACCATTTTTTTTTAATGATCAAGAAAAATGTTAACACCAAGAAGAAATATGTACAGTATGGGGGGGGAGGCTAGAGAGAAGGCTCTGTGGTTAAGAGCATTTGCTCTTCTTGTAGAGACCAGAGCTCTCTTTGCAGCACACATGAGGCTTAGACCTCCAGGTCCAGGTCTGACGCCTCTTCGCCTCAGCAGACACCTGTGTCATGTGCTCATGCATGCACACACTCACACACACAAATAAAAACAATAAAAATATTTTTTAAAAGGTATAATGACACTATTAAATGATGTAAAAGAAATTTAAAAAATAGCTACTATACATATATTCAATATTTAGGTGCATTGTTCAAGCCAGGTTTTCTGTTCCTAAGGCTCCAGGCATGCGCAGACCCTTGCTGCTTGTATGAGGTAGTTAGGTGGTACATGTCAGAACTTCCTGGTAGAAGGAATTCCAGTTCTAGGAGACAAATGCCCAGGGCAAAGGAACTCTTCAAACCAATTATGATCTGGCCATACATGGAATTCCATACAGCTGCTGAAAATATTTTAAATTATTGATCCTCCCATGTAAAATAAGGGAAACAAGCTGTAAGCCAGCATGTATGATCGACTCTGGTTGAGATGTATTTACATGTGGATACCTGGACCTGTTTGTGGAAGTCAGAATGCAGTTCGCCCCTAAACTCTCATGAGGAGTAGCATATTAGGAGGCGTGGCTTTGTTGGAGTGGGTATGGCCTTGTGTGTCATTGTGGGGGTGCACTCTGAGGTTTCTTATGCTCAAGATACTGCCTACATGCCACCATGCTCCCTGCTGTGATGATTATGGACTGAACCTCTGAGCTGTAAGCAAGCCACCCCAATTAAATGTTTTTCTTTATAAGAATTGCCATAGTCATGGTGTCTCTTCACAGCAATAGAAACCCTAAGACACTGTTCATGTATTATTAGTACAGTTTGAAGGAAGAGATGCCAAGCTAGATGGTGAAGCTACAGGTATTCCTCTCACTGTCTCTACACTTCTTTTTATTTAAGTGTGTGTGTGTGTGTTTGTGTGTGTGTGTGTGTGTGTGTGTGTGTGTGAATGCATGCACACAAGTGATGCAGGTGCCTGTGGAGGCCAGAAGAGGGCATCAGATCACCCAGAACTGGAGTTAGAGGTGGCTGTGAGACACCTGATATGGGTGCTCAGAACCAAACTTGGGTCCTTAGTTCCTCTGATAGACCAATAGGTACTTTTAACCACAGAGCTATCTCTTTATTCACCCTACTTTTTAAAATGGACTTAGGTGTTTTTTTAAAATAGTAAATCAGTATTACTTAAGGATCTAAATACCTTTAAAATGTTTACTATTTCCTTGAGCTAGAAAGGGGCTTGTTTTCTGCACACCTTCTCAGCATGGAGACCACAGCACTGAGCATATTTTGCTCATGACCTGGATGTTCTTTATAGTAAGTAGTACCAGACTCTTTGGGGCTCCTCCTCCCGAGGCCTGGCATAGCACCTCTTGGAAAACCATGGCCTCGGTTGATATGTGGACATGAGCAGCAGCCCTATTATGCACAGCCTGCAGTGTCAAATGAGAAGTCAAGGAGAGACTACTTGAAAAACACTGGACATTACATAAACCCAGGCTGCTCTGCCTTCTACTTCAACTGTATAAGCGGGGTAACCAGAGTGAACCATTCCCAATCCAGTTCTAAAAATAGTGCTCTGCAAAGATCGTCTATGGAGAATTTGAATCACATGAGAATCCAGAAAATGTAAATTGACAGGAGAGTATAGGGACCAGAAAACCACTTATCTGGGCATGCTTTGGTTGGCCGATGATTTGTGTGTGCTGGGGACAGTTCTACAGAGACTTGTGCAGGGCTGTCCTAAGGTGGACTATAGCCCACTCTGTAAGCAGATGGACCCTGTGAAATCTTGGCCCTTACTTCCGTGGCTTAGTAGAGAAGGCTTTGTGGGCCTCAGCCTCCATATCTGAAAAATGGGGCTTTGCAGGGACACAGTGCAGATCAGATGAGGAAATGGATTGATAGAACCTTGCATGGTGGCTTATGGTAGAAGCTTAGTATACATTGGTTTAAATATCCTTGTTAATACTGCAAGACAAAGCTCAATGACAAAGCAAGCACTTGGGGAAGAGGTTGCATGCCTTGGTAGGGTTGCTTTAATGCTCAACTTCCCTCAGCTCAGAACTTACGTCATCCTCAAGTGTATGCTTGAAGGGGAAACGAATCACATTGCTATAGCCATTATAGTTGCTAGAGGAGGAAGGCTGTGTTCTTTTGTGTTCTTCAGTTGTAGATGGTGGGATACTCTGACTCTTAAACGACCCTCAAAGGGGCTGGAGAGATGGCTCAGCGGTTAAGAGCACTGGCTGTTCTTCCAGAGGTCCTGAGTTCAATTTCCAGCAACCACATGGTGGCTCACAACCATCTGTAATGAGATCTCATGCCCTCTTCTGGCCTGCAGGCAAACATTCAGGCAAAACACTGTATATGTAATAAATAAATAAAATCTTAAAAACAAAAACAAAACAAAACAAAAAAAAAAAACCCAAAACGTCCCTCAAAGGCCTGTGTGTCAAAGCCTTGGTCCCCAGGTGGCACAGCTGAGCGGATCTGCAGAGTGTACTTGTGGGAGGAGCTGCGTGTTTTGGAGACAGGTCCTGGGAAGGGATTGTGAGACTCACATACCTTCCTCTCTTGGTTTTTTTTCTCTGGCTGGGCTGTTAGGTAAACAGCAGGGACAACTGACCCAGGGGCGGGAACACGGAAAACAGAAGCCAAACTAAACCTTTGCATATATGGCTGATGTATATAATGGCAGCCAGAAACCCATGCTGGGTGGAGTCTGAACTGGTTTGGCTTTGTTTCATGTTACCGAGGCTCTAACAACCAAGCTCTCTGTTCTGCCCACATGAGAGCGCTCAGCTCATTGTGCTGCTGAGGGTCACAGACCACTGTCCCTTCCTTGTTCTCATAGAATGTTTGCCTTCCACCTACGGCCTATGGGCAACATCAGTTTGACTCTGGGAGTGCAGTTTGACTCCTGCAGAGTGACGGATTTGAAGAAGGTTCATCACATGATTATCCAATTAGAAAGGGAGTCAGCTTTCCCTTCCAGATGGTGACAGCACTAAAGCAAAGGAACCAAGTCTGGGTTCAAGATCCTCTGTCTGGGTCTGGTTCACCAAAGGGTATTAGAAGGTGCCTTCAGGACAGTCTGGAGTCATGGCACTGCCCTAAGGCGATCCCAGGTCCGTGTGAGTCCATTGCATTCCACACAGACAGCTCTCTAGCACCAGGTCCCTGGACCAGTGGTATCTTAGCTTCTCTGGTCCTTTCTCTGGCGTGGATAGCCCCAATAGCCTCCTTACGGGACCTCCTTTCCCCAATCCTTCTCTTGCAGAAAACAGTTGATGGAGCAGGTCAGGGCTGCAGGAAAGGGGCTTCACATTCTGTTCTGCTGTCTGTGTGGTGGGCATGTTATGCTTCCTTTCTTGTTTCTAGGGTAGGATGAGACAACAGCACGCACACCACAGGGGGTGTAAATAACTAAAATAACATGGGAGATGAGGAGAGTACTGTGCCTTCACACAAAAGCTCTTAGGTACCAGTCCTTCAGGAGGCCACCTGTCCGCCTTTCTTAACACATGAGTCTGATCACCGTACTTTACAGTTACAGAACGGCCTCTTCACTTACCCTATGTATAACAACCAAACTTAAAATCCCACACGAGCTCCACTCTCCCCATCCTTCACCCCGGAGCAGGTGCAGGATCCTCAGCAAGGCATTAATAGCTCACAAATCCTGTCTGCATCTGAAGCTCTCCGACTGGAGCCCTCCTCTCTGTGGTCTCGGCAGAGGCTGCCTCTCAGTTGGCACAGTGAGTGTGTGGAGAGGCTGAGGCTGTGCTGCAGACATCCTGTGTGCTCCTCCACCTTCAATGACAACTGCCTCGCTAGCCCCTCCCTTGCCCTAAGTCCTATTTTTTCAAGCACCTTAAATACACATCTGGCCCCCGAGTTTTTGCAATAAATACCCGCTGCCTGTGTCAGGAGCCAAGTGTGCGAGGGCCGCAGCACTGAATGGGGCAGAGCCTGTCTGAATAAGCTGCTCTCCTGTGACCCGTGCCTGTGAGACAGTAACACTAGTTACTGTGTACATCTAGCTGGTACTTCCCATGCCCACTGCACAAGAACCGCTCGCCAGCATACAGCACAACCTTTTCATTTTCACGCCTCAAAGGGACTAGGAAACTGATGCCCATGTGTTTCCCAGTTTTCATTTCCCTGCCCCGGTTAACTCTAACACAGCAGGCATCTCTGATCTTCCCAGTATTTACACTCCTGTGTAGACATGGTTAAAACAGGAATAGACATTCAGAATAATTATCCTACAAATGAGCTACCCGCTTTGCACGTTAGTCACCTTGCAAATTGGTGTTGCTTTCCTAATCTAATCTAATCTCTTAAAGAGATATCAGGTAGTTGGCTGGTTCAGTCAGAGACCCCACCTCATTGAATAAGTGGGCATTGGCTTCAGCCTTGCACACAGATGCACTTGTGTTTGCATGCCAGTACACGTACACCCACACACAGAACATACACACACATGCATGTATACCACACATGAAGATAGACACAGAAAGCCAGGCAAACCCTCACCAACTGCTTGGTTTCCTTACTGCTAGGTCAGGGTGTATGTTCAAAGCAAAACTCTATAGATTGATGCCTACACAGCTTTCACATTACTTCTGCATCTCGTGTGGCCTCACCAGACAGCAAAAGGCCCCGCCTCTCTCACTCTCACTACCTTGCTCCTATTTCCTTTGCTTGGTTTCTTCTTCTTCTTCTTCTTCTTCTTCTTCTTCTTCTTCTTCTTCTTCTTCTTCTTCTTCTTCTTCTTCTTCTTCTTCTTCTTCTTCTTCTTCTTC
>NW_004949103.1:9516303-9553946 GCF_000317375.1 Microtus ochrogaster
GAGACAGGGTTTTTTCTGTAGCTTCGGAGACTGTCTTGGAACTAGCTCTTGTAGACCAGGCTGGTCTCGAACTCACAGAAATCCACCTGCCTCTGCCTCCCGAGTGCTGGGATTAAAGGTGTGTGCCACCACCACCTGACTATATTTCCATTTCTTGTTGAAGTTTAGACCTCTCTTGTACGGCATCCTCTGGGCATTCACAGTTCCCTATCTGTGAAGAACATGTTTGAGGATCACTAAATCCTCCTCATCACACCAGCCAATTTCTTCTGAGTAACTAATGGTCCTTTCCTACTTAGGCGTTTTACAGGAAAACACGCTCAAGCAGTGGTTCTCAATCTGTGGGTCACAACCCCGTTGAGGGTCAAATGACCCTTTCACAGGGATTATATGTCAGATATCCTGCACTTCCAATATTTACATTATGATTAATAACAGTAGCAAAATTCATATTTTGATTGGGAGTCACCACAACATGAGGAATTGCACTAAAGGGTCGCAGCATTCGGAAGGTTGAGACCCATTGCTCTAGACCATCCTGGATGCCTGAGGCAGTTAATGAACACAACATACCACGCTGGACTGTAACAGGACTAAGTTCAACAACCACTGACGTGGTCTCCTTGACCTTGAGAATTTTACTCTTCTTTTGGTTCATTAATTTCCTTTCTACTTCTTTCTGTTAGGTTGTACTTAGGAGTAACTTTTTTGAACTTTATTTTGTGAAAGTGGGCATGCTTCTCTGTGTGTAGATCTGAGAGCAACTTGTGCAAATTGTTTCTCTCCTTCCATTATGTGGGTACTAGGGGTCAAACTCATGTTGTCAGCCTTGGCTTTTGCTTTCGGAGCCTTCTTGCTGGTTCTTTATAAATAAACCCTCACACACTGTCCTGAGATAAGGGGCAAGAAATACCTGCTCAGTAACAGGGCAAGCAGGGCAGCATCTCTGAAAACGTGGGCATAATGAGCCTTACTGCTCCCCCTACTAAACTCACAGTAAACAAGGGTACCTGCAGGGAGTGTTTTCCAGATAGGCCTGACTCTTATCTCTGTTACCAACAGTCTTAGCAGATCTTCTCAGACTTGTGGTAGCACAGACCGGCCCATCAGAGGCTGAGAAAACAGGCCTTTCCTGAGTTTGTTCCCCCCTCCCCCGACCTTGTTTTATTGATTGTTATTGAGCTCTACATTTTTCTCTGCTCTCCTCCCTGCCTCTCCCTTCCCCTTCATCCCTTCCCCAAGGTCCCCATGCTCCCAATTTACTCAGGAGATCTTGTCTTTTTCTACTTCCCATGTAGATTAGATCTATGTATGTCTCTCTTAGGGTCCACATTGTTGTCTAAGTTCTCTGGGATTGTGATTTGTGGGCTGGTGTTCTTTATGTTTAAAAACCACTTATAAATGAGTACATGTGATACTTGTCTTTCTGTGTCTGTGTTACCTCACTCAAAATGTTTTCTAGCTCCATCCATTTGCCTGCAAAATTCAAGTTGTTATTTTTTTCTGCTGTGTAGTACTCCATTGTGTAAATGTACTACATTTTCCTTATCCATTCCTAGGTCAAGGGGCATTTAGGTTGTTTCCAGGTTCTGGCTATGACAAACAATGCTCCTATGAACGGAGTTGAGCACATGCCCTTGTGGCATGATTGAGCATCCTTTGGATACATACCCAAAAGTGGTATTACTGGGTCTTGAGGAAGGTTGTTTCCTAATTTTCTGAGAAATCAGCACACTGATATCCAAAGGGGTTGTACTACCTTGCATTCCCACCAGCAATGCAGAAGTGCTCCCTTTACCCCACAACCTCTCCAACATAAGTTGTCATCAGTGCTTTTGATTTTGGCCATTCTTACAGGTGTAAGATGGAATCTCAGAGTTGTTTGATTTGCATGGTCAACAAGACAAAACAACAACCTACAGAATGGGAAAAGATCTTCACTAACCCCACATCAGACAGAGGACAGATCTCCAAAATATACAAAGAACTCAAGAAACTGGTCATCAAAAGAACAAATAATCCAATAAAAAAATGGAGTACAGACCTAAACAGAGAACTCTCAATAGAGGAATCTAAAATGGCTGAAAGACACTTAAGGAAATGTTCAATTCTTAGTCATCAGTGAAATGTAAATCAAAACAACTCTGAGCTTGTTTCCCTTTTAAGACAGTCTGAGTTTTCTAAGCCAAACGGCAATTTTACTTTTCAGAGGCTTCCTGGGCCTCAGTTTCTTCATCATGACCCTGCCACTCTGGGGTGTGGTGCAATACCTGTGGTGGGAAGCAAGCCACCAGCTGCTGCGTACCAGCAGGCAGGAAGGAGACAGGTGTAAAGGGGACTCAGAGTGCTAGGTGTGTTGACTTGAAAATGGCATACTCGCTTCTCCTGCAGCTGCCTTATGGCACTTGGGCTCATACAATGAGGTGCCATGAAGTTTGGCTGCAGTCCTCCACATAGCATGGAAGAAGATCAGGTTCTGGCAGGTTAACTAACAGTATGTGGTAAAAAAGCATTTCCTTTGTTATTATTTTTTAAAAGCTCTGGGAACGTTAAGCAGACAGAACAGGGAAAGATCAGCCTGATGTGAACTGTGCTATCCTTGGCATGCCGTAAGCCTGAGAGGGCACTTGGCCACTGGACAGCTATGGCCAGCAGGCATGATGTTGTCAGTTGTGCCCAGCAGTCAGAAACCTTGATGTTTCTTGCTATCCCTTGCCCAGAAGTTTCTGACATAGGAGATAACTAGCAAATCACTGTGTGTGGGGGGAGCCCTAGAGCTGAGACATATGAAAATATAGTAATTTAAAAACAATCGTGAACTTATCGATGTTGTGCTAACAGATGTGGCAGGGCAGACATTGCAGACATGGCAGGGCAGATGCTAACAGATGTGGCAGGGCAGATGCTGAGAAGCCAATTCTAGCATGCTTCTTTCAAACACTGACACAAGTCCTCAGGGAGCCAGGGTAAATTCATCAATAGCAGTTAGTACTTTGATCTACAGGAAAAGCCAAAATGGGTCTGAAATATGTTGCACCTTAACTAGACTATTTAAAAACCAAAGTATCATCTTGAATGTGATTCCCATATAACACAAGTACATGCTGACACCGTGACATTAAGATCCTTGTCAAATGTAAACAGCTTCATGTAAGAAGATATACTAATGGTCTATGACCAACATGCAGCCTATCCTTTCAAAACCAAAAACACAACTTTTTTTTGTATCATTTAGGACAAGAGTTAACTAAACATAATTAATTCAGCCCTAGTATTTATAAACTAGAAATAAGTTCTACACAATGAGACACCCATTCTATCAAATACAATAGTAATAGTTACTAAAAGAAATTCAGCGACCTTTTTAAAAAAAGATTACAAAATTGAATTTATTGAGTTTCACACAAGATGCACTTATAAAATTAGTACTGAATGCCATTATGACAGAAGTGAGTATCATCCACACTCTGAACAGCATCTGCAAAGGAAATGCATTCTTCAGAAAATAACACAGAAACACAAAATCCAAGTGGAACTGAAAGATACATGTAGGCCATGTTCTTGTTCTGATCAGGGCTGCGTTTGGCAAAGCTTTCTCCACACTGCTGCTAGTTGCAATGGACACTTTCTTGATAGTAAAAAGACTATTTTAAAAGTGGGGCCCCACTGAAACACACACAAAATAAACGAGAAAGTTCATTTTAAGCTTAAAACTGCTTCCTGGTTTTACAAGGCATGTATAACATCTCCAACAGCTTTAGATTCTGTTAGTGCAAATCATTAGAAACCCTCCTGTATTTTAAATGCATAAGCCAAAGCATCAAAACTAGTTTTCTATTTATCCAGGATACAGGCACACCATCTAAAACTTGCCATCTGTGCCTGAAGTGTTTGTATGAGAGCAGTTTCACAAGTGAGACAGTAAAGGAAATGCAGTTAAGATACCATCTTCTGGACAGTTCAGAAAGCAGAAGTGGTCAATTTTCTTTTAAAGAGAAGTGCAGAAAAGGTTCTCAAGATAAAAATGGGGTGGTGAGAACTTGCCCTTGGATGATACCAACAAATAATGAAGCAGGAACAGCATCTTCATCTCAAACAAAAGCCCCAAAGCACCTTTTGGTTGCTATTCCCAGTGTCGACAGTGTAGTACCCTCTCCTATCCCAGTACCCTTTACAGTCATGTGAGGGACTGTCCCAGCAAAGGCACCCACCGTCCCCTTCCCTGATAGAACACAGAGCCATGGAAGGATAAATGCATTCTACGAGCCCGGCAAGGTGATGCTGCTCAACCCGTTGTGAATACTTTAAAAGTGTTACTCAACCACGTGGTGGCGGCACATGCCTTTAATACCAGCACTGGGGAGGCAGAGGCAGGCGGTCTCTGTGAGTTCAAGGCCAGCTTGGTCTACAAGAGCTAGTTCCAGGACAGGTTCCAAAGCTACACAGAGAAACCTTGTCTTGAAAAAACCAAATACACAAAATGTTGCTCAAAACAAAAACCAATAAACTGGCCTGTTGATGGCAACCACTTTGATTTTGTGTATCAACAGCTTTTCAGCCAATTCACCACCAAATCTTTCAATTTGCAATAACTGATGCAGCTTTAAAATGAAACCGGGTAAGCACACCTTACAGCTGACACTGCTCTGTGTGTTCGTTACAGACTGCCTTTTACTGTGTCACCGTCATTAGGTTCCACATGGCTCACACTGCTCTGTGCGCTCATTACAGACTGCCTTTTACTGTGTCACTGCCATTACCCACAGGCTCACACTGCTCGGAGAGTAACTGAGACAGTTACACACGACCTTCATGAAGTAAACAGAGGGGCCGAGAGCTCTGTTTCCTATAAGATGCTGTTATTCACCATTTATTTATGTAGGCTTTTATTTTGCTTATTAGTTCAGATGTATTGCCAAGGATGACTCTGGTGGTAAGAACATTTATCTGGACTTATATTTAATAATTTTTTTTAGTGCTTTGGCAGGTGAAGTCAAGTTTGGAGAGAGTTTGTGAAACTGTACGAGGCCGGAAAGATAACCACGGTAAAAGCTTCACAGTTTCCCAGGGATGTCCTTATACTGACGAGGCCTTGAGGAAAATCCACCATTCAGGAAGCCCAGGCTGACGAAGCAAAGGAGCTCCTGCGGTCTCTGGCTCGGTGCCAGAAGCGCCGCTACTGTTGGCCAAGCAGGAGGAAGTATTTGTCTTCCATCAGTATTCCAGTCGAGGCCAGGAGCCGGCGCTGTTCCGTGATCTGCCCTTTTGCCAGGCCACATTACTGGAAGAAAGATACTAAGATTTGCTTGCCATTAATAATTTAAGTTTTTAAATAAATATTAAATGCCATTTTTAGCAAGTGTGTCCTGGCGGACCAGCATTTGTGGTCCCAGGGCCCGGCATCTTCACCTCATCAGCCACAACCTCAGTCAATCCGGTTCCCACAGATTGTGAACCTGTCTATCTCTAGCAAATCTTTCTTTGAGGATCTGTGTTTTAATTCAGAGTTCTCCTGTGTTATGTCCTTCTCATCGCCATCTGGGGTTGTCAGAAACTGATCGGAATTGCTGGTCACAAGTAAGGGTATGACGTTATCTTTCTGATGGACAGGCTGGCTGGTGGCGGAAGTGGACAGGTTCTCTTCTGTGGAAAGGCCTGTGGGAAAGCAGATCCACGGATTAGGAGATGACTCAGCCCCAGAAAACGCTTATCAAACACCATGTTTTCAGGGGTGATGAAAAGTATCTGTTTTCTTTCTCTTAGATAAACAAATGAAAACTAAAAGCATACTGTGTAAGCTGTAATTCATAATAAAGTTCTGAGGCTAGTCATACTCCGTACAACCAAAATTTTGTGCACACCCATAGGTAATACTACCACCTAATTCTGGAAAGATCCTCCCTGTCTTTATAGTTCCCTCTTACATGGCCACAAACCAACAGAACTATTGCTTGAGTGAAAAACAGCACTTGCTCCTCACTTCATACTAAGGGCTAAGTAGGCCCTAAACACTGGCTCATCTCAGACCAGCATCATCACCTGCAGAAAGCCCCCACCTCCTCGTCCTAGCCCAGGAATTTAGAAGCCTGTCCTAGAAGGCAGCTGAGCGAGACCGGGACCCACTGACCTCTGATTTAAAATTTACTCCCTTCCCCTTTCTTCTCCCAGGTGCTGTGGACTGGACCCAGGACTTCATGCTTGCTAGGTTAAGTGTTCAACCACTGAGCTAACATCCTCAACCCCATTCAATGCCCCTCCCTAGCCCAATTTAATCCTTTTAAGGAAGCTTTAAATTAGAGTGAGCTGTAGATAAACTGCCACTATCTAAGATGCAACCTGCTAAGTTCTGCCATGTGTGCAGTCCTGCTGAGACCCTGTGACTCTGAGAAGGTGAAGAGCTAAGCCTGTCTTCAGGGTTGACTTCCACCCCTCTTCAGAGCCTGAGTTCAACAACCCCTGAACCATCTCTAGCTTGTAGTCTCTTGACCTCTAGGGTACCCTTCACAGACACTCTTCTTACGTGTACTTCATGTGACACGACATGACCCCTCATCTGATGGCCATCCTCCATTAGACTGGCCCTCTCGAAGTAAGGACATTACTAACTTCTCGATTTAAGTAAGAGATGCAGGCTGATGCACCTGCACCTTCACAACACTGACAGAGCTTAGGGTTCTCACAGCGACGTACAATCTAAAGCTTGAGCTTCCACCTTAGCTTGAGAAAACACACAGAAACATGACCTTGCTTCAGACCCTGCACCAGCTGGTTTCCTTTACTCTCTCTGGATCAAGCTTTACACTCTCTAGCATGGTTGGGCGCTGTCTGGATGCACTGGCCTCCTCTTCCTTTCAAGTCTAAGTCAAGAGCCTTGAGAGAGTGACAGGGCCCAGTGGTATGGGGAGGTACGGTCCTCCTAGGCCTCAGACCAAGTCAGCCCTGACCAGCACAGCAGGCACCGGGCTCGTGTTATCCTCTGAACACCAAAGTCTTTCACTGGCTGTGTCTGCAGCGCTTCCCATTCCTGACTGCAATCACTGTGCCTGACACAGGCTCTACCTATTGTTGTTCTTCCCTCCTCCCACTAGTCAGATCCAGTTCACCAGAGCAGGCACACGACATTTCCTCCCCTACTGCATCCCCGTGTGTTGATATGTAATAGGTGCTTAATAACCACCACCAGAACAGTGGGCTAGCCAATGAGAAACAGCGCTGGGCCAGGGGTATCTGTCCTAGACTAGAACTATTACAGGACCCAACAGTGACGTGGAATGAAGCGCGTTTCTAAAACCACTTAGCCTTGGCTGAGCAGCGATTTACTCAGAAGAATTCAGATGACCTCTGAAGCCAACGTACCTTGAGTGGACTTGCCCTTGCTCTGGGATTTACTGGAGGGTTTGCCGGGAGTGCTGGCTGGGGGAGGATTAAACAGCTTCTCTTCCATCTTGGCTTCCTTCACATATTGACATGACTTGCCCAACAGCACAATGCTGTTAAGTACTTTCAGGGAGATCAACCTTAGACAGAGAACAGAGTTGTGGGAACTGATCTAAAGCCAACCTCCTAGCCTGCTTCTGGGATGTAGAACAGGGTGAGGGGAGCTTGACTGGTGAGCATGAGTTCCTTGCACAAAGTTGGAGTTTCCCAAGGCTTTATCACAAAGGAAAACTTCTGATACATTCTAATTCATGAGAAATTCTATAAGTCAGCAGCTCTTCCTAGTATAGATAAGCCAACATGTATTCTTGTATCGTGAAACAGGTAGATGCAGGTGAGCAAGAAATAGAAGATGATTTTTAATTCCCTATGTGGCATCCAGTCTATTATTAGCCATTTGCTCTACGTATATCGTCTGTACCTCCTCACTGTGCAGAAACGATGCCCTATTTACAAGGTTGTGGTAGAGGCAAAGTGGGAGCAAGAAGAGGGATCTGGGGCCAGTGTGTGAGTGGAGTCCTTTATGGATGTGGGCAGAATCCTCCAGAGCTGATCAGAAAGAAGGGGACTGGGAGAGGCTCAGAGCCATGTTCAGTACAAAGGCCTGCTCTGCTTATCTGTGCGCCGCCTGCTCCTCTGGAGGTCCTCAGGGCTGCATGCTCCTACTGGCGGGCATTCTGCAACACTCCTGCCCATGCACCCCACATAAGCCAGCTCAGCTATGGATTTCCCAGATTTCTTTTTGGGCAAAGTCTCAGAACTCAGACAAGCTCTTTATTTTAGTTCACTTCTTGAAAAATCGAATGATGGCAAAATAACATTTGACATTTATGGTTATTATAAATTAAACTGTTTACTTCCTGCTTGTGTTTCCCAACCAGAAATGTTGGGCTAGTTGAGATCAACAAATTCACAAAAGGTTCAGCTGACATTATTAGGCCGATGAGGCACAAGTCCAGTGTGCTTAATATTAAGCTTGGAAAGCACACAGGAAAATCAAAGGTGTTTATGAATATGGAAAAGCTAGCACAGCGGAAGACCCTTCTCCCTCACCTCCACACCAAAAAAAGTATGGGTAGAATACAGATCTTGAACAAAAAGACCTTACTGTAAACTTTTGGTTAAAGATTTAATCTTAAGTACATAGAATAGGAAAAATATTTTTGGATGCAATTAGCTTCTATTACATTTCACAGTTATACATAGTTTTCTGTAAAATCTAAACATATTCAAGAATAGTCAATCTTACCCAAAATAGAAGAGGATGACACAGGCATAGGACAGGATTCCTTGCACTTTAATTGAGCTTGTTACAACTCTGATGAGCTAGCCAGAAACAAACCAAAACACACACAAAAAAAAAAACACAGACAAAACACAACCACAGATTCGTTAATATTTTAAAACTACTTTTTTCTTCCTTATTTTAATATTTTAGAGTATACTTGCATCTAGGTCGAAGGGCTTGGGTCTAGATTTTGCAATTCATAGGCAATCGGCCTCCTATGGCATCTGTGGTGGCGTGGATTTACGCAGGCAAATCCAGCATGCAGTGCAGCTGCCACAGACTCTCAGGGCCTCACATGGCCTACTTCACTGACTGTGCTTTTGCTTACACCTAACAGAGCTGTGGGAAACTCAATCCATAAGGTCTGTCTGTGGAAGCTCATCTAATTCTTGCTAGAGGAGAAAATACTGGCTGGACATTTTTCTCATTCCTGCTTTTTTCCTGTCCGTTGTTCAAATTCTTTAAGAGCACTCAGTAACTTGTAGGGACTATAGGGCAAAGGAAGACTTACACTGTTTAGGCAACTGAGCACACAATTAATTACTTAAAAGCCATGAAGCTCTGTCTCCTTGGCTAATTATGGCTAACACCTAGTTTCTTATGCAGCAGAAGTATTATCCCTGGAAGCCTGTTGAATGAATCTGGTGGGAGCAGCTGAGAGAAAAGATTTACACATTAGAGGTGCAGGTCCTGGGAGTGGCCACATGGAAATGAAGCAGAGATAACTGGCCTCACCCAGTAATGCCAAGATTCTATTGTGATGCCTTAAATATAATTAAAATGTTACCATTAAAAGGTACAATAGGAATGAGATATGAGAATGGACTGTCATGTGTTCAATCAAGTTTCACTGTGAGAAAACCACCATGGAGCCCTTTACCTGTGCCACAGCCTCTAGTAGAGAAAGGGCTACTACCATTTAACCAATTCTTTTATTAAAAAACACTTGCACAAGCTAGATTTACCCTCATGACTGAATATGTAATTTTTCTAATACCAGGAAATACAAGTAGAAAAATTTGATATGCTATTGTTTTTCAGTTTCCTTAACTTTCACTAAATAACCTTTGAAATCTGAGTTTCTCCAAAATTTTAGGAGTTCCTTTTCTAAAGCAAAAGAAATTTGTTTTATTATATCATAAGCAATTAAAATCATAACAATGTTTAGGATATGGTTATCTATTAAGTTGTTGAAATTTAAGATTAAGCCTATCATCAACCACCATCTAAAAATAAAAATGTTGGATAAAATTAAATACAGCTGCTATGACTTCCAGTTTCTTGTTAGTTGACCTGGACACAACTGCCTTCAGGTCTTTTCATGTTCTAATGCTGGATTCAGTAGTGCGGAAGGTGTAAGTAATCATACTGCAATGCTCAGACCTGCTCACCACTCACACTCTGCAGTCTGCAGTTCTTTCCTGGGCATAAATTCCCAGCATCAGATCGATGGCATCTAGCACATCACTATCAAAGTGCCCTCTAGAAACAAGACGAGTTGTGCTGCTACCTCCATGTTCCAGTAGCCAGAGCGAAGTGCCCACTTTCGGGTATATCTCCAATAGAGAAGAAAATTCTTTACTCAATGGATAAAAGAGAATAGCCTCGTTGTTAGAAAAACTATTTGGATAAGCAGTTCCTTTATGTCACTTTTCTGCTGGATAGCTCAAAATCCAAAGGAATAATGATTTTAGAATTTAAGACAAACTCTTCTTTCGGGTTACTTATAATTTTTTGAAATACAAAGACTGGTTGAAACAAACTTACTGATAATACATACTGATGTTTTATGATGATGGCTATCTCATTATGAAAACAAAAAAGCATGAACTTACTAAGACAGCTAGTGGGAGAGGAATAAATCCCATCCTCCGTGCTACCGAGTCACTGTAGTCTGTATATGCCTGCAGAGAAAGGTGAACAGGACTCAGTCGGTTTAATCAGTAAACGCTTTGAGCAGGAGCAGTGTGAACAGAAGAGAACATGACACCTGCCCTGTAACTAGGCAGAAGGATGCAGGAACCTAAACTATCACAACACATTTCAAATAAGAAATTATATCACTGCTACACTCTTTCAGAGATACAGTATTTAATGTTATTGCTGTATAAATATTCAATGTCTAGAAAAAGATAAGTTTAAGTGTTTTATCTCTAGTACATTTAACTACTGGGGAGTTAATTTCAGACAACACTTTAATGAAATGCTTACATTTTTCTGCCGGCTGCTAACAAGGTCAAAAGCAAGGCTGGCTCTATATTCGCTGTAGACCTGAAGGCAAATAAGAAAAAAAGTAAGATGTAGTCTAGAACATATACACAGTAGAAAGGTTTAGACTCTGTAGATAAAAATGCTTGCTAACTGCTCAGGGACAGATGCAAGATGCTAACGAGCAGCCTGACACCCACAGCTTGAGGAAGATAGTCTAAGCTGCCCTGAGGATTTGCTTCAAAGAGGAGTAGCAGCCAATGACTATCATTCCCAGAGTTTAGAAGTTACTGTTAGAGATGTGGCTGTTTGAAGCAGTGCTATAATAAAAAGAATAATTCTTAAAATAAGTTTTTATAAAATAAGTTTTATAACCGTGTATTCAACCACAATAATAACAAAGGGATGGCGATAGTGAGGGAGACAGAAATGGACTGGACCTTATCAGAGTCATGGTAGCAGCTACTGGGGAGCATCACAACTATATTCTCACTAAAAATGGCATGAATCAAACCTTTAATATTAATTTCAGGTATTGAGAAAATGACCCTATGAAAAGAGAACCACCCTGTATTGAAGAAGCCAAGAGAGAAAATTTATGAATTCATTTTTGATTCCTGCTTTGCTGAAAGGACAGAAACATGCTTCAAGCATTCAGAAAACAGAAATAGAATGTTACAACGGATACTCCATTCAGTTTTGAGGTAAACAATAAATAGGTTGTCAAAATACAACACAAGAAAAATCAAGAAAGCTGTTGAGCCAATTCTCCATTTGGAACCAAGGCTGAGGCTGTGCCATGACACTCTCCACCTTCACGTATCTGGATAGTGATTTATAGGCACAGAACTATTTCTAAAGACCCTAGAGAGAATGATTACAACATAAAGCAAATCCTTTAAAGCTTCCTCAAGTAAATTCAGAAGTAAAATGTACAGATTGTCTCCTAGGAGTTAGGTACCTGTTTATATTCAGAGAAAAAAATTTTAAATAGGAAATATTTTGCAAATTAATCAAGGTTTTGATGTTTCTATTTTAAAAATAGATCTATTATGATTTTAATAATTCATAAATACAATAAAATAAAGGTTACACCTTTATGATAATACGGAGTCAAGGAAATATTAACTAGGAATTGCTAGAAATACATACATCTGCAGTGATGTCATTGAATTTGGTGATAAAGGCATGCTTTACAATATCCACAGCAATTTCTGATGCGATCACCATACAGACATCAGGAAACAAGACCCACAGATGATCTATAAAGCAGGGAAGAACCAGATAATTAGACCTCTTCATAAACAGAACCTGTACCTCAAGCTCCCAGCAATCTGGAACCTCCACCAGGGTGCACTGCAGTATTTTCAATCAATAGTGGAGAACCAGCGTTCTTTAATTACAGCCTTCATTCCAGAGTCATCTTACCAAGTCAAAGGATAATTAATTCTTGTTCAGCAGTTTGTATTATCCTAGCACCGCTTTACACGCAGGCCAGAGTCCACCAGAACCTCTGGCCTGGGAGGAAACCTCCCACTGGAGAGGGTAAGTGGTGAAGCCCTTTCCTCCTTGATCACCGTGATCACTTAAAGATCTGGTTCATTTATTTCAGAGCCACATAGACAAAACTTACTATATCCGCTTACTTTAACTGCTTACTTTTATATCAAGAGACCTCAATTCAGTGCTACATAACTGATAAACACATCCATAGGCATCCTCCCTAGGCCCCAAACCATAGCTGAAGAGATATAAAGCAAAGATGTCTGGAAATGCTAGCAGGAGCTTACAGAAACTCAGCATGGACTCCTGGAGGGCACGCCTACATGGCCAACACAGGGCAGTTTTTCTGAGTCTGGCAGAAGTTATGAGACTCTTAGAACTCTTAATACCAAATGTTGCCATCTCCTGTTATGTTCTTGGGCAAATTTTCTAAGCAACTAAATTCTAGTTTCCTCATCTACAAAATGAGAATAACAGAGTGTTTACTTTTCATTACTGTAAGATTTAACTGAGATACTGATATGCAACCATGTGCTTTCTATGCAAAACAGTATTTTTGTTATTAGTTAACCTAGGCACAAAGGAAAAAGAATTGAAAAAAAAAACCCAGAAATATCAAAGCACAATGTCTAAAACTGAAAGCATCAAAGCATGGTGTTGGTTTGTCACTGTACAGTGGAGATAAAGGAGACTTAAAGTATGATTATAGGAATTCACACATTCAGTCGTCAGATGGCTCAGGCCTTCCTTTGACATAACGATTCTGTTCCTTTGGGAATGATTCCATCTGGGCTCCCAGGGCCAGCCACACATAGACACTCTGTCTTTTGTGGTAACTGTGATGATCTTGTAAACACTATGCACCAAAAGCATCTAGGTAGAGACCAGAGAAATGGCTCAGTGGGTAAAGGAATTTGCTAAGCCTGACCACTTGAGTTCATGCCCAAGAATTGCCACTGTGGAAGGAGTGAAGTGACTGTCACAAGCTGTTCTCTAACTGCATGAGTGTGCAAGTGAGCACTTGTACACACAGGCATGAATGTGGACATGTGCACACACATTTTGAAAGCATGTAGATAACTCAAAGTCAGGTGTTTTGCATGGGGGGGGGGGCTTTCCCACTGTAAATCAAATGTCTTTGAATCTATTCAGATTAGAACTTGCTAAGACCCACGACTTGAACTTACTGTAAGAAGGTAACCTCTGGAAATGTATTTCCAAACTCAGTATCACTTTATATGTGGTCCTGATTCTTAAATGTCCCTGAAAACAGGGCATGAGTCATGTAAGGAAGCAAGGGCTTCTTTTAGAGGCTCAAGACTTCCATAATGTTGGAAGTAACATAAGAAATATGAAACACTGCCTGTTCCATTAAGAACAAACTGTACATTAAGAAAAAGAGCTTGACAAAGATCTGAGCTATCTGAGCAAGTTTTGCACTGCAATCACCTTCTACTCCATCAGCTTGTGAGTCCTGCGCATTTCTTAGCGCTTTAAGCTGCATAGGGCTGGGCCACTTGTCTGGGATGGGGCATAGCAGTGCCTAGTTGCTAACCAAACAGGTGAATAGTTGTGTAATTCTGACAACTTTTTGTCAGCCAGGATCAGGAGTGAATATAAGCAACACAATTACTGATTCACCGTACTTCTAAAATTCACCCCATTTAAACAATGATAAATGCGAGGAAGATCAAAGGCTCCAGTCTTCACGGGAACCAGAGTAACCACATAGCCCACTCCAACAGAGAGCCCTGCGCTGCTATGCTTGGTGGAGTATGCTTATCCACAGACACCTGCAGAGATGACAGGGGTCTGATGAGAAATGACAGCACCCTACTCCATCTGGAAGAGCCATTTCCAACACATAAACCCTGGTACAGACAGTCCCTCCAGTACTGACTTCATTCTATGAAAAAGAAGAATTTTTTTAATTTATTTTTTTTAGTTTTCAGTTTTTTTTGAAAACTAAAAAAGATAGGGTTTTCTCTGTGTAGTCCTGACTGTCCTAGAACTTGCTCTGTAGAACTCAGAGATCTGTCTGCCTCTGCATCCTAAGTGTTGGGATTAAAGGCATGTGTCATTACTACCCAGCCTTGGTTTATTTTAAAAGTAAACTTTATAGGACACCATATGTGATTCAAGAGGCACTTACCTGGATTCCAAGAAAACTGTTCCATGTTTCTTAGGCACACTATTAGCAAGAGCACATAATTTGTGAATCGTTCCTTAATATCTAAAAAAAAAAAGGAGAAAGAGATTGAACATTAAGTGCTAAAATATATTAAATAGGGAAATAATTAAAATAATTTTATTAAAACATCTGTTAAAAAATAAAGTGTTTTTTGGAACTCATGGGATTCCCTTTTAGATACCAAAATTCACAGTGCTCAAGTCCCTCAGACAAAACACTGCACTATCTATCTGGACATAATCTATCACCTTCTGTCATATGCTCGAAGTCATCTCCATCCTTAATAATATTTGATACAACTTAAGAACAATGTATAAAGTTATTATGATACAACATTACGTAGGGAGCAGGGACAAGAAAGTCTTCACATGTTTAATGCAGATGTGACTTCTGTTTAGAATTTCCTACAGCCATAGAGGACTCACAGCTGAATGTGTGCGTGTGCACTTGTGCGGACACGCGTGTGCACACATGTGCGCATATCCCCATCCGTGCAAACCATTACTTCATTTCCCAACATATTTCTAGTATGCAAATTTTAAAAAATTAAAATGTTCAAATTGAGTCATTAAATGCCTCCAACAGTCTTTGGGAATATATGACAAGTGTTTTCATTTTATAGAAGGAAAACAGAATCACAGAATAAAATACAAGACTTTGTGTGCTTCCAGGAGACATCTAACCTGGTAGAGAATGTGTATGTAATTTCCTACTTAAGAGAATGCTGGCCTTGTAACAGCACTGCTCCGTGGTATGCGGAGAATTTCTTGTGTGTGTGTTTATGCAGGTTTCACAGAGGTGTTTGCCCTATGTTAATAACTAGCCAATTAATTGGAATGAATTCAATGAAAACCAAGAATTGAATTCTTGCCAGAGACAGTTTATATATTTAATTTTTGTCAGCTGTTATTTTCTTCTAGGAATCAAGAAATAAATATGTGTGACAGTGAGTGTGAACAGAGTGTGTGTGTGTGTGTGTGTGTGCGCGCGCGCCTGAGAGCTGTGCTTAGGAACTCTCCCTCACAGAGCATAGCTTCCATACCACCTGACTGTGGCACCACCTGCCAGCACCATGCATCTCATTGTCACCCCAGTGACCTCTAAGGATTGTCCTTGCTTCACCATTTCCCACTGCTGCTGCTCTACAACACGACTGGACTTTCTTCCCTCCACCGCAAATCCTCTCAGGTGAGCTACCTTTACTGTCTGCCTTCCCTAAATTCTTGAACTCTTCCACTCAGAGCTGGTACCTGCCCTTCCAGAGCTGCCAAGCTTCTCATTTGTGGGTCTGAACTGGGCCTTTAACCCCTTGTGGACACAAATGCTGTGCTATCCATGAAGCCAGCGTATAAATTCTTACACAATACCATTTATGTGGTAGGTACAGCAATGAGTTTTGAGGTGTGGAGTACAGACTCACCCCCTGTGAATGCACACTAAAACTGGAAAAGCACGTGAAGTTTTCAAGTGCATGTTCTGACTAGCTCCACAACACACGTTCACACGCTTCCATGTCTGTCCTAGCATAGTGTCTAGCAAAGTCAGCCCAACAGGAGGACATATTCTCTGTGCTTCATTAGAGATGGACCTGAATTTGTGGGAGTGCTTTTCTTAATGTACCTTTAACTGGAATTTTATACAGCTATTCACAAATCTGTCTCTGTATGTGTGCTGACTTCTTTCTAATTTTCATTCGCAAACTTAAAGAAATGTACTTATTTTAACCGTACTACTAAGAATGGTTCTATAAGACAAACTTGGTTCTTAACCCAATTATCTGCAAGGAAACTGAGCATCTATCATTTGAAGCAAGACTACTGGGTTGCTGAGATAATGGAGCCAGAATGATAGCAGTATTTAGCTTATCTCCAACTCTCGCACATAGAAGCTACAACATACAACATGACAGCCATGTCAGCTGGAAGGACACTGATGGGAGAGAAAAAAATTCTGTTCAGGGACTCTTGAGGAAAACAGTTCAGAAGACAGGTGATCCAAAATATGAGAAAATGAATAAAAATCAACCATTTCTGATGGGTAGATATAAGTTTGTAATATGAAAAATGACAGTTTTAAATAGTAAGAAAAGTTGACAAGCTAAAAATTAAATTTTTATTTCAAAAATCTATCAACCTAAGTATGAAATGAAACCCAGGAATAGTGAAAAGAAGTTTTATTCTGCTACTTTCTATTTTTTCTATTTTAATGTTTTACATACATCTTGAAGTAAAGGCTTTATTTACATAAACTGTGAGCTCTACTAAAACGTATCTGAAATCTTTAAAAAGGGGTTTTCCTAGTGAAGTAAAATCTATAAATGCCATTGTGGCTCAGAGCTTTCAGACCCATCATTGATAGCCCCACAGAACTGTCTAAAGACCCATCATGGACAGCCCCACAAAACTGTCTAGACCTCACTAATTTCCCATTTGTTCTTTTACTCTTTGAGAAGTTTTCAAATCTACAATTCTAAGCTATTTGCTTTAATTTATTCACCCATCTTTACTTTTGTCATTAATTTCCACACAATAAAATGCACAGACCTTGAGTACATAGGTTGGTAATTTCTGGTGCTCTTTTAACTAGAAACGGAAGAGTTCTACCATCAAGAAAGTTCCTTTGATCCTTCCTCCAGCCATGTCCCATCCCCAACAAGTAACCACTCTCATTTCTGTCATCATAAATTAATTCTGTCTGATTGCAGACCTCAGGAAAATGAAATCGTACTTTTCGAGGCTGGTGTTTGTTGAGGAACATGATGCTTGAGATGTACATAGCAGGCTATATCAGTATTTCATTTTTTCCTTTATTTTTATTTGTTTGGCATTACGTGAATGTGCTGAAGTTTGTATAGTTTGTGGAGGCCAGAGGTGGTTTTGCTAAGGATCCTCTTTGGAAAGGGACTTTCACTGTGCTGAGGGTCGCTGAGTAGGTCATGTTGGCTGCTAGGAGCCTCAGGGATCCACCTGTCTTCTTCCCCAAGGCTGAGATTAAAAGCGTATGCCCCTCATCCAGAGTTCTATGTATTCTCACAATAGGACTCGGGTACTCAGGTCATGGTGGCAAAGCACTTTAGCAACCAGGCCACTTCCAGCCTCCATCTCCTTTACTTGCTGAGTAGTATTACACGGTTTGTATGATCGACCATTTATTTTATTCATGTTTTGTTTAATCCTGGGTCATTTCCACTTTGGGGCTACTCTTTGAGTTGTTAAACTAACTCCCAGTGCTGAATTACAGGGAGTGTGAACACCTAGAAGGAAGTTGTTCCAAAGCTTTCCAGAGTTGTTGCAACCTTTACACTCACACTCACCATCAAGGCACGAGACCCAGTTAGTGCCTGTCTTCCCATGACAGGGCACTGCAGCCTACAAGAGCATTCTCGTGGCCATGTGGTAACGTCTCATTTGATTTTCCTTTGTATTTTCCCAGTGATATTTTCCCTAATGATGCTAGGAACATTTGTGAGAACATACTGGCCATTCAAAAATTTTCATTTTCAAAACTCAAGTCTTCTGCTCTTCTAAATCAGATCACTCTTTCATAATTAATTGGCAGAATTTGCAATACATATTCAGGGATAATAAAGTCCTTTTCCCGATATATATAACCTCAACATTTTTCTCTTAACATAAATGTGATCTGCCTTTTCATTTAAAAAAATGCTTTTCCTTCATTTTTATTTTGTGTGCCTGAGTGTTTTGCCTATGGGTATATCTGTGCTCCATGTACTTTCAGTGCCTAAGGAGACCAGAAGGGGCATTGGCTTTTCTGGGACTGGAGTTACAGACACAGGTCCTCTGAAAGAGCAGCCAGTGTTCTTAAGTTCTCAGCCATCTCTTCAGTCCCTGTCTTTTCATTTTTAATCAGCATATATATTTTAAATTTTGAAATTCAACTTTTATATTGTCCTGATGGTTACTAATTTATTTGCGTAGTCTCTAAAAATGTTCCCCTATACTTGTGGATATAGTCTCCCATATTTTATTTCAGAAATTTTAAGATGTATCACTTATACTAATGGCAACAAAACATTTTGAATTAACTTGTTTGGAAGAGGACAGAAGTCAAAGTTCTTTCACTTAATATTTATCCAGATGTTAACACTACTAGGTGAAAAATACCTCACTAAATACGGATCTGTTCTAGAAAATACAATTTTTAAAGCTTTAAAAATTAAAATGTTATTTAACGTTTATGGTAATGAGTCACTTTCAACAAATGTTAATTATAGCTACAATCAGAATCTAACTACTTACCACTATTTGACATCTGAAAGAGATTGTTCTTTTCAAACTTCTTGAAAACACTTCCTTTAATTTCAACAAACTGAAATAGCAACAGAAATACCATCTTTGTCACTTCAACAGTTGTAAAATCAACTCTCTCCACAAAAAGATTCTTGGGATTAGAGGAAGCAAAGAATTGTTTTCAAGCATAGTACTCATATGAACGCCCTTCCTAACAACAGAAAGCAGAATGTTGCACTTACATTGTTGGACATCATGATAGTAAGCAGGGACTTGTTATGTGAGTTGAAAGCCACATTGAGTGTCGTTGCTTGAACCATTATGAGAATTGCATGTAGAACTAACAGTAAGTCAAGGAAGAAACTTGTTTTCAGAATTATTGACACAGTATCAAAAACGGAAGAAATGATCTTATTTTCTAAATCAAATCTGACTAATATTTTATTATCATGTCACAATTTTCCTGTTATCTATTTGGTATAGATTTCTCCATGTTAAACAAACAGAAGTAGAAGAAATCTGTACATTCATTATATAAAACTGAACCCCTGGTGCCTGGCACAGCACCTAAGAAGAATTAAGCCTTCAAACAGGTATTAAATAAGTGGAAGAAATCATGGTAAGCAATGAAAGAAGAGATGAAGAGATATAAATCTGAATTATAATTCAAAGTTTTAAAAGTGAACACAAAGTTAGTGTTGAATAGTTTTTCTTTGGTTACTCAAATGATACTGAAAATTAAAATGGTAAGAAATGTCTTAGATTGTTTTTCATGTCATACAGAATTATATCATATTGCACACGGAATAATTTACTTTTCTTCCATTAAAATGGGAACAAGCTTTGTCCCATTTTGTACCCAAGTATTAATTTCTTCAAAGTGTCATTGACAGTGGGGAAAAGATATGGTAGAGTCCTGTGAGTGAGTACAGGTTTCATAGATAAGCACGTGTATGTAAATCTATGTGAGGGTAAGCACAGGTACAAGTATGCACACATGTACAGCCACACACAAATATGGGAAAGTACTTGTTTTCCAAAAAAGAAACTTGAAGAGACACATATGCACACACAGACACATACAAAATCTCCATAACTGTATCATGCGAATCACAAACTTCAAGAAAGCTGTTAAGCATAATAAGAGTCAAACAGCTAGCTATAGACAGACATCAACTTCTCCCATAATCAACCAATCACAAGAAAAAGCAGTTGGACATGCAGAAGGCCTTAAACTAATTTACAATGGATATTACAACCAATTTTTCAAAAGGAATGAGTGATTTCATTTTAATCTCCACATATACACCATTTCACGCAGGGATAGGTAAAGAAATGAAAGGGTAGATCATGCTGGTGGCTGGAATGTCCACTAAGTCAAAAAGGATACAGACATAGAGAACAGCCATGAAGAAGTGAGGGATGACTCCGATGTGTGCTCTTTTTCTTTCTTTAGGCTCTGTTGCTGTCCAGTAGAGAGCATCTAAGATATCTTGTCCAAATGAGGAGAACAGACGGTCAGCTACCTGCAGAGAGAAATTGTGGAAGTTTCTTAAGTGTTCATTTAAGTACTTTGCCAGCAACCAGATGAAAATCCATCATTAGAAACCTGAGTTTTACAATTCTGGATGGAAAGCTGAAGAAGAGCAAAGCTATCACTTCCTCTACACACTCCTGGCTCAGCTGAGTACTCAATACACGGGGGACTCAGAATTGGCCTTGTCAAATTAGCCATTTGTAAAAACAAAACCAAACAAACAAAAAGCAAAAACAACAAAAAAATAAAAACTTAAAAAACTGAGAAACTTAAACTAAAAAGTTCAAAGCAATTTACATTTAGTATACCAAGCTCATAATTAACAGTCACTCAGAATCCTTAAAGTTCTTGTTAAAAAAAAAAAACAACAACAAAAAACCCAATAGGCAAGAGGGTTTCCAGTGATGTGCAGTGTGACAGCGTGCGTGTGGGATTCTTGCCTTTACCTGGAGGAAACGCCTGTCTTTGAGGAGCTGTGCCCTTCACCGATCCAGGAACAGTGTATCAGGCGTCACCTCCATAAAAGCTTAGCTCCCAAGACCCTCAGGTGAATGAAGCACCTTTGCCAGAAGCTACAGCAAGCATTCTTCTCCCCACTCCCTCTACACTGCTAGACTTAAAGTCTTGAGTCCTGGCCAGTCTGCAGCAGCAAGGGGCCTTACCTCCAGCATGTTGTAGATGATATAGAGCTTGATGACAGACTGTCCTCTTATGAGGTGGTACATCATGGAGTAGTCAACATAGTGCATCATAAAATAGCAGATTATCAAGATGACACCCTTCAAAATGTCACACACCTGTGCAGGTTGAAGCAAACGTCTGTCCCTGAAACATACAAGTAATGGAAATAGGAGTTTTACTTTACGTGTTCTCAAAGCAAGACATCTTTACTGGGCATACAACAGCATACCAAAGTCACAGTGAAAATCAGGCTGACGCTGTAAAATTTTTCACAAGGATGGCCACCCAGAAGACTGTGTAGCAGGACACTTTCTGCTGCGTGCACAGTATAAAGACCATATCCTAGAAGTAGATCAGAACTAAAGAGAGTGGGCAGGCACCGGCTGCTGGTCGTGCTTTAAGACAGCAGCTTTCCGGGGACAGCAAAGCTCCCTGTATTCCCGGCGGCTGGACCAGCCCGCCCAGCCCAGTGGGTGCACTATGCACACCACTCTGCACCTTGTCCACTCTACTTAGCGGGCCACATAGAGGGTCTGAGGTCAGTGCTGAAATTACAACCATGCCCAGCTCTACATTTTTCATAGTGGTTCGAAGGATCTCACATCTTTATGGTAATGTAGGTCCTCCCAGAACACATGTTATAATTTTTCCAGCTCATTCTTGACAAATTTCTACTCTTTTCTCACTACAAGCTAGCACAATAGACATGTCTCATAAGTAAAAATGTGTCTGTATTATAAATCCTAAAGTTGTAGGTATAAAGTTATATTCACTTGATATTTTGGTAGAAACAGCTAATATGGCCTATATCGTGTTGCATCAATTTACACTTCTGCTAGCAATGTATTGAGAAGCCTGTGGTCTATAAGCTCCAAAACAACATGTGACCAACTCCTGGATTTCTGCCAGTTGCATTGATGAACAACAAAACCCAGTATAGTTTTAATGTTACTTTACCTCAGTAGAGCTGGTACTAGGTGAAGATCAAAACCAGGGCCTTGCTCATGCTAGTCAAGTACTCTACCACTGAACCATACCACCATTTAAAATAATCTTAAAAAACATTTTGAGCCAAGTATCATTAAGGTGTCCCGGAAGGCCTTGAACTTGCAATTCTCCTGCCCTGGCCTCCTAAATAACTTGAATTATAGGCCTATGCTACAAGGTCTTGCTCTGAATGACTCATTTAAATTTTTAAGATTTATCTAAATTTCTAATGAATCCTTTCCTGATATCTTTTCTTCTTTTACTCTCCATTTTTGGTACTGGCTTGTAGGACAATCTTTTACTGCAGAAGTTAGTTCTTTGTGACATGACTTGAATTTTTTCACAATTAAATGAGTCAATTCTTCCTTCTGAGACCAGATCATAAAAACTAAGCCTAAGTTATGGAAGAAAACAACAAGATGGAGAAACAAACAGAAAAGAAGAAATTTAGGATTCCCTTTTACTGGACCTAACATTTTCACGACAAGAATGAGTCTGTTTGAGTCTACTGCAGGCTTATTCCTCTGGACCAATGTTCAGACTTCTGTTTTGGCAGCTTTTACCTACAGTGCATTCTTTAGGAGCTGTGGCCTCTTCATCTTTACCAACAGTTGCTACTCCAAGAAACGGTGTGGGCAGAACTCATGACCTCTGAGCTGCACACCTACTTCTTGGGAGTTTCTTGGCTATCTGTTCTGTTCAGTTCCTTCTCAGCCAGTCCAAATGAGCAGGACTTTTCCAAAAGAATGTGTGAGTCTTTTAAACTGTTCCTACGACTAGGCTGCAGTGCGGCTCTGAAAGCACCTGTCACAGGACTGCATTTCCATGGTTACCAGCAAGTTTGGAAACAATATGGGACACCACAGGTATGAAAAAGACACATTCAGAAAGGGTTATAAGTAGATGGGAAGACATTCTAGTGACCCTACATGGAGACAAGCCTGGCTTCGCTAGTCGGATCACATGTCCTACAACAGATGTCAAATTCTGACTGACTGTTCTTCGCAGCTCAAGTTAGAGCTCTGGGCAGAAGCGCAGCCAGCATACAGTCACCATTACTTTATCCCGACTTTCCTTTCTCTAGGGCTGCTCTCCTCCCTCCCACAGAGATCCCAGGCTCACTCTCATGGAAAGCAGGGTAAATTTTATCTTCCACTTCCCACATACCCAATTTAGAGCACACTCTCTACCAAGGGCTAACTGATAATCCCGGAGATTTCATGCCCCACTCCACACGAGGCTAGAACTGGGGACAGGGATTCTTCTGTCAAGAGCAAACACATTTTGAGTTCAAATACCAGGAGACATGCTGAATAGTCTGCATTCCTGGGCTAGGGTGCTTGTTGCCCCACTAACATCCAGGGAAGACCCTGAGAGGCATCAGTGCAGGTGTGGCTCTAACAACCACTGACTTTCAACACTTTAAAAATGAACCTCCAGGGGCTGGAGAGGTTAAGAGCACTGCCTGATCTTCCAAAGGTCCTGAGTTCAATTCCCAGCACCCACACGGTGGCTCACAACCATCTATGAGATCTGGTACCCTCTTCTGACCTGCAGTCATATATACAGGCAAAATACTGCATACAAAATTACTACATAAATAATTTAAAAAACTGAACCTTCAAACTGATACAAGTCAACAATTTACTGCTTTCTACTTGTCAGCAAACTTAACGTTATAAAATTTATCGTTTGGAAAAGTTACTGCTTTAAGAAACAAACATACCTCTCATTTTATTAATTTCTAAAATACACAATAAAAAACAGGACAATATACACTTCTCTGGTTCCTCAGCTATCTGTCACTGTCTGCTCTGGTGAACTCTTCGACTAATAATATCTTAACTGGATGCTGTGGTGACTACAGGTTTTCAAAATTAAGGACTACTATTCAAATACAGCACAAAACATGATTCACAGCCCTGTAAACAAGGATCTTCTTCCACACGTGTTGTTAATAAAAAAGGAAAGTAGCAAAGAGAAAACAACAAACTCACTTCTCAAGTAGCATCTTACAAGATACCTGCATGCACCCCAGCTTCTCCAAGATCTAAGCTCACAAATGAGTTTTTCTAATTAAAGTAACTTAACCAATCACAGCATTTGCTCCTCTCTGCCAGGATATTTTTAGATGACTTATCAGTCAGCATTATCAACACCGTAAGAAGCTTATCTATAATGCTGCCAATCAACCTGGAACGGGCACCTGAACAACCTGTCAGGCTGAGGTTCTGGTTCCGATGGCTGTTAAAGAGCAGCTGTGGGCAGCTCCTTCAGCAAATGCTGGAAATTTCAAGCGCATGCTGGATAAAATTTAAAAAAAAAATCTAAAATACCCCACACCAATCTAATAAAGTTTAGAATAATGGTTTGATTACATGCCATGAAATGACAAGCTTAAATAAGATATTCAATAGAACTTAAAATAAAAATAAGATATTTAACACAATTTAAAGAATATTCAAGTTAAAACATCATATAGTCTCAAAAAAAAACATACTGAAAGATTCTCTACATCCTAAATTTCACCTTTCAATTCCTACAAATACTTCCACTATACTTTTGCAGTTATTACAGATGGCAATTTCTTGTTATACATTTTACTTTTATACATTACACATCTCTGGTCCATTTAAAGTCTCATAGATCCATGGAAGCAGAATTACTTGGCGGAGAATGATGGTCACTAGGAGGCAGCCTTACCGTTGACACTCTACCTGGAAAGTGAAACTGGTACTAACTAGCAAGATCAAGAAGGAAGAGGCAACCACAAGCTGAGGCCATGGACACAGGACAAGTGTCAGCATGACTGAGTTCACTGTAAAATACATGTGCAACTAAAGGGGGAGCAGGACAAGTACTATTGAGACTTAAAACCCATGTATTTCACGTGTTCACATTGCTAAGCGAAGTCCTTTATAACTCTAAAGTAGACTAGAATAAAGTACCAAGAACAAGATGCTTTTCCTGACCTGGGAAACTGAAGAGTTTTTCAAGTTTGACTGGCACACAGTAACTAAATAATCTCTTGGCAGTTTATACCTGATGGCTAACATCTTTTCTTCTACCTTAAATTAGTTATTAGAATGAAGTGGCTGATTTATGAAGCTGTTTGTGTCAAGCAGCTGGGCTGTGTCCTGGGGCAAGGACTGGGGTGTTTGCTGCCACAGAGACCCAAACAAATCATTAGAGATTACATCACAGGTGACTGTCAGGGGTGAGGTATGGTCAAACATGGTGGGATAAACGTGGATAAAGCTTAAGACCAAGTGAGGATGCTAGAGAAGGACGGGAATCCCAGTTCCTCAGGCTTCCATCCTCAAGTGGTTATGTGGTCTATGCTGGCACTTTTGCTTTTGTACGGAGGTCAATTTGGCCAAGAGTATAGAAGGAAAAATCAGGGTTTACTCACCACAAGGAGTCCCTGTGCCACCATACTCCATCCTATAAAGGAAGTGAAAGTGCTCCTCCCTTCGGTCTGATTTACAAGAGAGAAAGAAAGAGAGAAGGTTGTAATGTTGCTACGCTACTTAGAGCGTCATGCTGAGGAACACGGGACAACAAAACCTGATGCTATGAGGGCTTTCTACGCAACAGTATAATGCTCTCCACTGGTGCAGCACACCATCTGCCTGCCAAGAGGAAATAATGGACCTACTTGTTTCCCCAACAAAGATACTAAGAGCTCTCCATACATGCTCTTGTGGTGGCATTAGTTATTCAGGCCAGATTCAAAGGCTTAATTTTGTATGGTAAGAGAAAAGCCTATTTATACTGCACATAAAATGCTAATTTGAGCATAACTATATTGAATGAGGTTAAGGCACATGGAAGAAAGCCAACAGGTGAAGAAACTCAAGAACTTGAAATCCATAGTTCTTTTGGGAGCTAAGAACTCTCCTATGGGGTCATCACTCAAAAGAAAAAGATACTCTCCTTTCCTAAAACAAGAAAAAAAAAAAAGAAGAAGAAGAAGCCAGTGAAGCCTTCAGTAAGAGTCATGTCTAAAACCAAGACAAGGGACCAGAAAATCTGTTTGTCTGAATTTTATTTACTCTAATTATAAAAGAAAAACCACCCCCATATTCCTAAATCTAGCACTTAGCACTGCAATGTTCAGCAGAGCTTTCTTACTAACAGCTGTAGGCTCTGGGCCGAGATCTTACCATTTTCCTCTGCAATCTCATTCAGTGTTTAACTAAGTGTGACAGAATTCTAAAGCACAAAATAACGGAAATTTTAGAAAGAGACAGGATTCACAATGATACTACTTAAATTACCCATATAATTGGTATTTTTAGCATATTTCACAAACTTGGAATGTTAAATTTAGAAAGACGATATTTAATAAACCCACCCCAATAACTCATATAATTATCATAACCCAATTCTGTTTCTATGTTTTCAGTATCAAAAACATCCTAATCTTCTGTAAAATGAGCTATCTTATCCTATCTAGGAAAGGAAAAGAACCTGTTTCTCATGATCCTAGATGCATCACTCTCTCCTTCTCTCTCATTAAACATTGGATAGTAGGGGCTAAGACTGTTAATTCATCAGAAACAGATGCAGCCAAGTCTTTCTAAGATCCCTGAGAGTGGGATGCGCTTTCTGCAGGAGCAGTGCAGCATCCTTTACAAGGAGCACACGCCAGGGTAGACTCACAATTATATCCTGACAACATCCCCCAACAAACACAATTTTAGCTGGTTCAGAGTTGTCAACTTGGTTTGCTGACCAGGAAGCCAAAATGAAGGCTGAGTTACTGAATAGGCTACAAAATCTTGCTGCCTCTCACCCTTGGCTAAGGCAATGTCTCTGTTCAGTCCATTGTTATCAATGGCAACAAAAACTCAAACCTCAAACCAAAGCCAAAACCACATCAAGATAGCAGAAGATCTAGGAACAGGCTCAAAGCAGACACTCTGGGTCCCAGCCATTGCTTGCTTTAAAAAGCCTGTCATAGATGCTGACCAGAGAGAATTTAAGGCAGAGGAGGAGAGGCTCACTCAGGGCAACTCTGCTGCTGCTGAGTCTGCCCCGCTACAGATTACTATTTCCATGTCGGGCTTAATTAACAAGCACACTTTTCTTCTATTTTTAGAAAAAATTAACAAAGAGACTAGGAATATTTTTATTCTTTGAATAAAAAAATTTTGTTTTTGAAACAGAAGAGGTGAGAATGAGAGCGGCTGAAAAGAAGCACACAGTCAACTTTGCAGGTTCGAGTCAGACTGGAGGAGAGAGCACTTTGCTGAAAAAGATGGAACATGAAACAGCGATAGGCAAAACAATCAAATAATCTTTAACGGAAGTAGAGAACATTGAAAGGGAAGCTGTAAGATAGAAGAATTTTGCTATTTAAAAATAATTCTGTAAAAATCAACTGTATTTCGGTCTTCCAGAAATACCCGAAAGGCTGTAAGCATAATGTTAGCAGTAGTTTTGTTCAGAGTCACTTTTCACAGTCTAATATATTTCCATGCTTCAAACAATCTACAGACTTTGTTTTCACTGATCAGAGAAAATAAACTGTGGCTCACATTATTCTAAACACACATGGCTTAACTCAGATAAACAATATTGAAGGTACTAAGTAAGGCATTAAAGCAATACTTCGTATTTTCTTGCCTGCTCTTATAGATGTTTCAAGATGGTTGAAATTCTTCAAGAGAATTTTAACTGTATTCTTGTGTTTCAATTATTATTTAAATACGAGTGACAGTAACTCTTCAGTTAACCTACACTGCAGACAGAGTATTACAAGTTGTTTATACTAGGCTGCCCCCTACAGTCCTCTTAGTTACAAAACCATGGAAATAGAAGGCACTTTTCAAATGTAACTAAAGTTAATTTTGACTGAAAAATGCTTCAAACTAATCTGTTAAAGCAATTATTGTTACATGCTAAAACAAAAACCAGACTGTTATAAAAGGCTGACTACAGGAAGCACCACTCATTTACCCGAGGCAAACTGGAGTAGATGATAAGATTCCTATTTTCTGCAGTACCTCTTAATATCTGCAATAGAAAGGCTATGCTGGATGCTACTTACATGTTCTGCTTCCCCAACTGCCGGAGAAACACAGAAATGATTCTGAGCATACAACAGTATTAGATGCCTCAAGAATACAAAGTATCTTCAAATAAGATGATGAATTTGACCCTCAAGAGAATCTTGAGAACACTGACATGCCATTATCAAGCAGTGTATGTCACTCATGCTCTACCCACATAGAAAGGGATGAACCAATGCAGAAGAAAGAGTCTCTAGGTTATAAACTCTTTTGATGTTTCACCCAGGAATGCCAACAGTTGATCAGAGCCTGCCACGGATAGAACATGAACCTGTTCAACACTGCCGATAAAGGAATAACGAAGAAGTAATCTCACTCACAACGCACATGGGAAACCCCTGCAAGACCTTAGTTATTTTATGTCAGGTTGTTGCACTGGATTAATCTAACATCCCTGTATCTCCCTCTTTATGTAGCCACACACGACAATTTACAGCTGGTAGCATTTTATTGATTTTCTTCTTCTGGCTTGTGAAAAGGGAACTAAAATGCCAAGACCCAGCAAGCTCTCAATACAGAAAGCAGCACATGAAGGTGAGGCTGTGAGGAGTAAAGGACCCGGCCACAGAGGTCCCCAAATGCTTACTAATGATAATGAGATCAAGCCTCTGGAAAGCTCTCCTCAAAGTCAAAAGAAATACGTGACAGATCCTAAGTTCCTAAGACAATCTCCCCATCTGGTTAACTTATGACTAATAAAACATGTGGCATAATTCATATCATTCTGGAAGCTGAGAAAGATTACAGATACAAAATACTAACTTCTATTACACTGATGTAAGCTGAACTCTTACAATTGTTTTATTCTCTGCAATTTTGCTAAAAGTAATTTTTATTCCTTCCACAACCTGATCATTATATTATTCTATTTGCATTAGAAGCATTTCTTCATTCTCAATGGATTGAGGTTCTTTTGAAAGGATTGTATTTACTAGAAGTACTAAGTATAGGCTAATTTTCTACCTCCAAAGAAACATCTTTGTGACTTTAGTCTTTAAAAAAATTCACAATTTTGAATACGTACTAGTAATTTTTTTTAAACTCAACTTTGGTGGTAAAACCATAATTCCAAATGTTATGTTCCATCAAATATTCACCATAATTAAATGGAGTTTCACAAATTATT
The DNA here is from genome assembly GCF_000317375.1 of Microtus ochrogaster. NCBI lineage: Eukaryota > Metazoa > Chordata > Mammalia > Rodentia > Cricetidae > Microtus > Microtus ochrogaster. The sequence continues at coordinate 9,545,589 of NW_004949103.1, forward strand.
ATTCATTTTAGCATTTTAAAATTTCAAACAGAAAAGAATTTTTTAAAAAAAATTTACAGAAGTGACCCTTGTTAGAGTTGTAACTCAAACAGCTGTGCTGGAGCCAAGTAGCACAGGTCAAGATGACGACATGGAGTGGAGGCATGCCGACATGACTGTCTAGAAGGAAACTCTAAAGCCAGACTTCCTACTCCCCTGAAGAACAAAAGCACACAACTCCACATAGGCTTAACACCCTGGAAGTGAAAGGAACTGGTATTTATTCCTGGGTGCTGTAGGCAGGCACCCTGCTGGCATGCTTCTTATATCTCCAGGTTTCTGGGAACTGGTACTGAGCTCTCAGTGTCCTCTTTTGACACATGAGGGACAAGCTTAGGGGAAGCAGGCACTCCATCCAAGGTGGTTTGGGCTGACTTCTTCCTATCAGAATGGTGCCTTTTTAGTTCTCTACTGCCATCAGCTGGAAGTCTGTGATGAAGGATTCACAGGTCACCAACAGTGATTTTCATGAGAACTAGAGGAAGAAGCCTGCAGTCCCCTAAGTGAGGGCTACTTAGGGGACCCAGATATCCACCTGCCCAGCCTAGAAGCTGGGTCTTTCATAGATGAGGCCCAGAAGACCTCATAATCCACATACAGGTGGGTTAAGAGCATGGCCAGCCAGTCTCTACTTTTAGTCCTGTTTCTCTCCTGCTCGCCCACACAGCCCTCCACATCACTATCAGTTTACTGGCTAAGCAAAGGATGGCCCAAAATCTCTCTGGAAAACAATGCATATATAAGATGTGTAACATTGTCTAATATAAACTGAACAGATAAGCAGTGTTTAAAGACCTGTGATTGAAACCACATGAATTATCTTTATTCTAAGAACCCTACAAGTTATAAAGCAAATTAATTGTTTAGACACTAAAAATAGCCAGAGATCTAAACTTACCGCAGGCCATAGCAAGGCAGAGTGAAGAGCCTGAACAGCGCCAGGAAGACTCTTAAAGGAAGCAGGGTGAACACATACAGAAAGGCATCGAGGCACAGGAAAATTCCAAAAAACATGAGCTACATTGACAAAGGAGAGAAGGAAAAAAAAAGAGAAATATTCTTTAAATAGTTGTTGACCCCAAATTCAAACATTCAAGATTTCTAAACTTACGAGAAATGAATTCCCGATTACTTGGTTTAAGAACCAGCACAACGTTAGGCTCTCATTACTCTTCCCAGAGTTTTCGGTTTACCATCCACAGAAGCCAACTAACTACTCAAAAGATGAGTGGCTTGGACTCAATGATGTGACTTTCTGGTACTTTTTAAAACATTAGAGAAACTAAGTAAAGTCTTTCAGATGAGCTTCCTACCTTTAACCTTATTCTTCTATGTCCTGCTCATCAGATAGATAGAGGCAGTTTTAATTTGAACAGTTTTTATAAACTGGTTACTAAGTTTAATATAATTTTGCAAGCATGGATAGCTGCTATACTTGGAAAGCCCTATATTCTGATTAACTGCAGAAATAATTACTATTTTTAACCTATCCTGTTTCTTACAGATTTATACTTTCCATTTCCCCCACTAAATTTAGCAGGATACTTCCTAAAAGGAAGTAAAGTCTTTTCTTAGCTTGAAGTAACTGGACCTAGTTTATTAAACTCCGCTGCTCAAACGTGGTGACATACAAACATGTTTGATGGATATGCTCTCACTACAATACCCTGCATAACTGGAGGCAATAAACTGCCCTGCCTGAATGTAGTATCCAAACTCATCGTGCTATAAGCAGAAGCTTCTCAAAACTCATGAGAAAGTTCTAACTTCCAGGACATGGGGTCTTTAAAGAGGTGATTTAGGTGTAAAGGTCATTAGGCTAGGTCCTGATCCAACATGACCGCTACCCTGGAGATGGCAGTTGTGAGCCTTGCCTTCAATGACTTAGCTAGCTCTCCAGCCCAGACTGGTGCTCTTATAAGAGAGGGAATTAGGACATAGACACCCATAGGAATGACCGGATGAGACCTTTGGAAAAGGAGCCTGTCCACAAACCAAGGAGAAACCAACTCTGCTGACTCCTACATGTCAGGCTTCCTCCCACTGCATTCCTGTTGCTTAAACTGTACAATGTACAATACTTTGTTATGGTAGTCTCAGCCAACAAATGCATACGTATTTAAGCAAAAGCCTGTATTTTATTAATTTCTGACAAAAATCTAAGAAATAAATACTTTATCTATATGCCAGATTTCTTAATCTGAACATACAGCTTTTTTCAACAGTCTAGACTCGTGAACAACAATGAGAGAAGAATGCTAATCTAAGCCATGTGGAAGACTACAGTTTTAGGTCCTCCCCCTTCATGAGTCACCCAGATGCCACTGTTGGTGTGCAGGGTTGGTTTTCATCCATGTTTACGGGTATGCAGAGGAGTACTAAAGACCGAGCAGCAGTCCTTACTTATGACTCTATTGCCCTTGAGAAACCCTTTCTGTCTGCACATCCCAAGAAGAGTCTTGGGTATGTCTACACAAGAACACAAAACACTAAGAAGAGCAGCGTGTGCCGTCTCCTCATGAGCTCACGCTAGGCCAGGCCTAGGGGGGTAGGGAGAAAATAAGCCTTAAGGGCCGTGAGGTGCTGGCAAGACAGTAAAGATGGGAAGAATAAAACTCCTCAGCTCAGCAGGTTTTGTGTTAGTACCCTGCATTGTGCAGAGCAGAAGCAGAAGTCTAAAGGCCTTCCTTTCACAATGCAAGTCTATGCCTTAAACCCAGTGACTGTGTAGACCCTATAACTGGACCACTGGAGCTGGTAAAAGAGCTCATGACTAAGACAGAGGAGAGCATGTGACTGCAATTTAAAACCATTTTAGCTGAGTGAGGGTAAATATTCACAGGTGCGAGAGTACAAAATGCACAGGAAAAGCAGGAGGGAAGCCCCTCAGTTTGGAGATGTGGGAAGAGGACAGTCCTTGCCACTGTGGCATCACATTTTCTTCTAAAGAGCACTCTTCTAAATTCCTTACAAATGCAAAGAAATTAGAGAGACGAGTGGAGTGTGAGCCTAGCCCTGTGCAGGATATCACTGTCCATCATCCACTTCATGGACACAGTGACTCAGGATGCTCTGGCCTCCTGCCAATGTCTGCAGTGTTCCAGGCAAGGGGCAGGTGTAGTGTTCAGCACGCAATGCTCCTTTCAGCTCTTGAGGAAATGGTCACCTCTGCTTGACACATTAGGAAGCCATGGATGCCCAGGGATGTGCATCAGCAAAGAAACTAGCAAGTCTGTCCAGTCAGACCAAATGTCCTTCCTGTTTTGGCTTCTTCAAGTAATTCAAGCAGAGTACTTCCACTATTCTTACTAGTCTTATGGGTTAGGCTGGGTTTTCTTTTCACTAACTTATCTTGTAATCTGTTTACTGTCTTTAGAAAATCCAAGAATTTAATGGATCACACATTTAGACTGGCTGCTAGCTTTAAACTATGTGGCCAATGAAACGCTTTGAGAACACATCAACATAAATAATGTGTACTTTCAAATCTTTGTGTGGTATCTTGGGAAGGCAGGTCATTTGTATTTCTTTTTTATTTACACTAACTATAACTTACTTAGCCATTTGCAAGTATCTGTGAATGAGTTCCTTCTCTAGCAGACAAAGTATAAAGTAAAGAACGACACCAGTGAGTATGCAGCTTTTTACTGAGACACAAAGGTCTCCTGCCTTCCTTGGACAATCACTTCATTTTCAAAACAATGCAATGCTGTGACTACTACAAAACCAGCAGTGATTTATTTGTTTGTTTGTTTGCTGTTTTTTGAGACAGGGTTTTCTCTGTGTATTCCTGGCTGTCTGGAACTTTTCCACAGCTAAGAATACACTTTATATTGTATTTCACTATGTAGCTTTATATACATACTCAAAACAATGGGAAGAAAGCCTCACAAAAATAGTGTCTGCTTTTGGAGCACAAGCTGATGTTTTCTATTTTCCCTCTAAATAATGATATCTCCAATCCTGAGCGCCAAATGAAACGTGTTCTCAGGGAGTCCATAAACCACCAATCCATGCTGGCTCATAGTATGAAAAAAACCTCAGCCTAGAAAAGTAGGCAAGTTAAAGTCTGGTTCCTTCTGGAGCAGACACTGCAGACATGGAGACAGTGGGCCTTTGCTGAGGGCAGTGCTGGAACACAGTGGGAAGTTCTTACAAAGGTGAATTTGAATTACAAGTTACAAACTGCAGACACTCCATTCTCAAATATATTCTCTTCAGTCTTCAGAGCACAGACTGATCAAATGTGCATAAAGAGATTCCTTCAAAAATAACTGTGGGCTTAATTAATAAGGTGACCACTGCAAGCCCTTGAGTGCAATCAAGGGGCAGGACTGTTTGCTAGTCTGACTCTGAGATCTGTCCCTCAGTCTACTGAGGCCTCTATAGGTGCAGCCCCTTCTTATGGCCATCAGGCCAGGACTAACTCTGCAGTGACACTATGGATATGTTCTAGAGCAGCAGGGCCATGGCAAAGATGTTGGTCATTCTGCAGAAAGCCACACCATGTTCTATGCTCAAATTCACTGCTGAATTCCTAGTCCTCTATATTAAAAACGATTCACTGAAGGCTTTTCCTATCCGATACTCTGTGTTGAGGCTGTTATAGGAGTGGTAATATTTCTGTAACACTGCTGGGCAATAAACATTAAACACTTGTGAAATGTTCTAAGCATTTACAAAGAACCTAATAAAGTTATTCTTAGCCATTTGAAACGCTTGTCTTAAAACAAACAAAAACATAGCTTCTATCCATGAGGAATTTGATTTTTTAAGTTGAAAATAAAAAAAATCTCCAGGGCCCCTCCCTTAATGTCATTTAAAATTTCAAAATAAATAAAACTATGGCTAAAAGAAACAGAAATGGTCGTGGAATGTATTTGTTTCTTCAGAGTTCATCAGAATTCTGAGTATTGTCTCCTCTACCGAGGCCAGCACACATCTTCTACTATGTCAAGGCACTGCAGCCTTGAGTGCTGGCTGGAAAACATGGGTAAAGAGCCTAGAAGAGCTCCCTCTCTGGCCCCAACTGCCACTTTGTATCTGGTCCTACACTTGGGGACAGAGGCTCCACAGGGTGTTAATGATCTCAGAGCAAAAAGAAACAGTGCAGTGAGGGCAGGCAGTGAGTGGTGAGCCAAGGAAGAGTCCAAGCAAGGCTAAGTGGAGTGCCTGGGATACAGCAGTGTTCAACAGCATGGTGAGAGAGGCCACGCACGAGGTATAACCTTCCTACAAATTAAGAACTAAAGTGACTATTTTAAAAGCCCCAGGGAAGGATCAGTGTTTGTGGTGTCTGTGATGGGAGATGTGGGGTGCACTGAAGCCTATGCACAAGACAGTCAGAAAAGATTTCCACAGAGGAAACAACAGAGTCACCAGGCAGTCAAGAGGACCAGAATTTCACACAGAAACATGTGCCTCATGCAATGTGGGGTGTAGGCTGTGGATACAGTTATATAAGAGGCATAAGAGGCATAATACCATCTTCAGTTCATAGCTAAAGAGCTCAACTTCTTATCCAGCAATTCTCAACAATGTAAGGATCTGACTTTGAACATAGTTGCCACACATTCAAGGATATCTGCAGAGTAAATAATTTCCATGTACCTGAACTCAAAAATTCATGTCCCTAAGAAGTCTATACTCAGATGGCCAACAAAAGGACTGCTGAGTCAGGTTCTTCTGTGCTGGGTGAGTTTATATACACACCTGTAAGCACAGAAAGCAAGGCAATCTCAATCAATGCGTCACAGTCATCATAATCCACATCTGGTGCACAATTAACAATAGACAGACTTCATGAAGGGTAGAGAAACTGAAGAACTGAATTTGCAGAAAGGTAAGTACAATGAATGACCCTACTATTTTCTAGTCTCTTATCTGATGGTATGTCCTAAGCATTCCACTTATGCTAACTTGGTTAGGACTTTTCTCAATACACAGGCAGAATTACTACTTGATATTCTTAATGGGACAAACTGGGCAGAGGGGGTCCTGCTGAGAGGCTGGCCAGATGCAAGACAGTAAGAGTGCCCTGAAAGCTGGAATAGGATGAAAGTTAAGCAAGTACATGAGGGCTTCACAGCTCCTGCAGACGAAGGAAGCAGACGCAAGGTGACAACACATCTTTTAGGCTCAGATCTACTTTTCAGGAAGAGATCAGCCTTGTTAGTTGGACAGTAAGCAGTCGAGTCAAAACAGCCTGAGTAAGGGATCAAGGTGGCATCATAAAAGATATCCAAAGCCAACAAGACAAAAAGTTCCTGACCAACAGCTCCTAAGTTGCAAGGTTACAGTCGTCTTCTAATTAGCTGGATGGTCTTATGTGCCCAGCAGGCAACAGCAATTTCACAATGAGAGGTAGTGATAATTCACTGGCTGCTATCTTGTCCTATCAAGCCTTATTTCTGTCACTATGGCCTCAGGTAGGGATGATACAGAAGAGGAGGAAGGCCTGCCAAAATGCCGAGTCCAATCAGGCTGCACTGGTCTTCCATCTTCTGGGTAACTCCCTAAATGGGGATCTGGGCAATGTGTGCGTCCCAGACAAAGAAAGGCTGCATCCCAAGATGGATTTAGAGAAAGTTTCTATAAACGTGTTATCATGGAATTAGAAACCAAGAGGATGACCAATAAGTCACTGACAGAAACAGGGGTCTGAGTAAGCAGTATGTCAGTTTCATAAGGAAATTGGGAGCTGTTTCACTGAAATAAAGTGAACTGACAGCTATTACTAAGTTTTCTTTACATACGCCTTGTGATGAAACAAAACCAGCTTTATATGATGAAAATTAAGTTCATTACTATGAGATAAACTTTTGAATTATTCTGCTTAAATTTTAACTTTGCTTACTGTCAAAAAGGGCAAGAATTGAGTTCTCCTACTAGAATTTTTCTGTTACCATCTATTTTCCCTGTTTCTCAGAAGCAAACTCATTAAAAGGTCTGTGGCGGTTAGAAAAAGAATGGTCCCCATATGCTCATATATTTGAATGGTTGCTCCCTAGTCATTGGAACTGTTTTGGAAACAATTAGGGAGTGTGGCCTTGGAGGAGGTGTGTCACTGGGGTGAGATTTGAAGTTTCAAAAGTCCACATCAGGTCAGTCTCTGTCTGTCTCTGCTTTGAATTTGAATTAAGGTCTCAGCTACCGCTTTAGAGCCATGCCTACCTGCCTGGTGTGGCCATGCTCCCCACCATGACGATACTGGACTAACCCCCTGAAACTGTAAACAAACCCCCAATAAAATGCTTTCTTTTATAAGTTGTGTTGGTAATGGTGTCTTTTCACATCAGTAGAAAAGTAACTATGACAGGTTCATATACTATTAGGTCTCTTGAGATGACTCTGTCAATCTTCTCATCTTAGATGAATATAGTAAAGTCCTAAGGAGACTCAAACGAGCAGGCAGCTGATGGTGGACCACATGTTTCTGGTACTCTAGGAACCTCTCTTCTTTTTGGTTAAAAGTCCATGCTTAGTAATAACTTCTTGTGGATGAATATGAAGGTCCTACAACAGTTTCATGCGTTGATCATGTGGTTCCCAGGTGAGACCCTGAGAATTTAGAAGACAGAGCCTAGGGAGGGGAGAGGTTGTGGAAGGGTTATCCTTAGGAGCTGTATTCTATCCTGGACACCTTTCTGCTTTCTCTCAGCTTTCTGTTTGCCTCTGACACCCACTCCCATCACTAGGTTCTGCCGCACCAGCAACTCAGAAGCCAGAGTTAAGGTCTAGTACTTCTGAAATAATATGAACAAGTAAATTTTGTTTTCCCTAGTTGTTTATGCCAGTTTCAAAAATCTGACCAACTACATAAATATCATTATTTTTAACCTTCAACCTGATAAATTTAAGGTTCATAAAAATTTGTGAGTTTGCTAGAGGCAGGAAATTTTTATTTTTGAAGTTGGTCTAAGCTACACAATAAGAGATCTGTTTTGAAATAATAAAAATTGGGATGGTTCAGTAGTGGGGCACTTGCCTCATTGCACCTCCCTGTGTTTAATCCTTAGTGCAACAAAATAAATAAATAATGATGAGTAAGTAGGTGGTTGAAGGATTCCTTAAAAATGGTAGCTGCATTTAAGACTAAACAGAGGAGCTTAGTTTACATAAGATTTATTTAGAAACTATCATATACAAAGTATGGTAACCGTGAAATAAATGGCTGCCCAAAGCATGCCATTACAAGGTAAAACTTTTCATAACAGGCAAGGTTCACAAACAAGTAATTTTTGTAAAGGTTGCACAACAATAATTATTGTAACCTATATCTAATATATATCCAACATGAGGGATAAATGACAAGTAGAC
>NW_004949103.1:9554061-9556255 GCF_000317375.1 Microtus ochrogaster
TTGTAGACCAGGCTGGTCTCGAACTCACAGAGATCCGCCTGCCTCTGCCTCCCAAGTGCTGGGATTAAAGGCGTGTGCCACCACCGCCCGGCTTTGTAGATAATATTTTATAGAAAGATATGTAACATAAGGAAGGATATGAGCTTTCCTTGCTCATTTTCAGTCCACACTGACTGTTGCTGTCCTAGTTTTTCAGAAGCAGAACTCTGAGGCTAACCCAGTAACTGTTCTTAATCCTTTGCTCTGCTGCCCAAACCCAACATTCATCATCCTAGTCCCCTTACAGTTGCGAGTGGCCATGTGCTTATTTTTATTTCGTCAACAAGACTCAAGTGGGAGTGTCAAGAGCTCAGGGAAATCTTTAATTCCCTAGGAAGGGTATCAAAAAGAGGTGGCACTACCAGCCCCTCTTTTTTTTTTTTGATTATTATACAGATTTAATAACTTGTTCTCAACGTTCTATTTAAAGTCAATAATCGGGATGACCAGTAGCTAAATACCGGAGAATGGGTGGAATGACGTCTTGGAGCTGTGGCAGGTCACTAGCCTGCTGGACCAACTGAGACCTCCTTGGACTACATTTGCTCAAAGGGAAGGAGATAAAGCATGTTTGAGCAAGCCTCTACTACCCGACTCTCTGCTACACACAGCCAGAGCACTCCTAACAAATACATCTTGGGTAGTCTCCTCTCGAAGCCTACATTCGAAACTCTTCAGCCTGATCCTAAGACAAAATCTAGACGAAGCTCATCTTCCAGTTCTTGGTGGCTCCTTTTTCACACCATGTGCCCATCTCTGACTCTTTCCAGCACCGTCATCTGTACCACCTGGTGCATGCACACATACCCTGCGATGCTCGCTCTACCTCTGCAATCTGCCTTTCCTTTTCTAACTTTGCAACACCAATTTCCTTCACAGGTTCTGCCCCAGCCTTCTTCTGCAGCTCACCTTCTAAGCAAACTTTCCCTTCTTGAAATTCTTAGCAGCATTTTACTTATACAGCTTAAAAGCACTTATCATTCTTTACCTTCTATTATAATTACTTCTGTATCCAATATTTCCTAAGATAACCATAAGATAAAATATGATTTTTATATTTACCTATTCATTTCCATGCTACAAATGCCTAGGATATATTACAAGTACTTGAGAGAGAGCAAATAAATCAGTAAGTATGTGATCTTTATTTTCTTAAATTAGCACTTAAACTGGTCAGGGAATTTTAGAAAACACTATGATGGGCAGGTTTGCAAAATTTTAATTTTTGCAAAATTGTAATTTTAGATTCACAGAGACAACAAAAATAGCCCTTGGACAGAGATAATTGCATATGTGACACATAGTAAATCATTCCCTAGTACTGGTCCCTACCAAAATATGGAGGGGAAGTGAACTCAGTCTGGAAGTCAGCATAGAAACTGCCACACAGGGCAGAAGACATGGGACTTTGTCCTCAACTAACTTCTAGTTGTATCCCACTGAAACTAAACTTCAAAAGCTGTGAACTATGAATCAACTGTAGGCCATGCTACCTAGTGTGCCTGTCTGGTAAATCTTCATGAATAAGATCAGGTTTACCCCAAGAGAGTCTGACTAAAAGGAAAGTGGGAACATCGGCTTTCCCTATGTTCTCTGTCTACCAGTGGTTAGCAATCTGAGAAAGGCTGGCAAACAACCATCTCTTGCACAGTTGGCAAAGTCATGTTTAATGAAAGCAAAGTAAGAGATAAGGGACCCAAGGGAGCCTTGGAACCAGGTCTCTCCCAAGCACCTCCTGCCGCATCCTGAAAGCTTAGGAGTGAAACCTGTGGATGAAGAAATTCATCTTGTTTTACGGAAGGACACTCCTGGAAAGGTGCTAAAGTGAAGGACTGGTGAAGATTTTAAAACACTTCTATAGGGTTTGACATGTAGTTGATCCAGAAGCAGGAAATCCAGGCCCAGGAAGGTGGGGGAATAACCCAGGAGTCACAGCCAGAAGCCGTGGGGCTGGGATCTGAAGCCAGCAGCAGCAGCCTGGTTTGAGAGCCACAGCACTATTCTGCTCGTGCTTTCTCTCTCAGAGAATGCCAGTCTCCTCAGCTTTATGGGACACAGAATGACACTCCCCAAATGGACCATAAGAACTTAGGAGCAGACCTCAGAAGAGTCTCAAAGCTGAGCAGGACTGGGAGGCTTGCGTGAAAAGAGAGGA
>NW_004949103.1:9556355-9566848 GCF_000317375.1 Microtus ochrogaster
CCAAGGAAGTACTCTAAAATGTCAGGGCCTTATTCCTCTGAAGAAGTTTGAAATGGAATGTTGGAGAAAAGCTGGAAGTACTGTTTTAAACAGAGGACGTATCTCTACACAATATCAAGTGTAAAGCTGTTAATCCACTGACATGTGTAGTTTCTGGGATTATTTTGTTCCACATTAGTTGACAGGTTTGGTAAAAGATACGGAATTGATTTTCCTTGGCCTTAAAGTATAAACAGCAATGTTTATAATCCTTGCAGAATTCAGAGAAGCACAGAGCTCTCTAATTGCAAAGTGTCTCTTCCAGATAATGTTATGTGACAGCGTTTACCAAGAAACAGTCAATAAGGTATTGTATGTTGATACAGACAATGTTAACTAAAAGGGAGGAAATCATCTTGATTAACCTGAATGTCCAAGAGTCTCCCAGGCTTTAGTGAGGTCCTGCTTCTATATTAGCAGTTAAGAAGTGTACTCAACTGGAAAATATGACTCTCTTCTGAAGCATTCTCCATGTTCCTAAAAGCCAGCAGTCACTTTCATGGAAGGCAAAATAACTGAGAAATGAAAGTTAATTCAAATTTGGGATATTATTCATTTAACCTTCCTACAAATAAATGCAATTTTCTAAACAATACTAACTCCTGGTACAGATTCTTTCTTTGAAAAGGCAAATCCTGATGGCAACACACCACATACATTACTTAACCCACCTGTGGCCTCACAGTGGACTCTAATTTAAGAACACTTGCTTGTATTAAGTCTTATTGAGACCTGTGGGCATTTCATCACTATGAAACATGGTATCTGCTTGCCACTTTAAAATTGCTATGAAAGAAAATGATGTATACACTGTGCTTGTTCTGATGAAGAAAACAATTAATGGATAGTGTAACAAAGGGGCCAGATACATATGGTCCCACTGTAAGGCAGACCCTGGTTGCATTTGAGAAGTTTGGCTGTGCTGGCAGAGAAATTCCTTCTTGTCTTCTCCCGAGAAACACTGTGTCTGGGATTGCTCACTGAGAGAAAAACTTAAGGCTAGGTGGGTACATGTTGGTTTTAACCCAGACAAACTAGATGTCAGCAGATTGTCTTACCCCTGCCTCTACACTACGTCCAAACACTTCTGCCCCATGGTTTACTACTGGAAAAAATAAACAATGAGATTTAAAAGGCAACCAGTGTTTTCCAACATAACTGATTTCAAATCTCCTTTCTTCCCATAACAAACATCTGTCTCACCTTGCTAACCCCAGACACAATTTTAGCTGAATCCCCCAAGAGAAAATGCAGCTACTCTTCCCCCTGCTCTGTTAGTCCCTCAGGCTGCTCCAGGGCTCCCCCATCCTTCTCAGGAGACAATGATGTGCTGATCACTGGCACACACAGGGCCTCTGCCTCTCCTCGGCAGTCCTCTAGATCTCAAATCTCGCTCCAGTGCCAGCTCCCTCAAATCTGTAGCATGTGACACTCTACCAAGAACCTCAACAAAGTAAAGATGCTGAAGCTGGCTGCCTACATTTGTTCTTCTCCTCACCCACAGTGGCTGAGTGCTGGTTTCCCACCGCCTGCCACGCCTCTTGCTTCACAGTGCAAGAGAACAAGCTGGGCAGCTCCCCACAGCCATTCTAATAGGAAGCACAGCTCTGAGGAAGCAGCCAGACTCGACAAGCCTTCTGTTACTATAAAAACCAATGCATTAGCTCATACATCTTTCCTTGTAATAAGATCTGAAATCTCTCAGGACTCCTAGCCCAGCAGCATCAGAGGAAAAGGGCTTTCCTGTCCTCTGACTGACCTTGCAATGAGCTACTGAAGACTTGGTCTTGTTTTAACAGGACACTTTCTGTGACAAGGGTTAAACAAGTCATCTTTTTCCTTTGAAGGTTTGTCACCTATGTCTTCACAAACATGTGGCTATTCTAAGAAACTGAAGCCCTAGAAAAGGCTGAAATTAAATACCTTAAGTGGAAAAAAAAGAAAGTGCTATTCTAGATGCACACAACTGAAGGGAGCTAGCAGAGCTCAGAGACAGAAAGTGAATCCTGGATAAGGCTGTTTGAATAAGATGAAAATATCTAAGTTTAGTAAGTACCAAATTAAGGCGTGGAGAGAGTCAGTAATGTTCCCTTCTCACTAAAACTAGCTTTCTACACAGCAATCCTATAGCCCCAAGTATGTTCAGTTACTTACCATGTTAGTTACAGTATTTTAAAAACTCAGCACAAGCTATTCACAATTTTTTTTCACAATTAAAACTTTCAAATAATGCTTGGAAATAAAAAAAAAAGTACCTTTTCCAATTCTCTTGGTATTCGCATACAAGTGTACACTCTTTCTCTTCGCTCTGTATACTTGGCCTCGTTATGTTCAAGGAAGTACCCTCTTGTTAGTTCAGCACTGAGGAACCTCAATAATGAAAGTTCTACAGAAAAAAGAAAATGACACAAAACAAAAAGAACACTGTTTATCATGGAACTCACAGGGGAGCTGGGGCCATAAGTAATACACATAGGAAGCAAAAGGGGAATGCCACAATCTGTGCCTTGATGAGAGGGACACCCAAATGACTGGAGGCTACTGTTGGGGACTGAGTGCTGGTGCATAAACTGAAAACACTAACGAGCATGGAAGGGATGGTTACCGAGAGCCAGAGAAGTCAGAACATCTTTCCAACCAGATCTGGGTCTCATGGTGCTACAGGTGTGGACGGTAGAGACACAGAAGAAAGAGTAGCTATGAAGACTCCATCAAGTAGGTATTCCAGTAGCCCAGAGGCCTGGAAGGCACTGCTTTCAGCCCATCCCTATGCCAGGACAGCCATGCAGATACAGGCCAGCTCCCTCCCACTCGGGTAAGCCGGAGAGCCTGCAGAAGTGGGCTAGCAGCGGCACCTCTCCTTGTGACAGCTTATTCCTGCTATGTGGAAGTTTCCCACCGCCTTGAGGTCATCAGCCACACAAAGTGGAACCTCCCTTTCCAGAGGCTGGTCCACTTGTGCATGTTTCCTCTGCTCCTCCAGCATAAGTTCATCAGGCAGTTTAGATTAGCAGAGGAAGACAAGGCCAAAGTAGCTGAAATGTGTTCGGCTCTGCTGGATTTGAGGTAAGCAGATGAGGTGGAGATGCCCGAGCCCATTCTTTCTGGTGTGCCATGTTTCCCATGGTACCTCAACAACCTGGCCATCACCAACTCACTCTACAGGAGGCCAAACTTTCCTCCAGGATAGCAAAAGTTTTCAAACTCACCCCTGAGCTTGCGCTCTGCTCTAACAAATGTGGCAAGTGGGGACAGTCAAAATGAGCCTGAGAGGTTCTTGCGAACCGGAAGCAGGCTTAGCTGAGGGTCTGAACAGTATGCCCTAAAGCTTACTTCCATCAGCACTTAGCAGAAGAAGTCAGGCCTGTGACCAGAGCTTCTTCTGCTAAGTGGAATCTTGTATGTAAGTACACATATACACACACCTCTAAACAGCAGACTAATATTGTATTTGCAGAATTGCTAATATACCAAGAAATATCTGAGTTTGAAATGGGGGAGGGCAAGACTTCATGGGGAGAAATGTCACCATTTCCCCATAGTTGCTTGGCACAGGGTTGGCAGGGTCACTGTGCACCCTGGGCACCCACCTTCTTAGGGTGTTACAGTTAAGTCATGGGGTGAAGCAGACACAAAACACAAATGCTTCTGCTTATATTAACAGATGCTCAGACTTAAAGGTGCGCTATAACCTCACCCACAAAGAGTAAAACTTTGGGTGAGAAACTTTCTAGAACTACAGCAAAATTTTAAGAGAAAAAGAGAGCCCCAATGTGCTGCATACGAGAAACACTAACCCTAAAGAAAGCTACGCTTATACTGAGTTCAGTGTCAACTTTTGGCACTACCCATCTAATCCAACACAGACCTAACTGAGGATGATCTACATGAACCTAAAAGGAGGATTAATCCAAATGTTCAACATTAGTGGAACTTAGTAAATATCAATGATACACCTTTAAAAGACAATCAACTCAGAAGTGTAAAAGAAGAGAATACAAGTCTCTAGAAGAGAAGGGCTGGGTGCTATGGCTGGCACTGTCTGAGACTGGGGAGTTGGTAGCACCTAAGGCCCTCAGCGTTGGCCCATGGTTCTCAGTGATTATGGTTATAAATGATAGCCTAAGGGGCCTGGGCCTAACCCCTTGGAGCGGTGTCAAGGCGCCATCTCAGGATAGGAGGTTTCCTGCTCAACATGAGCCAGAAGTAGGGGATACTAGGAGTCTGTCATCTGTACTAAAGAGACACACAGGCAGGTCATTATACAATAGCTTTATATTTTAAAAGAGCAAACTATAACAAAAAGCCCCGGATACACCTTGTTTTACTGGGAAAATTCTCTGCCATAGTGGTGTTTTGCTTGGTGACTGCGGAGGTCAGTTTTTGACATATTCAGTGCTTTGTTCTGGTCCACGAAAAGAACATGGGGTCAGCAGGAGAAGGGACTACTGCACCAACTCTCCTACCTTTGAGGTCTGTGACGGTCAAGTCACAAATCTCAAGTTCCCCAAAGAGAAAACTGAGCCTGCTGCCAGTTCCACCTGTTTATGTCTTGCCTTCCACACAGATCCTGAGGCACTTGCCAGTGTTTGTGGGAGAGCAGATGAAAGCCACAAGGCAGATGCAATGTTGTGTCTACATATTAGCTGTAACAGTAACCACTCCTGGTGTGCTTGTTAACTAATATCTATTAATACTATTTCTGCAATCCTGGTTCTACAGTGAAAAGTATCACAAGTACATTTAACAAACAATATAACCTACATTAGATTTCATAAACAGGTCATGATATGCTCAAAAACGTTATGACTGTATTGTAAACACAAAAGAGGACCATGTGAGGAATCTACTTCTAGAAATACAAGAATCTTAGTGTTAAGCACCAAGTTAAATTCTTAACTCCTGCCTCACGTTAGATTCTATAATGCTAAAACATTAAATCATAAAAGAGTATTCTTTAATTACAAGTACTCAAAACTGTAAAACCAGTTCTATAGCTACGGCTGTCTTGCAGATGAAGAAAAAGAAAACCAAGGCACCTTTCCGGCGGTGACGACCTCCCTACAAGAACATGCCTCTCGCAAAGGATCTCCTTCATCCCTCTCCAGGGGAGGAAAAGAGGAAACACAAGAAAAAGGGCCTGGTGCAGAGCCCCAATTCCTACTTTATGGATGTGAAGTGCCCAGGATGCTATAAAATCACCACGGTCTTTAGCCATGCACAGACGGTAGTCCTGTGTGTCGGCTGCTCCACTGTCCTCTGTCAGCCTACAGGCGGGAAAGCAAGACTGACAGAAGGATGCTCCTTCAGGAGGAAGCAGCACTGAAAAGCACCGGATTTGAGATGAGTGGGAACCATCCCAATAAACACATTTTGGATATATAAAAAAAGAAAAAAGAAAAAAAAAGAAAACCAAGGCATAGAGAAGCAAAGGCACCTCCGAGGTTACCCCAAAACCAAGTGATAGACCAGAGTGAGAGTTCTGGTCAAGTGAGCGTTTTTCACTACTAGATTGCACATTCCAGTACTGTTCTTTCTTGAGACAGGGAGTTGCTATGGCTGGCTGGTCTAGAACTCACATACAGATCAGGCTGGCCTCAAACTTGCAGTGATCCTCCTGTCTCTGTTCCAAGTTACTAGAATTATAGACATGAGACACCGTGCCCAGCTTCTGAAAAACCTAGTACCCTGTCAGTCCCTATTCTCTGTACTTCCACAGAACCTGAGGTCACTTCTGAGCAGCCACACTAAGCCAGTGCACTCCCTTAGGAGACCATAAACCAAGTACCATGTACCTGATTTTTATAATGTCCCTCCTAAGCAAGCTCTAAATGTAACAGTTGTCTCTGCACACAACACTATGCTAATGTGCTGGAGAATGCTTTTCAAAGGTACAGTAAAATAATGCTTACTAAAGCCCAGACTTCATGGTAGGAAAAAGCATGAAGGCCTTATCCTGCTTCCTTAACAATAAGGAGATAAGATCCTGTTTAAGGGATGGGATCCTTCTACTCTGAGGCAGCTTACAAATGTCTTCTCTTCACCGCCTCATATAATTCTCAGAACAATTATAACTAAAGAGGGGGAGACAACAGTATTCACATGATACAAATGAAGAAAGAGAAAATCAACAGATCTGTCGACCCACTTAAAGGACAAACAAACATGAGAGCAAAGCCCAGAACTTTGACCGGCAAATGCATGGCGCTCTCTCTCCTGCTATGATTACATCCACACCCACTGTTGGTTATGGTAGAGAAAGACCTGGCTAGAGTCTTCCGTGTCAAAGGAAGGGGCGTCCACTGCCTTGGACCTGACCTGTCATGTTGGCCTTGCTGCCTGTGCCACTATCCTCCTCACTCCCCGGAGAGGTGGCATTCTATAGACCTATCTGAGTTACTTGTACTATGACTTACGGTATAATCTTTTGAAAATAGAGCAACTTTACTATTTAATTATAAGTATGTCTATATTAGAAGAGTGTACACATTAATAAGGTAAAATAACACCAGTCATAAGTCCAAATCAATTCCACCAGTGTATTTAAATCAGTATTCACCTATCACAGAAATGCTCTGTAAACCTGTTCTTTAAATTGAGAAATAAATGTATCAATCCTTTTCCTCACCCCTGAAACAGAACTATTAGTCTTACTCATCAGAGACAGCTTACTACAGCTTACTTTAGAAACTAGAAGCTAGGATCAAAAAGTATTTATTAAAATAATGAGTAATCATACATATATTTATATGTTCAGCAATAGGTCTAAATATATCTTTCTTAAAATACTGCACTGCACATTTAAAACAGCAAATTGGAAAGGAATGCTGGTTGACTGTTAAACTATGAAACATGCATATCTCCAGCCTTAAGAAAAGAAAGTGTTTCTGAAGTTTAAACAGATACCTTAAATACTAAACATACTTTTCTTACACATAGGCATGTTTTGTACAGGGAAACTAGGAATCACCTTTTCTAGGAGACAGCACAATAGTAGTTTTACCCTCCTAAATCAAATGTAAGAAAAAGAACCATTTTGCATACTATATTTAATTTCTTGAAGCTTTTTATTATTTTGTTTTTTAAGACTTAGGCTCGCTCCCCTTGTAACCCAGGCTGGCCTTGAACTCAGAATCTTCCTACTTCTGCCTCCCACCCTTTAAAAAATGTTTACGGTCTTATTTAGGACAGTAAAGAGGAAGAGTCTAGAGACAGAAAGGTACAAAAATGTGAGAAGTGTATCAACAAACCTATAGCCAGCTTACAGGTCACAAACAATAAGATGCAGGAACTATGAATTGTTTGAAGCTCATTGTCAATCTGTGGGAACTGGTAACAGAAAACCAGTTGGCTTTTCTGGGTTTCTGTTTTTCTTTCTGCTCATGGGGCTACAGCAAGATGTGCAAAGGCAAAGAGAGGAAACAAATGGGACAAGGGTGAGCTCGTAAGTCAGCATGCTAGAGAACAACAGTCCAACAACAGTCCAGCACCCGTCCAGCACCAACAGCACTGATGACCACACCTGCCATCAGGCGTCTCATTTTATAAGCAAGGCTTATCTGCTCACCTCCTACACCTGCCTTATTGGGAACTGTTTCATGCTCCTGGGCAGGTGTCATGTTTATCTTATAACAAACCTGTTAAGTCTCCATGGAGAGTAAAATAGCTAAGTTAAATACTGTTTAGTAGTGGCCTGATGAAACAGAGCCAAGTGGATTAAGCAAGTAGTCTAAACAAAAGCAATTCAGCAACTGAACCAAGCTAAGAACACAGATTGCCTAATTTGTAGTCCAAAGTTGACTTGCTGGGCATCAATTCCCAAAGGCAAGTACAGCTACATAGAGCCTCTCTCACCTGGAACTTTGTGGATGAGTCAAACGGGACAACGCAGGAATAGGATGATATGCACTACTTACTATCTGGTCTATGTCTAAAAGTGCAACATGAAAAGGCAAGAATTTAAGAGTATGAAAAAAGAACAAGGTGAGACTGCAGTTCTTGGTGATCACTATTTCCAGAGTTCGAGGCCAGGGACCACATACAAGAATGGTGAGTAGTGTGTCCATTTCTAACTGTGCTAACGTGTAAGTAGTAGTATCTGTCAGACAATACATGAGTATGAAAAAAAGATGCTGCTGAGAATCAAATGAGAGCAGAGTCTGCGAAGCACAAAAAAAACATAACTGACAGATAAATGCATGTCATATTTATAGCTGTATATACTCAAACTAATATACATATATACATATTTTCTTCAACAGATAATTAGGATGGGCAGGAACACAATAACAAAATGACCCTTGACCACTATACTTCATTTTATTTCACTTATGGTATGGATAAGCATCTTAACTGGATATTCATTTAAAGAGAATCCTAGACTACTCGGACTGACCAACAAATGTCTTATAATAAAAGCCCTGAATTCCTTGGGGGAAAATGGTAAAGGGGACAGTGGAACTAAGTGACGGTTAGGGCCATCTAGAGACCAAGATTATGACTTTCAAAGGGAGCAGCAAAGACTGCCCTAGCTTGCAGAGGGAGGCCAGGGCAAGTCCACAGGAGCCTTTACAGAGAAGGGTCAAGTAATACTTTATTTAGGGTGAGCACCCAGTTTTAGGAGAGACTATGACTCAGGGAGAGATGTCGCCAGTCTGACACCAGGTGGTGCTCTCTGGCCCAACCGGTAAGTTTCCTATATTTTGGAAAGGAGGCAAAGAAAGATAATAGCCTTGAAAGAAAGCACTGGAGGTGAATCAAGAATGCATGGATTTCTACTCTAGGCAGATGCCACTGCCAAATGAAGTCCCAGTCAGAGGTGGGCAGTGAGAGCTGCTTGAATCTTAAAGTCAGGCACCAGGGGACAGAACGGGGTGGTTCATATGGAACCCACAGAGGAAAACCAGTGGCTGGTACCTCTCACTGAAATGGTCCTGGGATGCCTGCCTAGGTCCCTAATGTCGCCTACCAAAACAGGGGTAGCCATTATCCATCCTTTACACAAGACTGATGGACAGAGGAACCAGGGGGGTCATCCCAATAGCTAATGCTGTGTATCTCCCTAGTAAAGGCTGGAAGCTGACAACTCTAGCTTCTGACCTACTAAGTACACTCTGCTCGGTGGACCGCCTTGGGGAAGAACAAGTGTGTGCTAAGAGGTGAGTGTATGGAAATCCAAGTATCCAGGGGCACCCTAGGAAAGTCCACCTCTTCACAAGTTCAAGGTCTGAGTTCACCAAGGGCTCCTCACAGCTTCGTTCTTTTCTTCTTCATGCAAACAACATAAGGCTTCAACAGTAACGGCTTTCCCGAAGCTCAGAAATATTTCAAAGAAACTGTACTGAAACCTGGTCACCTTGATTTGCTTGCTGCAGTCAATCTAAGTAAACAAGCAGCTGAGAGATGGAAGACTTTTGTCTTATTAGGTCCTGCCAATTCAGAGAGCAAACACTCTTGGAGGGGAGAGTTTAACCGACAACTAAACCAAATAGAGAATGCTGGAAAAATTTGAAGTGGCTAATCGAAAAAGACCAAACAAGGCACAGCCTGTACCCAAGTTTTCAAAGATAAAACCAACGTTAAACTCTACATCCAATTCTGAGAAGGGGCAACTCTATCAGATCTATCCACCCGTCATTCTGTACTGCTAAAACTTCAACACCCACAGCGAATGGTAACGTGAATATAAACGTGTGTTTATACAGGCTGCAAGCTCTAGAGGCTAACACAGCCCTCATTCCACTGCAGCAGCTTGGAATAAGTGGGGAGAAATACCATCAAGTTGCTGTCCAAGACCTTGGGCTTCCCATGTAGGAATTAAAATGTAATCACTAGTATACCAAATGAAAGGAACACGCAAATCTTCCCTTTTCTTCCGGGCTGACTACAAAGCTTCCCTATGAACACCAAAGCTATTAAAAATTCTTTTAAAATAATAAGGCCCGAGAACACACAGGAAATCTAATATTTTAGCAGTATGCTTTAAAGTGTTTACGGACGGTGGGGCTCAAAAGTGGTACATGATTTCTTGTGTGGCAATGCTGTTTCTCCTGGCAGAAGTTTCAGTTTGAGGAAAAGTCCACATGTAACATTTTAAGGGGTGCCGCACATTTCGGAGGAAACTACTGAACTTCACGGTCACGACCACACTGTCAGCTGAGTCTACGAAAAACGTATTCCAAGAGTAAGTTAACAGGTTTCCGAGGCTCAACTTCTCATATAACACAAGAGGGAAAAGTCACCTTGGCATGGACATCATCTAGAAAGCCCCGCGCTTCGCATTTTTGACCTCTTTCGGATGCGGGAGACGCCTGTCACTGTTGAGACCGGCCGGAAGCTGACGGTGACCAGGAGAACAGCCGAGCTCCGGGGCGCACCTGGCTCGGGGATGGCCGCGGGAGTGTCGGGCCGCGCGCACTAGCGGCCGGGAGAGCTGTCACCGGCCGCGGGGACTC
>NW_004949103.1:9567542-9578021 GCF_000317375.1 Microtus ochrogaster
CCCCTGGTGCCACTGCGGTGACCCGAGTGCGCCGGCGCGACCCGCCTGGCTTTGGCAGCGCGGCGACTGAGGCCCGGCTCCAGCTCCGCGGCTCCCGCCGGCGCCGGCCCGGTGGCTCTGCTGTCTTGGCTGTATCTGTCCTGCATATTTATGATCGTCTGTCACATTCCCTGTCCGTGGACAGTGTCCAAAGCCTAGCTCGGGGGAGCGTGCCAACAGGTGGGGGACTCGGCCCGACGGGCAGTGTGCCTGATGCGCCTGACGCGCCGCGGACATTCTGGGCTGCCTTTCGGGTTAGGTGACAGCGGGTGACAGCCAAGGTGGCCTGGTTCTGTCACTTGGTCACCGCTTTCCTTGGGGCCGCGACCATAACACCTCGCTGCTAGCCGCTCTGAGCCCACCCGCTGCGGGCTGGGTGGAAATGAATCCGGCTCAGAGTTGGAGACCTTCACCCGGGCTTCCCGCGTGATTGCTGTGCGCTCCAGCAACTGGCACGGTGGCCCCTCGATTGCCTCCTTGCCCACTTCGGAATTTACCTGTATTGTTGCAACTTTTTAATGAGTAAAAGCATAACAAATGCCTCACCTCGCACTGATCTGCCCTGCACTTAAGAGAACCGATGGAACAGGTCATGGTACATCTAGGAGATCCTATGGGGTAGCCTGACACCCGACTGTAAACTCCCAGTTTGTAGGACTGTGCACAGCAAGGCCATTTGTTAGTAGAGCAGTATGTTTGGGGAGAGGAAAGGTTAAAGAGGAACTTGCAAAGTCCAAGAAATCCCAATACCAATCCATTACCTTGTGGAAACCTGAACAATGCAATATATATAAAATCAGTTTTGGCTTTGTTTGGTCAAAACAGAATCATGAAAATCAAAAGGCATTAAGTTTTATAGCCTCTAAGGTTCCTTCCAACCTAGATTGCATTATTCTCTGGTATTGTGCAAACAACCCCCTGTTTTATCTGCTGAATGTTAAGAAGGCAGCCGATTTTATTGCTTGCTTTTACCAGTGTCTGTGTCCCTCATCTGTCTGCTTATTGCCCCCACCATTCGCTTGGATCTAGAAGGGATTTGCTCGATTTGCTAAGGGAGGTTTGTAGGAATGGGCTTGTCGCTTTTTGAGTTTCAAACCTGAGGAAAGATGCTATATTTCGAAGGCTGTTCCTATCTTAAATAGTCAAAGAGGGAGAGAGGGCCTCGGTCAGGAAGGTCAGCCTGTCCAAGAAGTGAAGGTGTTCCAACCAGAGTAAGCATGATGGACACATGAAAAATTCAAGAGCTTTTGAGCTTCTCTTTTACTGGGCTTTAATACTAGGCCTACGTTATTGTATCTGACTTGTGAAACTGCATAATTTCAAACTCACTGTACACACAAAATGCTTTAAATTCAGACAGCATTCTTTCCTTGTATAGTTATTTAATTAAATCATCAAGTAGCCTATTGTATATACAAAGGTTTTTTTTTTAAATTTTATTTTACTTATTTCTGTTTTGGGGGGTTGTTTTTTTGCTTTTAATAGGGTCTTATTACATAGACCTGGCTGTCCTGGAACTCCCTATGTAGACCAGGATGGCTCTGAACTCAAAGATACCTCCCTACCTCTGCCTCCTCAGTGCTGGGACTAAAGGTGTACACCACCATACCCAGCTTTTTTTTTTCTTTTCATTTTAAAGATAATTTGACCTGTGGCAGTTAATTCAGAATCCAGGAAGCAGTGCTTCTAATCAACACTTATGAGCCAGGTGTGGTGGTACACACCTGTACTTCTAACACTCAAGGTCAAGGCAAGATTAGCAACTGGAAACTACACCTAGGTGACAGGAGGCCGCTCCTCCCAAACCTCAAAATAATAAGCATTCAGAACCCTCAAAATTAGGTTACAAATAACCTTAAGATACAAATAACTTACTTAGTACAGAACCAGGAAACCTCTGAGGAACACTTAGGTACCAATTAAACATAATTTTTATAAAAGAAAGACGAAGGCTTAGGTTTACAACGCTATCATTTAAAAACAGGTGTTTTAAATAACTGCCTTCTCCAAATCAAATATTTTGCATTGAGTTGTAGGACTAGACTTGGATGATAATGAGCTATAGTAAATTTAATTTTGCAAGCAAGAAACATGCTCCTGACTAGGTGTGTTCATGAAAGAAATTAACCAGCCAGGCGTGGTGGTGCAGATCTTTAATCCCAGCATCTGGTTGCAGAGGTAGGCAGATGTTCAAGTTGGAAGCCAGCCTGGTCTACACAGTGAGTTCTGGGACAGCCAAAGCTACATAGTGATACCTTGTCTCAAAAAAGAAAAAAAAATTCAAGAAACAAAATTTCTATTTGGGGGAAATAATTTTAATAGAGTAGATAGAAGCTGAGAAGTTGGGAAGAGTGTTATGGTTGTTATAGCCACCATGTGGCTATTGAAAATGATAAGACAGAAAGCCATTTTGTATTCACTTTTATTTTATGTTTGAGTGTTTTGCTTGCCTGTATGTTTTGCCTGCATGTATGTGTGCATACCACATGCATGCCTGGTGCCCATGAAGAAGACGTCTGATCACCTGTATCTGGAGTTACAGGTGGTTGTGAGCCAACATGTGGGTGCTGGGAACCAAACCTGGGTCTTCTGCAAGAGCGCCGTGATTCCCTAGAGTGATGCTTCAGTGTAAGTGATTTCTCGGTGTATTTGTTCCTTCAAGGAATAGTACAGCAATGAGTATGGGGCTTGTGGTTACAAGTCTCGGGGTTAACACTGTCGCAATGGCACATTTTTACTTGTGTGGCCCTGGAATTAATATATAGGCCCAAAGAGTACTACTTCCCTTTTGTGATAACATAGAATGCCACCTTTATGATGTTTTCAGTTTTCAACTATGAAGTAGTTTAATCTCCTGATAGCACATCCAACTCATCTCTTGTATAGTGATGTCTGTCTCTAGTAGGAATCCACTTTGATAATACATGACTTCTAGTTCTGGAACCATGAAAGCCAATATTTAGTTTTGAAACTGTAGCTCTGAATTTAATTCATTTGCTATTTTATCTTCAGAGAAAAAGATAGAGGTTTTTTTTGAGATTTATTTTATGTGTGTATGGATGTTTTGCCCTTGTGCCTATGTGTGTACCTTGTGTGTGCCTAGAGCCTGCAAAGACCAGAAGAGCCCATTGGATCCCCTCAAACTGTAGTTACAGATAACCTGTGGGCCATCGTGTGGGTGCTGGAAGCTGAACCCAGGTATTCTGCAAGAGACACAGAGCTCTTAACTGATGAGCCATCCGCCCAGCACCTGATTGTTTGCTTTGGAGGTAGAGTATCATGTAGCCCAGGCTAGCCTTAACATTAATGATCCTCCAACTCAGCCTCCCAAGTGCTGGCCTTCCACATGTGCTCCACTACGCCCAGCTTAAGAGTTGAGGTCTTTTAAAGAAATCTAAACGGCTTTGCTGTAAGGTTAGGAATAAAAAGACGCTGTTGGGTCTATGATGAGTCTGCGCTAAATTGGTGTGAGGTTATTATCTCTGGGTTTCAGTAGTGTTTTCTGCCTTTGCAGTTCTCCCCCCTCCAATGACTGCTTCTCATGTTTTTATCCTCTCTGGGTTTGTTCCATAGAAACTAACTTTGTTTCTAGAAGAAGTAATCACACCTTTAACTGTAATATACCCATCACAACTTAACAGTCATCAGCAGAATTTTATCCCCAAGTATTTCTTTAGCATGAGAATATTTGACTGAGATCACAGTATTTTAAACTCCGAAAATTATACAAAATATTCTTATCTAATAATTTCTTTGCTAAAAGGAATATTTAGCCAAAGATACTGAGTTCTGAAAACTGAAAGACCAGTTCTATTTATGTGACAAAAGTGTGGTCAGGTGGTGGTGGTGCACACCTTTAATCCCAGGACTCAGGAGGCGAGGCAGGCAGATCTCTGTGAGTTCGAGGCCAGCCTGGTCTATAAGAGCTAGTTCTATAAGGACAGACACCAAAGACAGAGAAACCCTGTCTCAAAAAACTAAAAGAAAAAAAAAGGTATGAACATAATCCATGCTCTGTTAGACAACATTTAAAATTGATGGTCAATATAACTCTGTATAGGTGTTTAACTTTCTGGAAAATTCTAAAATGCTGATGAATCTAAAATGCTGATGAAAAGGACCCAAATAATGGTTCACTCTACAGTATCAGCTGTTCTTATAGTAACCAAATGATTAATCTTTCACTTTTGTCCTGATTACCACAAATCATTACAAATATTCAATAAAATTTCGCATTTTCAAAATAATCCTTTTAGTCTGTGCCTTCCTAGTTCTAGAGATCCACCTGCGTTCCAATTGTCTTTACACATGTCTGTCCTATTCTAGTTCTTTTCCGGGGTTGGGCATATATTTGTGAAATGCTTCTGCTCCTCTTATTCTCCTTCTGTGCTACTTTCAAATAATGAACAACTTGCCTGGCTTTCCCCCTATAACCTGGGAAGTGGTCTCCCTCACAGAAAGGAGCAGCGTGTGGTCACGTGTTTAAAACAACAGTAAAGACAGCATACAGTGTGGCATTAGCCAGACTGTGTTTGAGGACTATTTGTTTTCTTTATTCTGCTTTGCCTAAGGAATACAAACATTCCATCCCATTCCCTTGAGCACATGTCCTCTCGTGGCACATACGTGCTGGGTTTAAAATGTGACACATGTAAGTCACACATGAATTTCTGCTCGCTACGCAAGTTAAGGCCAGGCTAGACACTGATCTTTATTCCTCTCCTTAGCATTCACGCTGACCTTTCATCTACATATGTAGTAGACGTATGGCACCATTAAATGTGTACATCGAGATGTGCTTATCGTGCTGCAAACCATTTTCAAGTATTCAATTTTGATGTTTATTATGGTGCTGGTGTTTATGATCTGAGAACTGGATAGATACTCCTTTTTAGCACAATGCTGTTTTATGAAATGTGGTTTTTACATGATATGTGATTTATCTTATTATAGCCATAAAAGTCAGTCTCATACAGAGGTAAAGGAACTAAAATAAACAGATTCCATTCACTTTGGAACTGAATGGAACGTGATGTTTTCCTTCAGTCTGCATTTGTTTCTAATCGTGCCTCGTGGAAAGAGCCCTGGTGTGATTAACAGTGGTATCTTGTAGGTTGTATAACTGATTTTTCCGTGGCAAGTAAATACTTTCCTTGGTATTAAGAGTATTTTGCTTTAAAAGTTGCTAATCACCAGCATTTTACTGGGGCAATATCCGGTATCCCTTCAGGGACTCTAGTAAACCCAGGTGGACTCACCCAGGCAAGCACATGTTTTTAACTAACGGATGGTTTCTCAAAACAACTGCTTTTTTTTTTTTTTTCTGCATCAAAGTGGGTAAAATAGTTGCATGAGACTAGAACATAGGCTGGGATTTTCAGTGGTGCCAAGAAATGTTCTCCAGAAAGACAATGGAATATGGCAGGGGAAACTTCTGACTCGGAACTGGGAAAGCTGGGTAGGAGGCTGGCCACTCTTGTCCTGAGATACGCCTTGTGCGTGTTGGCCTTATTGTCCTAATTCATGTAGCAAAGGACAAACTAGAGTCTCAATAAATTTCCTTCTAGTCTAGAACCATGCAATTTTTTATTATTTTAGGCTGTCACTAAATGCTGATTTTGCATTCTCTTTTAATATCATTTTTTTGTATTGAATCCTCAATTGTAATGTTTATCTTGAATGGCCTACCTTCAGCCAACAGACTGTAGTACACTTTTTCAGCGCATGCTGTTGGTGTGCTTTTCTGCGGTAGGTATTACACAACAGCATGCGCTGTTGACAAGATAACTAAGAGGCACTTCCCTCCCAGAAGTAAATACTACAAATGGATGTAGTAGTTTGCATGTGTGGACACACTCACGCGGGGGTGGGGATCAGTGGATGAGGTGTCATGGTAGTGCAAAGAGGCTGACTAGTTGTAGTTTGAGGGAAGCCACAAAGGCTGTAAAGAAGTGGCCCTTGACTGGGGTTGCAAAGAGGAGTCTGCCAAGCAGAAAACAGGGCCAAGGAAGGCGTCCGAAGGCCTGCAGATGATGTAGACAAATGTGGAGAGTGAGGCAGGAAGACATAGCAATCTTTGATTTGAACTTGAAGACAGAGTTTCAGTGTCCAGATAATCCTAAAGAACATGCTATGAGACATTGGCTAGGCAGAAGAATGGGCAAGAATGGCCAAGAAACAGGCCGGGAAGCTAGGGAATCTTAAAAGGGTGCAGACACTGCCCTCACCTTCACAAACTGAACAGTTTGAAACCCTTACGTAGGGAAATTCACTTGCACTTGTTTCCACAACAGCTGGGCAGGAACGCTGAGGATTAGCTTGTGTTTAGTAAGCATAGTGGTGTCCTAAGTCTTCTTCTCAATAGCAAGTCCAATATGTAGTTAGGAAAATTTTCTAGCACCTGGCTTCTTTTTTCTTTATGGAAAGTTAGGGTAACACTTGTGGGGCAAACATTTTAAAGATTGTCTTTGTACGGCTGTAAGATGATCACTACTTGAGGGGATTTCTCAAGGGACTCAGATCGTTTCCTAACAGGCGACATGATTATCACATGTACATCACTGCTCCTTCAGAGTCCCAAACCGAACCACTTTGGTTCTGCTGAAAAGGTAGAATGGGATGACGTTTAGGAAGCTGTTATTTGTAAATTTCGAAATTCTAGAAGATTTGGAATAGTTATAAATTCCAAGAGGGAAAGCGCACTATCTGACTTTGTGGGCCGTGTCCGTCTTCTCCCCAGACCCTCCTCCTGTGGGTGGCTGTGGAGCATATGTCAGCCTGCAATGAGGCTATCCACTTTAAGCCATTTCATTTAGACACTTGTTATAATGTAAGTGCTTTTGCTTTTACTTTGGCAATTGGTGTGCAATTCTAATTAGCACTTGGAACACAGTGGAATGCGTTGATGAGGCACAAGACATGAAGAAATACATTCATAATGGCCTGCCTGAGAACTCTGGCAGCGTCCAGAAAAGACACTCTCTGTGCGATGCGTAAGCTTCTGAGAACTCACCCTGGCTGGCATTTATCTCTTGTACATTAATCATCTCAGTGTTTTCAGATGTCAAAATATTGGCGTGCGCAGCGCTGTCATCTGTGCCACACTGAGAATACTAATTTCTTACTCATTTTGATAAAGTGGTTGATGGATAAGGAAACTATGTGTTTTCTCTATCTTCCAAGGATTGTCCTCCAACTTTGCCCTTCTATCTCTTCCTAAATCTTTGAAGTTCCCCAAAGCCATTTTTCACTACCATTTCCTCTGTGGCCACCTCTCTCTTCTGTTATAACAGCTTTCCACCCCCTACAACATCAGACTGCATTTTGTTAAAAGTGCTTCCTCCTCTGTTGACCTTTCCGGTGGCTACTGTTGTCATCTTGAGAGGACCTGAAGTCACTTGGAGAAAAACCTTTGAGCGTGTCTGCGAGGTGGTTTCTCGATTGGGTCAATTAATGCGGAAGAGCCACTCTGTATATGGACAACATTCCATGGCCTGGGGTCCTGGGATGAGTAAGAAGGAGAAAGCAAGCTGAGCCCCAGCATTCAATGCTTTCTGCTTCTTGATTGCTGATGCAATTCAGGCAGTTGCCTCAAGCGCCTGACATCAGGCCCTCACTACCTTCAAGCCAGGAGCCAAAGTAAACCCTGCCAATAAAGTTCTTCAGTCAGATGTTTTCGTCACAGCCACAAGAAAAGTAGCCATTGTAGTTCTCAATGCCACCTTTGTAGGAGCCCTTTCCCCCTGAATCTGGTTTCTGGTTTGGTTTTGCTATTTAATGACATTCAGCTGTAAGGTCTAAAACACTAGGACTAGAAAGAAGGCACACACACATCATAATTGTGCTGTTAGAGGGTGAATATTCTTCCTTACCTGCCCTGGGGACAGCTTCCTTAAATGAGGATAATAATACCTGTTATGCCGGATTGTGGTCAAGATTAAATAACTTCTATCTCTCAACTCAACATGTATAGAGAGCCCTATTACTCATTGGTAATTGCAACTATTATTTACTATACTTAGTACTAAGAACATGAAGGTGAACAGGCCATGACCCTGCCCTAAAGACTTTATGGAAAAGGACAGACAAGAAGATAGACAACTGCAAAATAATCACTGATGAATGAGCAGGATTTGTGAGGATAAGGGTTGGAGTGAGGGCATCAGGAGGGCATTGAGTAGAGGGCGAAGTGCGCAGACTACGTCAGAGTCAGAGCAGTGCAAGCTCAAAACACAGGGAGAGCTGCAATGTCTCTGTGATGATGTGGCTCCGTTAGAGCTGTGAGCATCAGAAACACAGGGAGAGCTGCAATGTCTCTGTGATGATGTGGCTCCCTTAGAGCTGTGAGCATCAGAAGGGGCCTTGGAAGCCAGCTGAGGACACAGAACCCGCGAAGGGAACAGGATCCTATTGGTGTTTTCAGAAGATCTCTTTCCTTGGCAAGGTGTGGAGTTCTTTGAAAGGGTTCAGCGAACCAGTATGACCAGTTAGGAGGCTGCAGTTAGACCAAAGGTAGCGTAGGCAGCAGTGGGAATAGGGAAGACTCAACACAGAGAAACTTGAGCCGGAAAAGGTGGGGGGCGGGGCAGTGTTCATCTAGAGGAGGGAAGGAGAGGAGAAACTTTAAGGAAGATTATAGGATTTTGACTTGGGCTGATGGTCCATTGTGTAACATAGGGAATGCAAGATGGAGAATTCATAAGCTACGGTTGGTTGCTGGGTCTTAAATGTCCCTTCCAAAAAATCATGCTGAAATTTAATTGCCATAGTAAGCATTAAGAGCTGCGTCTTTATGTAGTGATTAGCGTTTTGGGGGCTGTGTGCTCATGTCTAGGTTCATGCATTTATCACGGGAGTGGGCCCTGTTGTGGACATTCCACCCTCCATTCCTCTCCGTCTCTCTCAGGCTCCCTTTCATACGCATGCGCATATGCACACATATACATTGTCATCATGTGCTGCTTCCCACGGTGTTATGATTCAGTGAAAAGTCTTCCCAGCTGTGGTGTTCAATATTGACTGTCAGCTTGGAAGGGTCTGGAGCCACCTAGGAGAAAAAGCTCTGGGTGTGCCTGTAAGGGAGTCCATGCACTGTGTTAGTGGAGGTGGGAAGACCTACCTGCCCAAGCATAGGTACCAGCTTTCCCTGGATCGAGGTGCTGGGATGGATCAAAATAGGAAAGCAAGCTGAGCATGAGCAGCCACTGCTGTCTGCCTCACTGCGGATGCAATGTGAACAGCTGCCTCATGCTCCTGACACCACGCCTCCTCTGCCATGGTAGACAGGACTCTGGAACTGTGAGCTACAATAACCCCCCTGTAATGGTTATCTTTGTTAACACAACCTAGAGTTACCTTGGAAGATATCTACGTGAGGTGTTGTCTACACTGGGTTGGCCTGTGGGCATACTTGTGGGGATTATCTTAAATTAGTCGACGTGAGAAGGCCTATCCCACTGTGGGTTAGGCCCTGAAGAATCTAGGAAGAATCTAGGAAGAAGATTCTGGATTATATAAAAGTACAGAATTTTAGCTGAGCACATGTAAGAAAGCAAGCGCATTTATTTCTCTCTGCTCTTGATGGGATGGCACGTGACTAGCTGCTTCAATTGAGCGGTAAAGTATACCCTTTCTTACCTAAGTTGTTTTTTGTTAATTATCTTATCACAGCAACAGAAATGATCTAGAGCACCCCCTTTCTTTAAGTTACTTTTTGTCAGATAGTTTATAACATTGAGAAAGTACCTAATACACCAGCCTTTCAAATCACAGCAGAACAAATTTCTGTTGTCATTTGTCCAGTCTGTGGTTTTCTGTCATGGCAACAGAGAAAAAAAAAAAAACTAAGAATGTGGGGGATATAAAATGAGTCTGATATGAAAATTAGGATTTGGGGTGCTCTTTGGAAGAGTAGGGCATTTTTGACTTTTATTGTTATAATTCTATATATTGTAACCCTGATTCTTTTCTTGTTGTATGTGAATACTCCGTCATCATATGACATGTCAAACACTGATGGGCTTTGTGGCAAATATTTGTTCTGGGAGAACTCCATTGCATCATTTAAATCTTTGCTTTAATTTTCAATATGACAGATCTAAATTCTTTCCTCTTGGATTTTTATTGTACCAGTATAATTTGTACCAGCACAGGATCTTTCTGATGTGAATTTTACAGTACAGTCCTGATATATCAACTTTGTTTTTCTTCGTCTTTCAGATATTTGCAGTTTAACCCTTTTCCATGCAAAATCTCATTTGAGCTTATGGAACTGCTTCTATGGTGACAAATTTACTGCATCAAATTTTAGACATCTAAACTTTCATCAGATCGTTTTGATTTTTCATCAAGTTGCAAGCAATAATATTTTTCTCTTTTATATTTTTTGTTATTCTCAGGTGTATTTTACCTTAACTTAGAAAACAAAGCCTAGGGGGCTGG
>NW_004949103.1:9578341-9585386 GCF_000317375.1 Microtus ochrogaster
TATCTATGCATCTATGTATCCATCTATCTATCTATGCATCTATCTATGCATCTATCTATCTATGCATCTATCTATCTATGCATCTATCTATCTATGCATCTATCTGTCTATCTATCTATCTGTCTGTCTGTCTATCTATCTATCTATCTATCTATCTATCTATCTATCTATCTATCTATCTATCTGTGGACGCACAGGGAAGTCAGAGGAGAACTTATAGAAGTGGACTCTCCCCTCACTCTCCTCCATCTCCCCATGTAAGATCCGGAGATGGAGCTCAGGTCAGGTGGTCAGGCTTGGCTGCAAGTGCCTTTAGCCTCTCTGCCATCTTTCTGCCTCTAATAGGTGATTCCGAAGCCTCCTCTCTATCTATAGAAAGTTTTGTTATGTGTAGTTTGGCCCTTGTCGGTTTCTAGTTAGTCTCTCAGATCAAAACTGCCCCTGTGAGCATCAGTGGGGTATATGTGCTCAGAGATAACCCAGGGGAGATGTCTAGGAAACAGCTTCATGGACACAAGAATGAAGACTTGCTTGATAAAAGATCTGTGAAGTTCATCTGTGCCCAGTGTCATTTTCGCTTGTGTCTGAAACCCAAGAGAATGCATTACCTCTCACAAGGGGAACACATCATGAGAGATTACCCTCCAAACCCAGTAGGACCAATACTATTGTAGTAAGAGTAGATAGAGAAGGAATGGAACACGGAAAGGCAAGGCTACAGAGAAACTCGCGAGAGGGAGGAGTCTGATCAAGGAACAGGAAGTGGTCACTGAGGTTGGCTGCCAGGGCGAGGATGTGTTCAGAAGTGTGCTGTTGAGGCTTAGCAACAGCTACGAGAGTGCACCTGTCCTCGTGGAAAGCCATCTCAGGAGTGAACAAAGATATATCCTTCAGCATGTACACAAGTTGGGGGGCAGATCAAAGTGGAGATAATTTAAACTGGTAACGCTTGCCTGCCAAGAGGGAAGTGTGCTTATTTCTTGACTGGTCTATTTGTTCCCCTTTAGTATGGAGGAGACTTGAGCATGGTGCTGTCTTAATAGGTTGACAAGAACAGGATGAACTTAGAGCTGGATTCCCTGGTGAACATAGTAAGAACCTAGTCCCCTCCATAGGCTGGGTCTTAGACTTGTCTACCTGCCTGCATCTCCATGTCTGGGGATCCTTCAGCAGCCTGTGCCCAACATCACCCCCCAGGCTCATCTAATTATTCTTCTCCTCTGATTTCTCCTTCAGCTTCTGATTCTATGGGTCAATTATTAGCCAAATCCTACTTGCCCAGCACTTCAAAATATTCACGGGAGGAGAGTTGCCTCAGTCCATAAAATGCTTGTTACAAGCATGAGTTCAGATCCTCAGCACCCACTCTGAAGTCTGGGCACACAGTATACGCACACACTTAACACACATCCAGCTCACTGAAAGGAGTCTATTCCTAATCCACAGTCATGTCACCTGTCACACTGCCTATTACTTCAGAAATGCTGCTGTCCCATAATGCCGTCGCACCAGATAGAATTTGCTGCATATACTGTCTAGCTATGGGCTGAAGACTTAATTCCCACATGTAAGGAGCCCCATCACTCAACTGGTCAGGTAAAACAAAACAAAGTCCTCTGCTCTGGCCAACCTTGCCACCATCACACCTCTCATTCGTCCCACGGCTGTGCAAATTATAGGAAAATGTATGTTGCCTCACAGAAACTGGACAGTGGTCAACACATGTATCATTTGTGTTTATCAAGCAAGACTCATTCATCCATATTGTCACTGGTTATTGGGCATTTCCTAATACCAGGCCAGAGAGCTCACACCATGAAGAAACACAAGCCCAGTCCTTGGGGAGCTTCCTGTCCAACATCCTCTTTGCTCTGCTGTGTGAAAAGGTGGGCCAAGAACCAGCTAGTTTAGGTTAATCAATGTTGGTAAACTTTCTTTCCTCATCTTCGTCCTCCCCACTTCTCCGCCCTCTTTCTCCACTCCCTCTCCCGCCCTTCACTCCCCATCTCTCCTTTCCCCTTTCTCTCCCTGCCATAGAATCTATTAACAAACTATTGAGTCCACTCAAACATGAAATGTCTCTTCTAACCGTGCCTCTTCCCTGCCAGATCACACAGCCTCAAAGGTTAACTTCGTCTCCAAGATGGGGCAGGTTCCAGGACTCTGTACCTTAAAGGAAACTTGCCTGCTTATATGGCAGTCGAGACCGGTGGCCGAATCTCCAGGACACTGGAGGAAGGGCATTCTCTTTGAGTCCCTTTGTAATTGCAGCTTGCATCCCCCTTCCATCCTGTTCTGACACTGTTCTTGTTCTTGTCATTTTGCCTGTAGGACAAAGGGCAGGACAACTTTGTTGGCTGATCTTGAGTCTAGCATTCTGGCTTGACTTCTGCCAACCTGAGTTCCTGGCATGAGGATTTTCTTTTTTAAAAAAGTGGACTGACCTGCCACCATCTGCATTCTTCCCTGACAAGTCCCCAAGCCTCTGTTTTTGCTGGCTCTGAGGTAACCTCAGTACCGGCTTGCCACTGTTTCTGGGTTCTAGTGTTGGCACTGATCAATGCAAAAACAAAATAAAAGAACAACAAAAACTCCAACTAAAACAAAACAACCCCCACAGCTCTCAGTTCTCTTCTTAAAGGGAATAAGGTAGTTTATTCTGGTCCCATGATGAGTGACTGTGACCTGGGGACACAGATTTAGGTTACCCCAAATTCCACGTTCCAATGTAGTTTTGTGAAGTTTTGTAGTTTATAGAACAAAGAAGGTCATAAAGCAAGGCAATTCAAATACATGGATGGATACATCAGGGTTACAGCAAGATGGGGGAAGCTTCTCTATAGGCCATCCGGTAGCATCTGATGACATTGCTTTTGGGTTGGTCACTGCAAGGGGTCTGCTAGGTACGAGATTCCCAAGGCTTTTTATTAGTCACGGAATGTTAGCTCTGACACAGAGGTGGATAAGAGATCGCTATATGGGGTGGGGGTGTTAAAAATAGCCCAAGTTAGGACAATCAGCATGTGGACCTGTAACATTGCAGTCTCCCTACAGTACTGCAGTTCTGTCGGCCAGTTTGTTTCCACAGACACAGCTTCTTTCTCAGAGCTCTTGTTCACACACTATATAGGGGACAGGAAGGGGAGATCAAGAGTCTGGAAGAGCCTAGGCAACCTGGAGACAGCTGTTTCTGCTTCCCCGTATCAAGCCTTGATGCTTTGATTGACGTATGTCCAGTGAGGTAGAAATATCATCAGAGATACCGGGTGTCATTTTAATCCTCAAACTGAAGTGTGCAATAAACACCGTTAAGATGATCTCTAAGTTGTACCACTTCCATATGAGCTCCGAAGTCTGCTTACCATATGCTGTTGGAAACAGAAAGGAGGGAAAGAGACCTGCTTCCTTCTCCGTGACTCTTTCCCTGTCTGACAGGGCTTCCATTGGTTGCTGGAACACACTGCCTGCTATGACTGGGAACTGGCTTTGCTCTTTGTGTGTAGTAATGACATGACTTTCTCACAGCTCCTTCCATCTAGTGTGTGTCTCTGTGTCTGTCTCCAGGTTGCCTTGCTTGGAGTACAGGCCCAGGAAGGTTGCTTGTGGGACCCTCTGCTTCTGGATTACAGTGACACCATAGTCTCCTCATAAGGATCCCAGGCTGCTCTAGCACCTTCTTCTGCAGGTGGACGAACTGGGAATGCAAATCAGATGTGCTTTTATTTTCTACTCTAGCCATCTATTCCCCAAAACACTGAAACTTTCTGGTGTCTACAGAATCAACCAGAGGACCCAGAATGCCAAAGGAGGCTCCCTATAGTATCTTGCTCTTGGTCAACCACCAAAGGGTTCAAACCCCTTGAATAGTGAATTCTGTCTAAATATTGATGTAGGAGGGTCCTTCTTTCTATGTGTTGCTTTCATTGGTTGAATAAAGAAAACTGCCTTGGCCTTTGGTAGGGCAGCCCTTAGATGCACAGAGAATACAGAACTGAACTCTGGGAGGAAGAAAGCGGGGTCAGAGAGCCACCTGCCATAAGCTGCCAGGTCAGACATGCTGAATCTTTCCCAGTAAGCCACAAGCTCGTGGTGACATACAGATTATTAAAAATGGGTTGAATCAGTATGTGAGAGTTAGCCAATAAGAGGCTGGAACTAATGGGCCAG
This sequence comes from Microtus ochrogaster, assembly GCF_000317375.1. NCBI lineage: Eukaryota > Metazoa > Chordata > Mammalia > Rodentia > Cricetidae > Microtus > Microtus ochrogaster. The sequence goes on from NW_004949103.1 coordinate 9,582,509, forward strand.
GCAGTGTTTAAATGAATACAGTTTCCGTGTAATTATTTCGGGTAAAACTAGCCAGATGGCCTGGCACCAGGAATGCAGTCCACCGCTCCTTTTACTACAAAATATATTTCTAACTAATACAAATACTAGTATGCTGTGGGACAATGGTCTTGTACCCTGTCACTTGCATTGTTTTAATAAGACACTGATTGGCTAGTAGCCAGGCTTTTCTAATAGTGGTTACAAATAGTGCTTAATGGATACTTTAAAAAGTGTGTGTGTGTGTGTGTGTGTGTGTGTGTATGTATGGAGAGAGAGAGAGAGAGAGAGAGAGAGAGAGAGAGAGAGAGAGAGAGAAATCAAGAAGAATGCTGAGTTTGTGCCCATACAGATGTGGAGAACCAGACTCTTATTGGACTATCGACTCTTATTGGTTGGGCACAGCTGTAAAAACATATCAGGTTCTCCACCAGGGGATGAACACATCCCCAAAGGCCAGCTAATCAGACTTCCCTAACTCTACTTCCTCACCACCTCTAAAGCAACCACAGACACCGCTTTCTGTTTTCTTACTGATCAAGCTTGAAACACCTCATGTGAATCTGTTATTCTTCAACAACGCATTCCAAGTATTGGAATTTGGTGTTCCCAGTGCAACCATACCAAACCCTCCTTTGCTTGTAACTACTAACAGTGTGAACTGACATGTCGAGAAAAAGTCACATGTATGCTGAAGATTCTGATGGGTTGGTTGACTGGCTGGAAACAGTCCTGTGATGGAGAATTGGAATGCTGCCAATAATTATTCCAGAAGCTAACTCCTTCTTTCTTCTATGTGGGTCCCAAGGATTAACCTCAGGTCCTCAGCTTTGACAACAAGCATCTTCACCTGAGAAATCAACTCTCTAGCCTCAGTTCTCTTAATAACCATTTATTACCAACTTTTGTATCTGGCCTAACATCTTTTGGATATCAGGTAGGAGCTTTGCAATGTGTCAACTTAGACATTTAGCTTCCACCAATTCCAAAGCTAAGACAGGTAACATTTGACACTTAGAACAGAGATTCCTTGCTTTGCTGTAATCCACCTACCTCATGTCCCACCTATGTATTCTGTAAATTTAATGATTAATAAATTTGGGTTTTTGTTGTTGTTCTATGACTATGAAAAACTTAATGTATCTGCTTCTATCTTAGCTCCTGGGGCATGGTCACTCATATTTGCTTCAGAATAAATTCTCTCTTCTTCCCTTTGGAGCACAAGGTATGTTTTGTGTTGATATGCAGATAAATGTTCCCAAAGTAACTCTTCTCCATCCTAAACCCTAAAACAAACCCTACCTGAATTCAGGAGTTAGGAGTTTTGCCTGCTCCTTAATTCTTAGAGAAATTGAGGTCAACGAATCCAAGATTTGCCTTAATCTAACACCTGAAAAATTAGCTTTATTCTTAAAAAGTAAGGGATTTTATTTTACAAACAGCTCAACCTTGTCCAAGGCTTGCTCGCGGATCAGCACAGGTGCCATGGATTAGGACTGGTCCCTGCTCATGCTCGGTTGCTCTTTCAGAAGGCACTTTCGATAACAAAATCATTGATTCGGGATCATTTGCCCATAAATTCCAGGCAGTGCCAATCCTTCAGCTAGACGTAGTTCTGGGTTTTCCTTTTTCCCTTGCCCATCAGAGTGCTTATTTCTCCCGAAGGTGTTCGTAGATCAGAAGAAGCAGCTGAAAATGTCTCTAAGACTGTAGGAAAACAGCTTCAGCAAAGCCAGTGCTTCTCTTCAAACTTTTCCAATGTGGCCTTCAGCCTTACACACACACACACACACACACACACACACACACACACACACACACACACATACACACACACAGACACACACACACACACACACATACTTGCAAGGCAAGTGAGCCTTATATACAAGGTACTCCCAGGAGGTGGGAAGAGTTGGGTATGTGTCCACAAGTCAGGGACTGTTAAGAGTGTTAAGTATCTTAAAATTTGATTTAAAGTTTTCATCTACCAGGAGACATTGCTCTCGGGGACTTGTTTACATCTTGGGTCTGGGAATTTCTTCCCCAGGGATTAGTTTTTCAGTCCTTGCCCATTACTCTCCCCATCATTATGACATCTTCTCGGAGGTTTCAAAACCTTGCCAACAGTGACATTCACCCAATGACCAAATTAAGGTCACCAGGATCAAAAGCTCAAGATCAATCACTGTTAATGACAGTGACAACATCCTCTGTCCCAGTGTGATAATGTTTACATGACCCCCAGTGACTGGTGAGATCTTCCAAGGTGGTGACTAAGAGTCACACTGGAGTGTTGGGTTGTTCCTCTTTCAGCTGTCCAAGAGTATAGCAGAGTATAGACTTGCTTAAGCAAACTGAAATGGAGACCAGTCCCGGAAATTTCCCTAGCTAATGAAGGCGGTTCTACCTTGAAAATAAACGTTCTAAGACTGAAAACATGATGGCAGCTTGGGCCTATTGTTTGTAAATGCTTATGGTAGGGAAAAACTGAGCTTAAGCTCCATCAGTCTGAAAGAGCCGCCTGATGCTCACTTGACAGCCCAGGACTCTGCATTCGGATGGACAAAGTAAGGCTATGGCACCGCAACCAATCAGATTCATTATTTAACTTCAGGCCCCTCTGTAGAAGCTTGTCCCCTGGGCTTCTCTGATGGAGCCCCAAGCCCCTTCCGGTTTTGTACTTTCAAATCTGTGCACTGTTATCTGCTCAAATAATAAATTCTTGAACATCTTAAAATTGTGCCTCTATTTATAATAAGAACAACTAGGAATGAAGGCAGGGGCGGGACAAGGCAGGAGGAGTAAATCCTTAGAACCATACTTTGGAAAGAAGACCTGGCTGCTGTGGGGGGAGCCA
>NW_004949103.1:9585681-9597190 GCF_000317375.1 Microtus ochrogaster
TGTGTGTGTGTGTGTGTGTGTGTGTGTGTGTGTGTGTGCTCTCAGAGGCCAAAGGGTATCAGAGCCCCCGGAGCTAGAGTTACAGGTGGTTCTGAGCTGGCTGTCGTGGTTTCTAAGAACCGAATTCTAGTCTCCTTCAAGAGCAGCAAGTGCTGTGAGCTGCTGAGCATCTCTCTGGCCCTTCCATGAAATTCTTTCAATTTTCACTAATCTTTTGCTCAGCACAAAGTCTCTTGTTTAATATGAGAGCCATCCAGTACAAGAGAACTCAGTGTCGCTACTGTGTGAAGATCTCTATCAGGCATTTGCATTAGAACAGACATTGATCCAGCAAAGGGCTGATACTGTGCATCTCATGATGGAGAGGAAGGAGGGCAAGACTGGGGGTCCAGGAAAGCATTTCTAGGAATTCCATAAGGATGTCTCTCAGTTCACACAGTTAGACTGCATCAAACGATGTGTCACTGCTGCTCTCTCTGTCGCGGGTTCTAATTCCCCTCCCTGGTCCTTGGAAACTAGAACTTGTTGTCTCATCTCTTGCTTGAACTACAACCATCTTAAAAGCGCAGTTAGTTTTATTCCCTTTCTCGATGGCAGTTACTACCATCTGTTATGCCCCCACAACACATCTTTGACTGCTTCAGGAAAAATAGAACAATCTGTAGACCGAGGAGTCAGATGCCTAGTTTTAATCCACTGCTTGGTACTCCTCAGCTTGGCCTCCCGGCAGTGAGGTCTTCTGAGCTTTGGTTTCTCCTGTCAACACAGGTGCACAAGAGCTTTTAACACAGTGCAGTGAGGATTAAGAGTCTGGAACAGCGCCCGGTGCGCATGGAGAACACAGTAAGCTGCAGGCCTCCTGAAAAGTCTCCTAACTGGTCTTGCTGCCTTCTTCATTCCCTACTTTGCTTCTTACACAGAGATTTGCTCTTTGGAGAATATGTTAACAAAGCACTTCCTGCTGGAACAGTTCCCATGATCCTCTACAGCTTCTGGAGTTGGCCCTGGCCACATTCCTACCCTTTTCTTCCTGCAGGCATCCTATGCTTTCTTGGTGGCCACCTGTCTAGCATGGACACATGCAGCTGTGGGCTTCTGGGAATCCTGCCTGTAATATCTCTTTTTACCTTTTCTCCTTGTGTGCTGACCAGTTTGTCAACTTGACACAAGCTCAGATTACCTGGGACAAGCAGAACCTCCAATGAGAAAATCCTACCATCATGTTGGCCTGTAGGCATGTCAGTGTGGTATTTCCTTGATTAATGTTTGATGTGGGAAGGACCAGTCATCTCTGACCAAGCAGTCAAAGAGTTGTGTAAGAAAGAGGGTTGATAGCCAGGCAGTGGTGGTGCACTTGGTAGGCAGAAGCAGGCAGACCTATAGTTGGACCAGCTTGTCAGACTCTGGATGACTAGCCCCCAAATAATGACACGGAGACTTATTATTAAGTATGTAAGCTTGACCTTTGTGTAGGCTTGCCTTTAACCAGCTCTTATAACTTAAATTGACCTGTTTCTATTAATCTACATTCTGTCACATGGCTTTTTACCTCTCCTTCATTCTGTATGCCTGACTCCCTCCATGTCTTGCTGGTGTCTTCTGCCTCACCAGATTCTAACCCTAAGTTCTTCTTTCTCCCTGGAAGTCCTGCCTCTTCTCCCCTTCCTGCTATTGACAATTCAGCTCTTTATTAAACCAATCGGGTGTTGTGAGATGTTTCTATGTATACTATGAATGTGGTTTATTACCATCGGTTAATAGAGAAGCTGATTTGGCCAATAGCCAGGCAGAAGAGAGCCAGATGGGAAATCCAAACAAAGATAAAGGAAAAAGGTGGAGTTTGGGAGATGCCAGCAGTCACTGGAGAAGCAAGATGTAAGGTAATAAGCCAAGAGTCTGTGATAAAATATAGAATAATAGAAATAGGTACATTTAAAAGAGTTAGTAATAAGCCTGGACCATCAGCCAAATTTTATAATTAATATGAGCCTCTGAGTGTTTATTCTGGAACGGGCAGGGAGAAGAGAAACCTCCAGTTACAATCAGATGCCTTAGGCAGGTGAGGCAAAACATAGACACATCTTCATGCAATGTAAGCGAGTATTCCGGAACGTGGTGGATCTCTCTGTTTAAGGCCACCATGGTCTATAGAGGGAGTTCTGGGACAGTCAGGGTGGTAGGGAATCTCAAAGTCAGCTCAAGATACCCCGAGACCAAGTTCTCAGCACAAAGGAGATTTATTTCCCTTAGATGGACAGAGGGCTGGGAATAAGAGACAAAGACAGGAGATAGAGGACAAGGGAGAAGGAGAAGGGAACAAGGAAGAGAGGGACAAAGGACTGCCTCTGGATAGAGAGGAGACAGATGTGGCCCATAGGCAAATGGCGATGTATAAAGGTAAAAGCGAAACCCCGTGTTAGGATGGGGTGTTTAATTTTAGTTGGGTGTGTTAAATAAGTGAGTCAGTGGCTAGACGTCAATACTCTGATAGCAGGGCCTTGGTTGTCAGCCTCAGGAGGAGCAATTGACCAAGTAAGGGAATAGACCTTAAGGGCTAACTTTAGGAATGCAATCTAATAGGTTTTAGCAAGGCAGAGGGAATGGGGGAGAAGGACAAGGCCTGGAAGAGGTTTGTTTGCCAGGCCTGGGATGCCTAGAATCCCTTCAAGGGCTACACAGAGAAATCCTGTCTTAGAGAAGAGAAAAAAAGAAAAGGAAGAAAGAACACAGGGAGGAAGGAAATAAGAAAGGTAAGTAAGAAGAAAAAAATGAAGAAAGGAAAGAGCAATCAGGTAAGCAATGCACCTCCAGGGTTCTTGCCTCTGGTTCTTCCATTGGCTTACTGCCCTGACTTCCCTCAGTGATGAACTGTTAACTGGAACTGTAAAATGAAACAAATACATTCACCCCCAAGTTTCTTTTTGGTCGTGGTGTTTATCACAGCAGCAGAAAGCAAACTAGGTCTATCGCTTGGCGATCCATTTCGACTCTTCTTTCTCCCAGATCGGATCTGTGTGCTTAGTCAGCTTCTAAGAGTGGTTGAAAATGAGCAAGGGGGATGCAAATGGTGGAGGGGTATGAAGCTGTAAGAGTGGAATTAGCTTGTTTCTGTTACCTGTGTCTCAACAGCTTTTAGAGACCTTAGTACAAGTGTCAGGCTCTAGAAGATTCCTACATTGGGGATTGCTATTTACCTTTTGTGCTTAATTCTCTTTCTGGGAAGCTGTTAAGACAGGGTGCAATCAATGACCCTGAAGCAGTAAGATAAATATACTTCCTTTTTGGGTTTGCAAAACCTCAGATAGAGAACAGGACTGTCTGTAGCTGGTGGCATTGCTGCTGCTTCTGCTGTTTTTTCTTGATGTAGTAATGGATGATGACCTAAGAAGACAGGAACCTATTAAGGGAAACCGCGAACACTTGGTTTTGGATCTTCTAGGTTGAACTTAGCAGTCACTGGCAATTTTATTTATATTTAATTTAATTTACTTATAGAATATTTAATTTTATTTATTTATAATGTCTTTCTTTTGGTACATAGGGCGCTAATTGTATATATTTAAGATTTTTCAAGACAGGGTTTCCCTGTATATAGCCCTGGCTGTCCTGAAACTTGCTCTATAGACCATGCTGGTCTCAAACTTACAAGGATCCACCTGTCTCTGCATCCTGAGAGCTGGGGTTAAAGATTTTGCCACCATGCCTCGCTGTACTTTCTACTTAATTTATGCATGTGGACTTTTCCTCCTGGCTTTGTGAATTTGTCCCTATAAAGAAGGTGATACTTGGAAGAAAGTAGATGTTACTAGCCCTAACTCAAAGGCCAGGTTCACAGACAGCTTAAGCAAAAGGGGGTTGAACATTGGGTTACAGGTACTTATCTGAAAAAGAAAAGAAACTCTAAGGTGCAGAAACCCAAACCTTTCTTTTTGTTGTTTTTATTTTTAATTTTGTGTGTGTGTGTGTGTGTGCACGTGTGTGTGTGTATGTGTGTGTGTGTGTTTCTAAGCACAAGCTAATGCTAGTGGGGGGCAGATGAGGGCATCTGAGTCATATGCCCTGGATCTGGAGTGAGTGAGCCACCCTACATGGACCCTGGCAACCAAACTAGTGCCCTCTGCAAGCACATTATGAACTTAATCGCTGAGTCATCTCTCCAACCACTGAAACTTTCTTCATCTCTCTCCATAACCAATCTCAGAACAAATAGTCAGAACCAGTCACAGTGGGTTACACTGTGCTCAGCCAGATAGCTTCCAAATGTGAATCTTGACCCTCTCAGAGATTCCAGAACCTCCTAAGATCTCATATCAGCTCCTTGTCTGCCTCAGCTTGGTCTTCTGCAGAACAGAAATCTCATAAAACCAGAGGGCTTGACAGTGCACACGCTGTAATTCCTCCTCTATTAAACGCTCCTGGAAAGGTCCATCTTGCTAATTGAGGAAGTTTATTGTCCTGTCATTAGAGCACCCAGCATTCTACTCCTGAAGGTTTCATCTCTTCAGGGGAAATTCCTTTCTCTGAGATTGCTGTATCCTGAAAGCCTGAAGCAAGTCTTCCAGAAGTAGCTTTACCCATGATGGAAGGGCTTGACTGAGTTTGACAGCCTTGCCTTGCAAGCAATTGGTAGGACCTGTAGGAATTTCTTATGTGAGAAACAGAGGTCTGTAGAACACCATTTTAGCAGCCCCTGCAAACAGTCTCTAGCAAATGTACCACCAAGAGTTTTCCTCCCTTCTTTTAGAAATCTATCACAAAAGAAATAATAACCAGTTAGTTGAATGGTCTCATTCATTCAGGTTAAAGTCAGAGAAGGTCCTGATCTCAATGCCACTTACCCACCAAAAGACCTGTAAGGCCTCCTATGAAACACAATGCCATTATGAAAGGTGGCTGTCAGGAAAGTCATTGTCTAAGCGGAGATGCAAAGCTTGAGACGTATGTGTGCTCACAGTGGGTTGCAATTTTATACAAATCCAATTATGTGGGTGGAATAGTATGCCTGCTGGGTGGAAATTTTTATGAATCGTTGAACACAGAGAACTGGTGGGGTGGATGGCTCAGTGCACAATGGTTCCTGTCATCAAGGCTAATGGAATCGGTTCAATCACCAGATCCTGTTGATGGAAGGAGAGAATTGACTCCAACATGTTGTCTCTTGACCTCCATGCATGTGCAAACTCCCTCACCATCACATGTACCCAAATCTAATGTGTAAATATAATAACAATTAAAAGAAATCCTTTCAAAATGCAGTGAACGTAGAGTCAGTTCAGAGTAGAGTTCTTTAAGAGGCATGTTCTTGAAATAAGAAAAGGTCCAATTAACTTTTGAAAAAAAAAAAACTTCTGTGGCTCTGGGTTGGGGAGCAGCTCTTTTAGTAATGTGTTTTGCTGTGGCACAATGGTCTTACATCCTGCAAAGTTTTGTCAGTTGTACTGGTTTAACAAAATGCTGATTGGCCAGTAGCCAGGTAGGAAATATGGGGTGACCAGAACAGGAGAATTCTGGAACGAGGAAAGGCTCAGCCTGCAGTTGTCACCCAGATGCAGAGGAAGCAAAAAGAGAATGCCTCACTCATAAAGGTACTAAGCCACATGGCTAACACAGACAAAAAATATGAGTTGATGTAACATATAAGAGTTAATAAGAAGCCTGAGCTAGTAAGCCAACCAGTTTATTATCAATGTAGACCTCTATGCGTTTCTTTGGGACTGAGTGACTGAGGGACAGGTGGGATAGAAACCTCTATCAACAAATGGTGCCAACATGGACAACTGCATCCACATAAAACCAGAGAGATCTTGGAAAGGAATTCTAAACACACAAGAACAGAGTTGAGTACAATTTCTTGGTAGCAACATTTTCTCATGAGGGCTCTGTTTGATGGAGTGCATCTCATTTAAGAGAGATTTCCTGACTCAGTTTTAGCTGGCTGCAAAAACCTCGCAGCTCTTTTAAGAGGATTCACTGTAAAACACTTAGTGTTGATGAATAGCCAACCACATGCATTTTGGTGGTGGCAGGGACCTTGAAACTCCATAGAGTTGTGGCAATAAACATGGCTCTGGCTAGTACCTCTGCCATGAGGCTAGACTCTCAGAAAGCTAAGGAATGGACTGGATCTGACCGTCAAAGCATGGCTTTAATCCTTGCCATCTCACTTAGCAAATTAAAGACCCATGTAGTCAGAAAAAGAGATATACAGTAAAGATAGATTCAGATGAAGAAAACCTCTAAATGTTTTACATTTAAAAATATATGTAGGTTTGAGAGAGAAATAAAAAGATAAAATCCTTTTTAAAAAGTGAGTGGTTGGGTGTGGTGGCACATACTCTTAATCCCAGCACCTGGAAGGCAGAGGCAGGCAGATCTCTGTGAGTTAAAGGACAGCCTGGTCTACAGAGTGAGTTCCAGGACAGCCAAAGATATACAGAGAAACCTTGTCTCAAAAAACAAAAATTAAAAATAAAAATAAAAGAAATAGAGTTTAAAATAAAGTCACATCAAGATGGAAAATACACAGAGAGTCTAGATACTTTGTTATTATTTTTTTTGATTTTTGAGACAGGATTGTTTTTCTATAGTTTTGGAGCCTATCCTGGAACTAGCTCTTGTAGACCAGGCTGGCCTCGAACTCACAGAGATCTGCCTGCCTCTGTTGCCTGAGTGCTGGGAATAAAGGCATGTGCCATCACTGCCAAGCTATTGTGTTGTCTTTGAATGGTTTGATGGCTGAGGAAGGAGCAATAGCTGCTAAAAGATATTTGATTACAAATGTTGCTGGATTAATACAACATATATATTTTGAAAATGCTCTGACTTCAAAATTTAAATCAAAAGATATGTTACTTTGGAAAAGAGATTTTGCTTTTGTTTCCACAGGAAATGAGAGGCTGTGGAATCATTCTGGATTAAGAAAAATCAGGTTTGATCAAGGAAGACCTCCTGAGAAATCTCCAATAGGAGTGGATGGCCCAGATGTCTGAGTTCTACATCCAGAACAGCCTCAAGACTTCTGGTTGAGAAGATCAAGCTTCACAGACTATTCCAGTCAGAACTTGATCATAATCCTAAATTTTCTTTAGGTCCCCATAAAATTATCAGTGCCCCCAATCAGCAGGAAGTAGCCTAGAAAACTATGCCCACATTCCCAAAAAACTGGATTATGGATATTTGTCTATGTTTAGAATGTTGGTTACAAGTTATTATGGATAATGGTCAGGGAAAAAGCTAAACAAAGGAGATTCGATTCAGAGTTCTTGTTTTGAGAAAAAAGGGAGAAGTGCTGTGGAACAATCGTCTTATATCCTGCAAAGTTTTGTCAGTTGTACTGGTTTAATAAAATGCTGGTTGGTCAGTAGCCAGGCAGGAATTATAGGCAGGGTGACCGGAACAAGATACTTCTGGGATGAGGAAAGGCTCAGTTTGCAGTCATCACCCAGATGCAGAGAAAGCAAGATGAGAATGCCTCACTGATAAAGGTACCAAGCCACATGGCTAACACAGACAAGAATTATGGGTTAATGTAAGATGTAAGAGTTAATAAGAAGCCTGAGCTAATAGGCCAACCAGTTTATGATTAATGTAGAACTCTGTGTATTTCTTTGAGACTGAACGGCTGCAGAACCAGGTGGGACAGAAACCTCTGTCAACAGTGTTTGGTGTACAAGCATGAGGACCTGTGTTTGATGCCTAGCACTCATAATAAGAAGCTAGATGAGGTGGCAAGTATTCTTAATCCCAACACAAGAGAAGCATGGATAAATGGATCTGACTGTCTGGCCATCCAGCTTGAGGGGATTGACAAACACTAGATCCCAGTAAGAGATCTTGTGAAAGGCATCTGAAATACAGCACAAGAGGTTGGCTTCCTGCCTCTCTATGTGTATACCCAAGCCATTCATACCAACACCCTATGCTACTACAGATTCTAAGAGTCTATCAATGAGACCCTACAATATCCACAAAGGGACAAAATGGTTAAGACTGGAAATTTTGCAACATTGGACTATAGTGGTCTATGGAGTATAAGGCAGTGACAGGAGACAGCACTCAGATTCCAAAGAGAAATTCACCACCATAGAGAGTAGAGTCTGGCAGTGATCTGAACTCTATGAAGCAACCCCAACTCAAAGTAAATGAACCAAACTTGGTGTGCTTGAGCCTGATTTTCTAAGATTCCAAGGTACTGTGACAGAAACTACCAATCATTCTCATTACAGTGAAGGGCTTAGATATCCAATGGCGTGGTCTCTGTACTAGTAAACTGATTATGGCTGACATGGAGGATATATTTAGGAGGAACAAATAGAGAGGTTGTCTCAGTTAGGGTTTCTATTGCTGCAACGAAACACCATGACCAAAAAGCAAGTTGGGAACAAAATCGTTTATTCAGCTTATACTTCCACATTGTTGCCAATCACCAAAGGAAGTCAGGGCAGAAACTAAAGCAGGGCAGGGATTTGGAGGCAGGAGCTGATGCAGAGGTCATGGAGGAGTGCTGCTTATTGACTTGCTTCACACAGCTTGTTCAGCCTGTTTTCTTATAGAACCTAGGACTAACAGTCCAAGGAAGGCACCACCCAAAATGGGCTGGGCCTTCCTCTATTGATGACTAATGAGAAAATGCCTTACAGCTGGATCTCATGGATGCATTTCTTCAACCGAGGCTCCTTCCTCTCTCGTGGCTCTAGCTTGTGTCAAGCTGATACACAAATCCAGCCAGTTCAGAAGTGAAGAAGATGTTGTCACAGTTCAGAGAAAAAAAGAAAGGTTTTGGATGCAACAGTGATGGAGACTCAAGAAGTAGGAAGTGAACTTGTTATAACTTGGTAATTGATCAGCTCTTGGAGAGCAGTGGTTAATTTGTTTGCTATTTGTGTTATGACTATCATAAATGGCAAGGTTAGATTAAGTGGCCAATTATTATTCCCTCCTTGGTGCCACTTGTTTCAATTGTTTGTTTCTAAAAAGAAAATTATGAAGATGGAGCCTTGACTAGCTTCGCTGGCTCTCAGAATGACTGTGGTTATCATTCTGAGTTTATTGAGTGGCGTCATCATTTTAATTTGCATTAAGTGGCTTTTGGCTATGCAAAGACCCAATTACATTAAAAGCTTGATACCAATTGGTATAGGAAAACAATTATCTGGAGATGGCTGTGACATTAAAAAGAACAAATGTCTGACTGAGAGTTTGCCAAAATTTCCATTGAGTTAATTCTGACTGCCAAAGAATGGGGGGGGGGCAGTATAAAAAATAAGAAATATAGACAGCCTTAGCCAAATGATATATCTGTAGATTAAAAGACTAGAGGACATCTGTCTTTGTTTTACTTTGTTTTTAAACTACAACACTCAAAATTAAAAAAAGAAAACTTAAACCAAGAAACACTTGTGCCATCCATAACAATAATGTGTTGTATTACCATCTGTCTCTTTTTACTAGGCAGCACCTTACCAGTGACCATTATTAGATCAGTGGGAACGTTACCAATGCTATCCTTAAAGAGATCCTGTTCATGGTAGGGAATACATGGCAACACGTTTTATCCTCTATTTCATCCCGCATCATGTCTTATAGACGTTGATACCTCACTGCACAGCTTACCCGTTGGTTAAATGCTAGAACTGTGACTGGAAAGAGTTGTGCTCACACACTGAGAGAGTAGATAGTAGCAACAAAAACAACAGGACAGAATTCTAGGAGCATGTTGAGGGGGCCCAGAGGGCAGATGCTAACCAGGAAGATGGGAAGGGGTGACAGCAAAGGCTTGGTAGTCCACTTACTTGGTAGTGTGCTTTCACTGCTCTTAGGTTTCCATGCTCATCACATTTGCCATGATAAACACCATGAGCAAAAGGCACCCTGTGGGGAGGAAAGGATTTATTTCACTTCTACTTCACATTACAGTGTATCATCAAAGTAAGCCAAGGCAGAAACTGAAGCAGGAACCACAGAGGAGCGCTGTTCACTGGCTCTTTCCTTCTGGCTTTCTCAGTCTGTTCTTATAGGACCCAGGACCACCAACCCAGGGGTAGCACTGCCCCACAGTAGGCTGAATCCTCCCACGCCAATCATCAGTCAAGAAAATGCTTGACAGGCTTGCCCACAGGTCAGTCTGATAGGGGCGTTTTCTCAGTTGAGATTCTATCTTTCCAAATGACTCCAAATGCTTAGGTCATGCAGGCATAAAACTAACCAGCACATCAGGGGACCACTATGTGGTATGACGTTTAATGGCTTCTTTTTTATTTTACTGTCTTTAGTGGCTCTTGGTGTCTGGCATTGCCAGCCAGTCTGCTTCATGGGCCTTCTTTATGAGGCTGGGTGAAAAGGCACTCCAGTTCTTGAATGTCCCTGACTGTTCTTGTCTTGAGTTCCACACTGGCTCCTTCTGTTAATTGTGGGCATTGTAGATATTGTCAATAGCTCTTGTCCCTCCGTTCCTTTTTGCTCTGCATTTTCCAGGTCTTGGATACATGATACACGTCTAGGGCTTAACCAGTGGTTATTATGAGGGAGACTGTGAAATATATAGATATTTAGAGACATAAATACATACATGAATCTGGCCCCAGCTTTATCTATAGCTTTGTCTTTCACTCCCTGCTGTCCACCTTCTGAAATATCCTATGTGTGCTTCAAATTTAGTGCACTGAGAAATCTTCATTGACATCTCACCTGGAAACATGCCTCTCTGTTTGTCACCAATGTTTCCAGAGAGACTATAATGAAGAGGGAAGACCCACTCTGAAAGTGGGTGACACTATTCCGTGGACCGGGAGCCTGTATTCTGGATGGCACACAAAGAGAAGAAAGGCGAATACACTGACCACCTACATTCCTGTCTGCTTCCAGACTTTGGGTGCAATGTGACTAGCCGCCTTACATTCCTGTCTTCCCAGCTCTGTCAACTGCCCTCAAACTGTGAACCAAAATAAACCCTTTCTCACAACAGCAAGAAAGTAATCAGCGTACTTGACATTGCTAAAACAATGTTCATCGTTTTGTAGATAAATGGCTCATATTCTCCTCTGGACTGTAAGTCCTCGGGAGAGAGGACTGTTTTTGATCTCTGTACCCCTAAGCACTGCTGGTGGACAGGTACTTCCAGGCTTTGGCCTCTTTTCCAAGGAGTTGAAAACAGGTCCACAGATATATGGAAACGAAGCAAGAGATAGTAAAAGTTTCCAAGGGATAGACTGTCAAGATTGACAATGGACCACACGATTATTAATTCAAGGGTTCCAGTTATTGTTCCTGTTTAGGGACTCCTTTTGTGGGGTTCAAGTGAAGGAGGATTGGTTATGAAGTGGGTAGCCTGAATGGGTCTCTGTTTTAATTGATAGACTAGGTTATATGATCAGTTTTCTACAGCATGTGCCCCTTCTCCTAATGTATCAATTTTTTTTTTGATTTTTTGAGACAGGGTTTCTCCATAGCTTTTTGTTTTGGGGGTGGGGGGAGTTTCTGTCCTGGAACTAGCTCTTGTAGAGCAGGCTGG
>NW_004949103.1:9599256-9606492 GCF_000317375.1 Microtus ochrogaster
AAAAAAAAAAAAAAAAGAAACCACTCAAGAGGGCTGGAGAAATGGCTCAGTGGTTAAGAGCACTGACTGCTCTTCCAGAGGACCCGGGTTCAATTCCCAGCACCCACATGTATGAAGATCCAGTTGTATGAAGATTGGTGTGTAGGAGATCACACCAATGCACATAAAAAAATAAAGTTAAATAAAAAAAAAAAGCCTCTTTGCTGCCAGACCTCCGCCATCATGGGTCGCACGCACGCTCCCGGGAAGGGCCTGTCCCAGTCTGCGCTGCCCTACCGCTGCAGCGTCCCCACGTGGCTGAAGCTGACGTCTGACTATGTGAAGGAACAGATTTACAAACTGGCCAAGAAAGGCTTCACTCCCTCCCAGATAGGTGTGATCCTGAGGGACTCGCACGGTGTGGCCCAGGTCCGTTTTGTGACTGGTAATAAAATCTTGAGAATCCTTAAATCCAAAGGCCTTGCCCCTGATCTCCCTGAGGATCTCTACCATTTGATTAAGAAGGCAGTCGCTGTCCGAAAGCATCTTGAGAGGAACAGAAAGGATAAGGATGCTAAATTCCGCCTGATTCTGATAGAGAGCAGAATTCACCGGCTGGCTCGTTACTATAAGACCAAGCGGCTCCTCCCACCCAACTGGAAATATGAGTCATCCACAGCCTCTGCTTTAGTGGCGTAAATTCCCTTGTATACACGAGCAATAAAATCACTTTGAATAAAAAAAAAAAAGAGAAACCACTTAAGTTTAGCTGTTACCAGGAGTGAGGAGGCATAGACTATTGTTCAGAGATCGGAGTATGTGACTGTTCGCATGTAGTAGGTGAAGGGATTCTGAGATTGGTCAGTGCATTGTTTGGAGAAAGATGTGTGCACAGTGCATGCATGTGAAGGACTTAGGCTTCAAGTGCCATGTAATCTCAAACTCAATGAAAGTCCCAAGAAGACTGTCACTTTAGCTTGCCTGCCTCATAAGGGTTAGCAGTGTGTTTGCACATAGTAAGTGCTGAATCGACGCTGAACTGCTTTTTCCTCCTGGCTTTTTGGCTTATTTTGACTTCTCTATTAAGAGTTTCAGTTTTGCTATGCTGCCAAGACTGGCCTCAATTTCCTGGGTTCAAGCAGTTTTCCTACCTCAACTTTGCAAGTGCCGGACTTGCAGATGGTGCACTATATCCTCATTTTAAAATGGTCAGTGGAAAACTATTTATATGGTGTGTGTGTGTGTGTGTGTGTGTGTGTGTGTGTGTGTGTGTGCGCGCGCGCGCGCGCGTGCATCTGGAGGCCAGAGGACGAATTGGTTCTCACCTCTCATCACATGGATCATGGGGATCAAACTCAGGTTCTCAGGCTTGGGAAGAGTGCTTAATTGCTAGGCCATTTTGCCAGACTCCTCAGGCTTTTTGCTTTTGTTTTGTTTTAATGATGGTGAAACCATATCAATTTTATGTTCCTGACCCTAACCCTGACTTCTCTTCTTACTTCCAGATTCATGTCTTTCCTTCCCAGTATCAAATGATGCTTAGTAGGCCTAGCGTAGGTAGTTAAGTTCTCAGCAAGGATCTGGATTCCTTGGCCTGCCATTCTCTACCTCAGGGCTCTGTCACTCATCCATCTGCCCACAGCACAGACATCAGAAGCATCTCTAATTTGTCTTTATATTATATTCCACATTGTCTTAGTTAGGGTTTCTATTGCTTTGAAGAGACACCATGACCCATGGCAACTCGTAAAGGAAAACATTTGATGGGGGCTGGCTTACAGTCCAGAGGTTTAGTTCATGATCACCATGCCGGGGATTATGGTGGTGTGCAGGCAGACACAGAGTTTGAGAATAACTAAGAGTTCTGCATCTAGATTCACAGGCAGCAGGTTGAGAACGGACACTGGGCCTGGCTTGAGCATTTGAAACGCCTAAGCCCACCCTCAGTGAGACACTTCCTCCAACAAGGCCATATAATTTCCAAGACGGGAACAACTCCTAATCCCTTGTCAAGTAGTGGGCATTCCCTAATGTCTAAGCATTCAAATCTATGAGCCTATGGGGGTCATTCCTATTCAAATCACCACACACATCACACTGAGTAAAAATATTCTTAAGGCTTAACCTTAGCATGTATGTGAAACCTGAGAATTTTCTATATTTTCTATCAATCCATATTGGGTCAAGTCATAGTCTGTTCTTGCTAGATTTTGGGTGTCTTCTCTCTGACTGTTGCATGTCCATCCTGCTCCTCCCTGGTCAGCCCCTCCATAGAGTCCCACTCCTTAACCAAACTCACCACATCCTTCAGCAGTTTTTCTACACCTTTCCTATCATCTTTCCTCATGATTGGACGCTGTCTGTACAGCCCTACTTCCTGCACTTGCCAGAGGGGTGCCTTGGCAGGGCTCTCATTGGCTCTTATGTGTGCTCTGAACACTATTCTGGAAATGTCTATGGTCATTGTATTGCTTGCTTCCAACTCTTTGAAGTAATCACTTCTGGAAAGAAGACTAATGGCCAACTTGATGAGATCTAGAGACATCTGGGAGACCCATCCCTGAGCATGCTGTGGGATTATTTTGATTAGGCTTGCTGAGGACCCACCCACTATGTGGTTATGGCACCATTCTCTTGAGTGGGATCCTGAATTGTATAAAAAAGGGCTCCTGAGCTGAGCACAAAAGTTCATTGCTCTCTGCGTCCTGACTATGGATGCAATGGAGACCAGCAGTCTCAAGCTTCTGCTCTCATGACTTTCTTGCTTTGACAGACTGTACTCTTAAACTGTAAGCCTTTGAACTGTGAGCCCAAAGGAACTCCTCCTCTGACTTGCTTTTCTGCAGGGATATTTTATCACGGCAATAGGAAGTGTAACTAAGACACTGTTCAAACACATTCCCAAATGACTCCCTGCTCACCTCCCCTGATTTGTTTTCCTTTTACTGCACAAGCCTTAATATTTTTATGCATTTACCAATCATCTCTTCTCATTAGTATATAAGCTCCCTGAGAATCAGGTTTTTGTTCATCATGGTCTTCCCCCAACCACAAACAATGGCAGCATCTGGAATAGTTCCTAGACTATAGTAAATCTCCTTGAGTATTTGATGAGTGAATGAGTTCTTCTCAGTCCTGAAGGTGATGATTCATTCTTGGCTCCACAGCTGAGCCCCTTATGTGGAGTCACCAAGCCCTTTGGAGTCAGCCTTGTGTTTATTCAATTAACATTTACTGAGTGCAAACTGCCTTACTGTGTGTTTATCATTGGCCTGCTTACTTCCCACAAGTCCTGTATCCAACCAGATAAGTGATACAGCATGAACTCTGTAAGCTGTAAGGCACCACACAGATGTCACTTGCTTCCCAGCACAGTGACACTAATTAATGTTGTTTCTATGCCCAGTTCCAATGGGAGCTTCTAACTAATCTTCTGCTTCCAGATTCTCTCTAGATAATATATTCTGGACGCTGCTGCCCATTTAATCTTCTTAACGCATTGCTGTAATTATGTTCCTTTCATTTATAAAAACATTGATGGCCTTCCAATTTCTGACCAAATAGTCCACAATCTCCTTGGCTTGCATCAAAGAACCTCTTCTACCTGGCTACTCACCGCCTTCACTGTTCCCCATCAAAACCTTTGATTTTTCATCAAACACATGGCCCACTTGCCTTTCCCTGAGCATCCTTGACATTCCCCTTCTGTACTCCGTGCAAGTTCCTTCTGTAATTGATGTCTCTTTTATTGCTTTATGTGCATGCAAGAGACATAAAGCTACCATCCTGGGATTTTTCCCACTTGTTTGTTTTTGTTTGAGATAGGGCCTCTTGTAACAGAAGCTGACCTTGAACCCATGATCTTGTCTCCATCTCCTGAGCATTGAATTGCAAGTGTGAGCCACCATGCTTAACTCTGGGATTTCCCACTTTCAGGTGATCTTTCTGAACTCACTTATAAGGCATTTCCTTCCTACTAAGGGAATATTCTTTTCTTTCCTTAG
Source organism: Microtus ochrogaster (assembly GCF_000317375.1). NCBI lineage: Eukaryota > Metazoa > Chordata > Mammalia > Rodentia > Cricetidae > Microtus > Microtus ochrogaster. The sequence goes on from NW_004949103.1 coordinate 9,603,240, forward strand.
AATGGGAAGAAAAGAAAGAGGTGCAAATGACATGTTTGGTTGTCCCATCCCCTTTGTCACCATTCTGAGTTGAAGGGTGGCGGAAAGTCTGGCATCTACTTGTCCAAGTGTCTCTGCTTGTTTATTCTCCATTCACAACAAGCCATGTGGGTCTCTTTCTGGGAGCCCCTGGCCAGCAGTATATACTCACTGCTCCCACCTCCAAGTGTGATAGTTTTGATTTGTCATCGTGACAGAATCAAGAGTCACCTAGGAGATACACTTCTAGCAGCATAAGTGAAAGAATTTCTAGATTAGTTTAGCCGAAGTGAGAATGTGGACACTAAATATGGACAGCATCATTCTGTGAGCTGGGACCCGGACTGATTGGATGTGAGAAAGCCAGCAAAATGCCAGCTTTCTTGTGTCTGCCTCCTAGTGGTGCACGCCATAGGACCAGTTACTTTACATTCCTGCCACCATGACTTCCGGGACACGCTCTCATCCAGTGTTGGCTGGATGAGAGGACTCCAGTACCACACCCTTTCTCTGTGTTTAGTGTAGTACTTCCCACAGTTGGTAATTATTCCTATTTTATTTATCCTTGCCTCCTTTCTACAACTAGATTGTAAGGCATCTGAGGAGCCAGTCCTGGTTGCCTCCTTGTTGTAGTCCCAGAGTCTAACATTTGCTTGGTGTATAGCAAGTGCTTAGTAAATATCTGGAAATAAGAGAACAGCTATCTTAGTGAGAGTTTGCTGTTTGAAAGTATAAAGTGGGATCCAAATGTCAGGGGCCATGCATTGGTTGTGTGGATTGTTAACCTGAGAGAATTCTGCTGTGGGGTTACAGCACCCAGCTGTGATATTTAGGAAATGGTGTTCTAACAACATCACTCGTTTGGTGTAGGGTGTCTTGGAGGTTCATGAAAATCTTCTAATGTTGAATGTCCTGATAGTTGCATGACTACAGATATGCTATAAACCAATGAATTGCATACAAAAAGTGGATGAGCTAAATCCTATGTAGATAATAAAATAAAAGAGTGATAAAAACTAAAATAATAGAAGTCGGAAACAAAAAATTTCAGGAGATGTCAGGTGGTGGTGGCACACACCTTTAATCCCAACACTTGGGAGACAGAGACAGGTGGATCTCTGTAAGTTTAAGTCCAGCCTGTTCTATGGAACAAGTTACAGGAAGACTCCAAAGCTACAGAGAAACCCTGCCTCAAAAAACCAAAAGAAAAAAAAATAGTAGACAAAAAAATGACTAAACAGTACCATTTCATTGATGCCTAATTTTGGTTGTCAACTTGACATAACTTGGATGAGGGAACCCCAAATTGAGAAATTGCCTACATCAGATTGGACTGTAGGCATGTCTGTGAAAATATTTGCTTGATTGCAATTGATATAGGAAGGCTCAACCCACTGTGGTTGGTACCATCCTGAGGCAGGTGTATGCTATATAAGAAAGGTAGCCGAGTGTGACCCTGGGAACAAACCCGTAAGTAGCATTTCTTCAAGGTTTCTGCTTCAGGTCCTGCTTGAATTCTTGCCCTGACTGCCTTCCGTGATGGATTTTGACCTGGAAATGTAAACTAAATAAACTCTTTCCTCTTATAAAATGCTTTTAGTCAGAATGTTTTATCATGGCAACAGAAAAACAAACTAGAAAATCCCTCAACCCTGCATATTCCCATACTCAAACAGTATTTATTTATTTAAAATAATTACATTTGCATACTTATTTGTTGTGGTGTGGGTGTAGAACTCAAGAGACAACTTTTCAACTGGGAGTTGTTTCTCTTTCTCTACCATGTTTGAACCCAAGTTGTCAAGCTTGGTGGTAAGCACCTGTTGTAATAGGAGCGGCAACTCAAACCTTCATGTCTAACATTCTCCATTGAATAAGAACAGAGAAAACTGAGGCAAGGGTGATAATCAGGGCAAGTTTCCAGTCAACTATATAATAGCCCCAGAAAGTGGAAGTCTCAGTATTTAAACACTAAAAGCAATCTGTGAAGAGAACACAGAAAATATCTCCCTGGGTATCAAAGTGCCTTTCCTTCAAAGAGGAGAATTACCAAAGAGAAATCAGAGCACAGTTCCCATCAATCAGTTGGATTCCAGTATGAGTTTCTGACGTGGGAGATATAAGATGCCAACACTAAGAGAACAGGGAACGTTTTCCATTTAGAAATTGCAGCGGGCCAGTTATTCACCCCTCTGCCAAAACCTGCTTCTTGCACAAGAGACCGTGAAGAATGGAACAAACATTTGGGACACTGGGTTAGAAAACTGGATTAAACACATTCTTGCACTGTTCCTACCAGCTCTGACTTCACCTCTTGCAGCACCCCCATCTGTTGGAGACAAAATCCCACATAGCATGACATTATAGATTGAATCAGTTAGCCACTGCAAAGTACCTCATATTCTAGAACTCATCTTTATCTTCTAGGACACAGATTAATGTTGGCCATCAATCATGTGATTGGTGGTAAAACTGGTTATGTATCATATAAGTCACAATATTGTTATAAGGAATAAATAATGTATGTGTCTACATGTGTGAGAGCTATGAATGTTCATATCTTCTTCCAAATTCATGTTGAAAGTGAATCCCCACCTAATGACATTAAAGGGAAATGCTCAGCCCCCATTTTATAATACAAGGACTCTGCACTACAGGAATCACTTTCTTGCCATTCTGTCCCTTCCATCATGTGAAGACACAGCATCTCTTTCTTCTGGAGGATGCAGAAGGTAGGCTCCCACAAACAACATTTCACTGTCACCCTAATCTTGACCTTCCTGGCTTCCAGAAGCTTGATAAATAAGTGTGCATTGTTGATAAATTATCCAGCTTGTGTGTTGCAGAAGCACAAATAGCCTGGGAGAAAGAGAAAGAGAGAGAAAGCTTAGAACATTGTAGGCTTAAACAAGTAATTATTGATAGGTATAAAGTGTATCCTGCTATAAAAAAAAAAACCTATGCCTCTTATTTTACTAGTACTTTCCCCAACAAGATATATTATTAAAAGAGTCTGTGTTTTACGTAAGGATGCCTTAGACTTTCCAGATCAATATTATGGTGTTAATCTTGATCTATTGGTGAAGCCCAGTGGATGGATGCTGGCAGTAACTAGACCTGATCCTGTCATGCATGTCTCTTTACTTAGAAATTGTTTGAAGGTCTTGGAGGAATCCTGTGATGGTTGGCTTGTTTTTCTTTGCTTATCTTTCTTCTCTCCCTTCCTTCCTTCCTT
>NW_004949103.1:9607767-9610593 GCF_000317375.1 Microtus ochrogaster
TTGTGATAAAGCTTTTCTTCCTCAAGTTGTTTTTGGTCATATTCTTTAACACAGTATTAGAACAAAACTAAGGCAAATCCCAAAGAGGGAAAAAAGCAGAGGCAGACAAGTATAAATGGAAGGATTTGCACTGCTGTAGTAGCCATTTCCCAACAAGTATCATGCTGAAAAAGGCTGGCTGTTCTAAGTATCTAGAGATAACTCTCCACAAAACAAGATCCTATATAACCAGAGCTGCAAGGAGAGAGAACAGCTAACATACCCTCTTGCCAATACTTCCCATCCAACTCAAGAATAAGGAACAGTTTGCCAGAAAGTATGGACCTGTCAAGGAACTGGGTCATAGAAAAGACCCTGGTAACTCAGCATGAAGAGGAGGTGGCCAGTATGACATCATTGATCTATAAAAGGTACAAGCTGTTTTGAGGAGCATGTGGGTGTGTTGTCAATTGCCTCAGCCTAGCTATTATTGCTTTTGACAATACAAGATTAGTCATCTTGAGTCCAGACGACTGCACAGCATTCCCAGATCTGCTTTGTAGTAATTATGATTTGTGAGAAACTCTGCACTGTTGGAGTAGCTAACTGAAAGATCAGGGGGTATGCTTCAGCATAAACCAGTTCCTGGTCATTAGCTGTGATGGCTAATCTTGGTTGTCATCTTGATATACCTGGGAAGAGGAAACCTAAAGTTGAAGAATTGTCTCCCTCAGATTGGCCTGTGGGGAGGAACCAGTTCAAGGTCAGAAGCACCATTCCTAGGCAGGGTGGGCCTGGCTATGCAAAAAACGTAGCATAGAGTTCCTGGAAGTAATCTGGTTAACAGTGTTCCATGATGCACTGCTTCAGTTCTTGCCTCTAGTTACTGCTTGATCCCCTGCCCTGACTTCACTTAATAATGGACTGTACCCTGAAAGCTGAAATAAAGCCTCTCTTCCCCAAGCTACCTGGGGTCAGAATGGTTTATCATAGCAACAAAGAGGAAAACCAGAACAAAAATCAGTTAGTTCCTGGTCATTAGTTCACCTTAAAATGGCAGATAATAAAGTGAGACTTAACACTTTGAAACTCTTCGGTCCCTTGTTGATCTATCACAGAGTCTGGTGGCCTGTTCAGCGCAAGGAATTTGGCAGCTATTGCTAGTGAAGAGAAATGGGGGAGGGACTGCACAATTCATGCCCTGCCCAAGCTTCCCAAGAGAAAGAAGACGGAGCAGGCAGCAGGAACTGCCTGGTAGAAATGGCTTCTATTATCCAATTCCTGGGTAGTTTAAATGAAAGCCTTTTCAATAGCTCTGCATCCTATTACATGTAGGACCGCTATAACAGAATACCTTCAGCTAGGTAATTTATAAAGAACAGAAAAGTATTGGCTTGTATTTCTGAAGACTGACTAACCCACTATCAAAGTGCTAGATCCTAGCAAGGACTTCTGCACTGCACTGTGGCAAACTCACTTTTGTGAGACAGTTTATAAAGGCATGGATCTGTTCAAGACAACAGAGCCCTCATGGCCTAGGTACCTCTCGTTAGGTATCACCTCCCAGGTCAGTCACATTAGGCGTTAACTTCTCAACACTTATATTTTGGCAGTGCACATTCAAACAATAGCCGTGAATTAGTTAGAGCTCTCCAGAAAAAAAAAAAACAAAAAACAAAAACAGGAAAGACAGGATCATAGATCCGTAGATGTTAACGCCTATGACTTTATGGATATTATCCATCATCTGCCTGCCTGCCTGCTTACCAGCTTGCCTGTCTAATCTATCATTTGTCTATCTAGTTTTATTCTCTTGTACAATGGCTGTGGAGGATTACTGTAGGCCAGATACTGTATAGTCTGCCAGGTTGAATGCCCCAGGGAGGAGCTGCAGTTGAGTCCAAAGGCCATCTGCTGGCAGAATTCTGTCCTGTTTGTTGAAGCCTCCAAGTGATTGGGTGAGGTCATTCATATTACAGACAGCAGCTACTGTATCTAAACTCTGCTAGCACAAATATTAATCTCACCCAGAAAACACCTTCACACAAACGTCTGGGCGAATATTTGATGAAAAATTTGAGCACAGTGGCCAGATGGACACTTTAGTAACCATTATGTAGTGTGAAACATTATGGTAGTGTTGTTGATGCTGCTGTTTATATCTGAGAAAAAGCTGCCAAGAAAAGCAAACAACATAGGGGTGCTTCTAGATTAAAATATTAAATGAAGAAAGGTGTAATGAATGGAAAGATATCACCTCTCACACACAGAGGCCAATAAGCTCTCTCTCTCTCTCTCTCTCTCTCTCTCTCTCTCTCTCTCTCTCTCTCTCTCTCTCTCCAGAAGATTCAAGCAATAAGGCAGAATCAGGCCTTTCCTATGAGATACCCTGAACTCCAAACTGACTGGCCCCTCTGTAGAGTGTTGCCTTCTGCCACAGCTGGTCCAGAGCAGGCTCAGTTTGGCTTTTCTGTTACAATTCCTAGTTCTATACAGTGGTTATCCCAAATTTCTCTCAGTTCCTGGCAGCTCCAGCTTTGCCTAGTCTGGCTTGCCTGTCAGTATGAGGGGTATGTAGGTACAAAGCCTCCAGGTCTGTAGCGTTGCCTTCAAAACTGCGTGTGCATCCTTTCTGTTATGATCTGCTGGCCTGGTCTGTCACCTGTGTACCCTGTCCCTTTAAGAGACAAGCCCGCCCTCTTTCAACCCCTCCATTTCTGCCAAGGGAAGCAGACATCCCACCTCCTCCAGTGCTCTCTGTCCCTCTTCAGAAGAGATGGCTGCTCCTTTTCTCCCCCACCTCTATTTCTCTTCCCCCCTTCCCCTTCCCTTCCATAACCCACTAAA
>NW_004949103.1:9611498-9630609 GCF_000317375.1 Microtus ochrogaster
CCTCCCTTTACCCCACAACCTCTCCAGCATAAGTTGTCATCAGTGTATTTGATCTTGGCCATTCTTACAGGTGTAAGACGCTTTCTTTTTTTTTCATTGTATAATTTTAGATTCTTTGTCAAAAATCAGGTGTTCATAGTTGTGTGGATTGATATCAGGGTCTTCAATTTGAACCCATTAGTCCTCCTGTCTGTTTTTATGCCAATACGAAGCTGTTTTCATTATAATAGCTCTGAAGTAGAATTTGAAGTCAGGGATAGTGATGCCTCCAAGAAGTTCTTTTATATGAGTTGTAAAAGTCTCCCACTATTAGTAAGTGGGGCTTGATGTGTGATCTAAGATTTTGGTAATATTTCTTTTACAAATGAGGGTGCCCTTATATTTGGGGCATAGATGTTTAGAATTGAGACTTCATTTAAATGGATTTTTTTTGTGATGTGGAGACCCACAAATGTGAACCTATTCCACCTTCACTGGAGGTAGGAGAGTCTGAGCTTATTTTTGCTCTTTCAAAGTTGTTGACAACAGGTGTGGCCACACCCTGACCCAGGGTGTGGTTACTTGGTGTTTTGGACATTAAGATAGTCCATAAAGATGGATTTACTCCACCCTGACCAAAGGTCAGAAAATTCAAGCATACTCATGTTTGTTTCTTAATTTAAAATAGGAGATTTGACATAGGGAGTGGCTGTCTACAGGGTACTTGGTCTAGGGTTTATTCACTGCATATCCTTCCCATGACATCAAGTGCTTTACTCAGGAAATAATGGCTTGATGCCTCAAGTATCGAAGCAAGTAACTGTTGCTTGTCCTTTGTGTCATGTTCAAGTAGTCTTTTGTTTTCGTCTCTCTCTTTTGCATTGGGGTATTAAAGCGTATACAAAATAAATGTGTGTGAATTCAGTATTGACTGAGTTGCCCTCTGGTACTATCCTGTGTCTCTGTATTGCTTTCATATCTTTGTTCTTCCTACTTAATGTTTCTAATCCACATGCCCCAATCCTGGGACTTACAAACCCGTCATGGCTGGACCACTGCAGAAGTCCCCACAAAAGAGCAATATGGCACCACCAGAATATGATAAATATAATATGTGATAAATATGAAATGACCTTCTTTATCTCTTCTGACTAATTTTAGTTTGAAGTCTATTTTGTTAGATATTAGGATAACTACGCCAGCTTGTTTCTTAAGTCTCTTTGATTGGAAAATCTTTTTGCAACCCTTTACTCTGAGGTACTGTCTATCTTTCTAGTTGAGGTGTGTTTCTTCTTTGCAGCAGAAGGATGAATTCTGTTTTCATATCCAATCTATTAGCCTGTGTCTTTTTATAGGTGAATTGAGTCCATTGATACTAAGGGATATAGATGATCACTGATTACCAGTTCCTGTTATTTTTTTGTTGTTGTTGTTGTTCTTGGTTTTGTGTGTGCATTTCCCTTTTTTGGATTTGCTGTAATGGGATTATCTATTGCCTGTGTTTTTGTGGGTGTAGATAACTTTCTTGGGTTGGAATTTTCTTTCTAGTACTTTTCTGCAGGGCTGGACTTATGGATAGGTATTGATTAAATCTGGTTTTGTCATAAAATATCCTGTTTTCTCCATCTATATTGATTGAGAGATTTGGAGCCTGTCCTGGAACTAGCTCAAACTCACAGAAATCTGCCTATTTCTGCCTCCTGAGTGCTGGGATTAAAGGCATGCACCAGTACCACCCAGCTCCATTAAGTTATTTTTAAGGCAGTTTTCTTCTGCTTCACCTGTGTTGTGGTGTTTAGGTCTTGCTGTTGTAGAACCACTAGTTTCTGGTGGTGCCATATTGCTCTTTATTACGTTGAGTGCATTAATGATAGAGTTTTGATTCCATCGCTTAAAACATTCTCTCTTGTCCTTGGCAGTTAACATCTCCAGGCCCCGGTCTCAGGAACCTATATTTCTATGCTCTCTTGGTATAGATGAATACTGAATGTTCTACGGTGAAGTCACATCTGTCTATTGTAATGCTTTCACATGGTAAATGCTATTTCATTCTTGGCTTCTTTCCCACAATATAGTACTTTTGAGATCCATCCATTCTGTTGCATAAATCAGTAATTTGTTCTTCCATGGTACTGCTTGTACCAGTGAATGCTAACAATACAGGAAAAAAAAGAAAACACTAAGGACAGTTCACACTCATTTACACTGCATATTAACATTGTGCTCCCATTGTGGTGTGGGAGAGTGGTCTGTATTCTGTCAATTATATTTTAAATAAACACTCATTGGTCAGTAGCCAGGCAGGAAATATAGGCAGGACAACCAGATAGGAAGTAGAGGTGGGTCAAGGAGAACAGGAGGATTCTGGGAAGAAGAAAGCTCTTTCTGCAGTTGTGAGCCCCCCACACAAGAAACAAGATGTGATTGCCTCACCGAAAAAGGTACCGAGCCATGTGGCTAACACAGATAAGAATAATGGGCTAATTTAAGCTACAAGAGTTAATAAGAAGCCTGAGCTAATGGGCCAATCAGTTTATAGTTAATGTAGACCTCTGTGTGATTTCTTTGAGACTTAACGACTGCAGGAACCAGGCAGAACAAGGACTGGGCAGGACAGAAAACTCAGTCAATACCATTGCAAGAAAACTGGTCCCACAACCAAAGCACACAGTGAGTTGTTTCCAACAGTTAATTATTATGCATAAAATTGCTATGAACATTCAGGCACAGACACATACTTTATTTTTATTGTATCTATATTTCTATGCTGAAGAGTATGATGAACTGTAAGTTTATGATAAATTGCTAAGCTGTTTTTCACAGCAAAGTTGATTTGTGGCTTTACCAATATTGATAATGCATGCCTATTTGATTTTACCCATTCTTTGAGAAGAAGAGTTTTATTTTAATTTGTATGAATTAGTTTCATTTAAATATTTGGGCACATTTTAAATATGTGTTTAGCATCTTGTTGAGTTATAGAGTTCCTTTTGTAGTCTGAAGAAAAGTATATGTCAGATATATGTGTTGAGAATATTTTCTTCAAGTATATAGCTTATATATATTTTGGTATGTATGTGCATGTATATGGTATACCTGCATGTATTCTCACATATTTACAGGCTTATGTGTGGGCAGCTGTGTGTGCACATGCATGTATAATCCAAGGTTAATGATCGGTTCCCTACTTTACCGTTCTCCATCTTATATATTGAGGCGAAGTCTCTCACTTGAAACCAGAGCTCACTCATTTGGTTGGCCTAGCAAGCCAGTTTGCCTCAGGGATTTCCTGCCTCTGTCTCCTTAGCATTGGGATTACACCCAATTGACACATCTACCCAGTACTTATGTGGGTTCTGGGGATACACACTCTGGTCCTCATGCGTGTGAGTCAAACACTTTACCTCACTGAGCCATCACCTCAGGCCACTGTGGCTGGTCTTCACATTTTATAGTGTCTTTTAAAAAGGGCAAGTATTGTCAGGGGTGGTGGCACATACCTTTAATCCCAGCACTTGGGAGGGAGAGGCAGGTAGATCTCTGTGAGTTCAAGGCCAGCCTGGTCTACAAGAGCTGGTTCCAAGACAGGCTCCAAAGCTACAGAGAAACTCTGATTTGAAAAATCAAAACAAAATATTTTAATAATAAGATAAAATAAATAAAAATATCAAGTATTAAATTTTGATAATGTCAAAGTTGTCATTTTTTTTCATAGTGTGTCTTTTGTGTTCTAACCTAAGAAATCTTTGACTAACTTCAAGGCTATCAGAACCTTTTTAATGCTTTCTTAGAAAAAAAGCATTGAAGGATTCCCACCTTTTATAGAAAACGTAAAAGCAGCTCACAGATATTTTACAGTTATAATTTTGTCTTCAGGTCTCATAAAGCATGAGCTACTTTTATTGTATGACATGGCTATGTCCAAAACCTTGACATTTTCCAGCAAAGTCAATGAATCTTACATTTTTTTTTGTATAATTATCTTTCTTTTTTAATTTTTAATTTTTTATTGATTATATTGAACTATACATTTTTCTCTGTTTTCCTCCCTTTCTCTCCCATCCCCTTCAACCCTTTCCCATGGTTCCCATGATCCAAATTTACTCAGGAGATCTTGCCTTTTTCTACTTCCCATGTAGATTAGATCCATGTATGTCTCTCTTAGGATCTTCATTGTTGTCTAGGTTCTCTGGGATTGTGATTTGTAGGCTTTTTTTTTTTTGCTTTATGTCTAAAAACCACTTATGAGTGAGTACATATGATATTTTCCTTCTGGGTCTGGGTTACCTCACTCAATATGATGTTTTCTAGATACATCCATTTTCCTGCAAATTTTAAGATGTTATTATTTTTTTCTGCTGTGTAGTACTCCATTGTGCAAATGTACATGTTTTTAATCTATGTCTAAACTCCTTATTCTCCTGCCTTGTGGTGTTTGTCTTTGCAACCATATCACACTGTCTTTGTTGCTTGTAGCTTTAGAATATGTTTAAAAAAATTAAAAGATAAATACATAGTAATAGTTATCAGTAATAAATACTAACTACCAAGAAAGTTATACAGCAGGGCAGTGGTGGTACATGTCTTTAATCCCAGCAATCTGGAAGAGGCAGGTGGATCTCAGTTCCAGGACAGCCAGCGATACACAGAGAAATCCTATCTAAAGAAAAACAACAACAACAACAAAAGAAAATAATACAGCTTTGGCTTTTTGTTGTTGTTTGTTTCATAATTCTGTCCTTTGGATCTTTTGTGAATCTTTATATATTCTGTTTGCAGAATCTTTTGTGTTTTGTGAATCTTTCCAAAATACCTGCTGGGATTCTGATTAGATAGAGCTACATCTTCATAGTGTTGATTCTTCCAGTCTGTGAATGGCACTCTCCATCAATTTACCTCTTCTTTCATTTGTTTTTGAATGAAATTGTTTTAATTTATGCATGGACAGGTTTCTTTTTTCTTCAAACTAAATATAATAGATCCATCCATTGGGTGTAGAGTGCTAGTTTCCTTCCTATGACCTTAAATTTCTTAGCTACTTAGGTGGATTGCCTTATAGTTAAATTTTTAGTTTTCTGGCTGGAAATAAAGGTATAGACCTGCAATCCCAGTACTCAGAAGATGGCCACAAAGAGGTTTGGGAACTCAAGGTCCTGGTTGGCTACAAAAGAATTCAAAGCCGTCCTTGTTAGTGAGATCTCGTCTCAGATGCCTCTCCCCACTCAAAATGAGTTTTCTTTTTAAGTGAAGCCAAAGAAGGGCTGACTCCCCTCTGTGTTAGCGCCTTTGAGAGGTTGACAGCTGCTCTTGGAGATTTGGAGCAGCAATGGCTGCCATCTCGTTATGTGTTGTTGCATGCTGCCATCTAGTGAGGGCCATGGGCTTGGTGGGACGCGGAGCTGGGCCGGTGATTGCACACTTGTGAGTTCTGTGTCTGAATGTTGCTGATATCTGTGACTCCTTCGAGTGAAGTAATATTTTAGGGTGAAAACACGGGTATATTTAAGATATTTCTGGAATCAGGCCCACGGACTATTTATTCTTAATCTGTTATTAGCATATAGAAATCTATGTTTTTAGAGTTTTGGAAAATTCAAATGCCTGTTAAAGATATTGTCTCTTCATGTATAATTTGCTCTGTTTTGAAAATCGTTATCATTCTTTTCTCAGAGATGTGGAAGTTAGGAAAAACAGGATTTTCTGGGAAAAAGTCACCGTTCATGCTCCTGTTCCTTCAATACCCAGTGAGTACTTTCTGTCACCCCTGTCACCTCTGTTGTTCTCGTCTCCCCCTCCCATATTTGTCTGTCTAATTCTTGAAGTTTCTTGAACTTCCCGTCAATGTCTTTAGGGTTTGAAATCAAGTAGAGCTCCCTGATACAAGCAGGTGTGGGATTCCTCAGCTAGACGCGACCCCAGGATTCAATAAGATGTCCTTCTTTTACGTCATAGAAGAAGCACACACGCTGAGGGGTCTTGTGGTGCTTCTGTTTCAGAACTGAAACTAAGCTCAAGTGTCTGCATGACTGTAGACGCTCCAGACACGAGGGTATGTCCTTATCCTGGGTAGGAGAGACTGAGAAAGATGAACTGGGGTGGAGAGAAGCTGCAGTTTGGCCGGAGAAAGATGTTGGGAGGGTGGCTTCTGCAGGAGCGTGTAACGTGGTCCATAGGCAGTGGAGAAGTGTTCTCCAACACGTGTGGGGAGAACCTTGTGGGGAAAGGAGGTTTGGCCAGGGTGTGCAGGACATGGAGAGACAAGATTAAAATGATAGGGCACTCTCTTTTGCTTTGCATAGCTCATAGGCCCCACAGCCCCACATCCTCCAGGAGTCTAGAAACAAGGAGTTTTCTGTGCAAGTCTCCATTAGTAACGTCCACACTGTGGCATCAAAATGTATGATTGAGGCAAAGTAAGGAAGGAATGTTGCATTTTGGCTTATAGTCTTAGGGGGTTATTTCATCATTCCTGGGAAGACATGATGGCAGGAGTCTGGCTGGTCACATTGTGTCTACATTGAATGAACTGGAATTGAGTTTGTGCTGTAAAATCTCAAGGCCTGCCCCTAGTGACCCCTAGCAACCTCCAGTGAGGTACCACCTCCTAGAGGTTCTGTATCTTTCTCAATTAATGTCCTTAGCTGGAGGGCAAGTGTTCAAGCTCAAGAGCCGATAGATAAAGGATATTCAACATTCATATTACAACCAAGCCCTGTGACCCGAAACTGAGATAGCAATTTTCATATTGACTTAATTATTGCTGTTAGTGATTAATTATTAATACCAGCCAAATATTAGCTTTTCATAGCAGTACAGGCAATGTTGGGCTGAAGGGAGTCACTATATAAAATAAACAAGAAACTGAAATGGTTCTGGATTTGTGTCTACCTAGTACTCTTATCTTTCTAAATGTGTAAGCAAATACTTAAAAAATTTTGAGACATTGATATTCTCTTCAATAATGACAGAATTTAACTGACTTTTTCTTTTTTAATTAAAAATTTTCATTTATTTTACATACCAACCTTGATTTCCCCTCCCTTTTCTCTTCCTGTTCCCTTCCCCCACCTCTATCTTCCCACGTCTGCTTCTCCTCTGTTCAGAAATGGGCTCCCATGGGAATCAACAAAGCATGTTATATCACTTTGAGGCAGGACCAAGCTCCCCATCCCCAAGGCTCCTGCATGGGGAATAGGTTCCAAAACGCCAGCTCAGGCGCCAGGGACAGGTCCCGATCTCACTGCTAGGGGCCCCACAAACAGACCAAGCTACACAGCTGTCACCCATAGTCAGAGGGCCTAGGGCAGTCTTATGCAGGCTTCCTAGCTGTCGGTCTGGAGTCCATGGGCTCCCACTAGCTCAGGTCAGCAGTGGTTCCCCTGTCATAATCTTTAATGCCTCTTGCTTAAGCAACCCCTCCTCCCTCTTGTCAACTGGACTCCCGGAGCTCAGCCCAGTGCTTTGACTGTGAATCTCTGCATCTGCTTCCAAAGGATGGAAGTCTCTCTGTTGACAGTAAAGGTAGTCATAAATCGGACTATAGGAGAAGGTTAGTTCAGGAACCCTCTCCACTATTGCTAAAAGTCCTAGTTGGGAGTCATTTTGGGGATTTCTGGGAGTTTCCCTGGCACCAGGATTCTCCCAAATCCCAAAACAGCCCCCTATATCAAACTATCTCTTTTATTACTTCCCCCCTCCATCCTATTCCTACTCAATCGATCAATCGATCTGATACCTCATATTCTCCTCCCCCATCTCCTCCCTTCCAGCCCTACCCACAGTTTACTCAGGAGATCTCATCTATTTCTCTTTCCCAGGGAAATCCACGTGTCCTTCTTAGGGTCCTCTTTGTTACCTAGCTTCTCTGGGGCTGTGGATTGTAGCCTGGTTATCCTTTGCTGTACATCAAATATCCACTGATGAGTGAGTACATATCATGTTTGTCTTTCTGGGTCTGGGCTACCTGATTCAGGATGATTTTTTCTCTAGTTCCGTTCATTTGCCTGCAAATTTCATAATGTCTTTTTTTTTAACCACTGAGTAATACTCCATTTTGTAAATATACCACATTTTCTGTATTCATTCTTTGGTTGAGGGGCAACTAGTTTGTTTCCAGGTTCTGGCTATTATGAATAATGCTGCTATGAACATATTTGAACAAGTGTCCTTTTGGTATGATTGTGCATGCTTTGGGTATATGCCCAAGACTGGTATAACTGAATCTTAAGGTAAATTGATTCCCAATTTTCTGAAAAACCATCATATAGATTTCCAAGGTGGTTGTATAAATCTGCACTCCCACCAGCAGTGGAGGAGTGTTCTCCTTATTCCACATCCTCTCCAACATAGGCTGTTTTAGTATTTTTGATCTTAGCCATTCTGACAGATGCAAAATGGTATCTCAGAGGTGTTTTAATTTGCATTTCCTGATAGCTAAGAATGCTGAACAGTTCTTTAAGTGCATCTTGGCCACTTAAAATTCTTCTGTTGAGAATTCTCTGTTTAAATCTGTACCTAATTTTTAAATTGGATTATTTGGTATTTGATGTCTAGTTTCTTGAGTTTATATATATATATATATTTTGAAGATTAGTCCTCTGTCAGATGTGGGGTAGGTGAAGATTTTTTTACCATACTGTAGACTGTCATTTTGTCTTGTCGACAGTGTCCTTAGCCTTCCCTAAGTTTCTCAGTTTCAGGAGGTTCCATTTATTAATAGTTGCTCTCAGTGTCTATGCTACTGGTGTTATATTCAGGAAGTGATCTCCTGTGCCAGTGCGTTCAAAAGTACTTCCCACTTTTTCTTCTTTCAGGTTCAGTGTTACTGGATTTTAACTGACTTTTTCAAAGTTTGATGAAGCAAATATTTTAAGAAATTTAGAAAATTTGTTTTTAAGTGTAATACTCTTATTATTTGAGAATTTCACATAATGTATTTTGACCATATTTATCTCTTACCTCACTCCTCTCTTTAACTTCCTCTGGATCCACCCCCATCTCCTTTATTCTTTAAATTTACAGTGCAACAAAATAAGTATAATTGAGCTCTGATTTATTTACTACAGAATAAAAATACATTGACCAGAGACTGGGTCTGAGTAACAATATAAAACCAAATAGTCCACAAATCAAGTTGCCTGACAAATTAAATTACAAATGATAAAAAGAATCCTCATATTTTCATAACTTAAGTAATTAACAGTTTTCAATCAATAATATATATCCCAAGATGAAATCAAAATAAATTTATGAACTATTGAGTTGAGTAACACTGCAAATAAAAGCTGATAGAATTCAGCTATTACAATAATTTAAATTTATGACATTAATACAAAAACATCTAAAATTCCCAAACCAAAACAAAAAGTCCTTGATGTGAGAACCCATAAAAGTATAATAACCAACTTATTAAGGAGTGCAATGAAAAACAGATACAGAACAAAGCAGATGCCGCCGCTAATCCTGCTCTGCTGCTTGGTCTCCAACCATGCCAAATGTGAGCAAGAGCAAGAGAGCCGAGAGCCTTTAGCCTTCAGCTCATCAGTCATCATGTGGCAGACAGAACCATGCTCTAGGGCTTACTGCCCCAAGGCTATTGGTAGATTGATTTCCTATAGCAAATCTACTTTGTCTAAGAGGCTAGGTAGAGAATGGCAGAGTAAGCTTAAAATAGAGAAGGCAGTGATAGAAAGCAGTATAAACTGAATAAGAAACAAACCAAAAACAATCATTAAAACTAGTCTTCAAAAAGACAAGTAAAAAATTCCAGCAATAGTTATTAATCTTGACAATAATGGCAAATAAGAATCAGTAGTAGTAGGAAAAAGGAATCACTGTAGCAGAGATTAAATATCATGAACTACCTTCTGCCCCTAAATTTGAAAGTAGTTTGTTAAGTTTGCAAAAATATATAAAGAACAAAAGGATTTATGAGGACATAGAAAAATGTAAAAAGTTCAGTTGGCCTTAAAGAAATAGAATCCTAGCCGGGCAAGGTGGCATATGCCTTTAATCCCAGTACTTGGGAGATAGAGACAGAATTTGAGGTCATCCAGGTCTACAAAGTGAGTTCCAGTACAGATAGGGCTGTTATACAGTGAAACCCTGTCTAAAAAAATCCACAAACAAATAAATAAATAGAATCTCAGCATGCTAGCAGTTTTGCAGCAATTTCCTCTTATTTGAAATCTCCTATCCAGGAAGGAGGTCACTAAAACTCAGGAACTTTTAAAGGGAGACTCATTGAGACTCAGGAAGTCAACAACTCACAAGTGTCAGGAAGTCCCTGAAACTTACTAGATGCACAGGGTCTTTCTGTTCCCAAGTTTATATAAGCAGTAAGGACTGACAAAGAGAAGAGATACTGTGACTTGTCAAGCAACTTGTAAGTTGAGTAGAAAGCTCAAGGGTCCCAGATTTTGTTATTGTCACCTATGCTGGGTGGGTTTTCTTTACTTTTTTAACATAATTTTCAATTGATTCTTTGGGAATTTCACATTCTGAACCCCAATCCCCCCCCCATTTCCCAGTCCTTCCATATTTGTTCCTCACCCACGTAGTACCCTCCAAAAAAAATTAATAAAATATTCATTAAAAACAAAATGAACCAATAAAAAAAATCCACTTTGCTTCTTCATCTTTTTTGCCTATCCAACATTTCTTCATTCTTCTTAGTTGGAGCTATGGTGTGTTACACAGTATACATACATACCCCTTTGTCTACTTGGCTTTACTCATAAATGGTCATTGTAATGAGTTGTTGGTCTGGTTCAAAGCCTCTGGCTTCTGGTACACCATCAATACTGTACTGTCACTGAAACTCCTCCCAGATATCCTGCCATTGCCAAGAGTAATGGAGATCCCGTGGCCATGGTTCCACAGGACCAGTCCCTACATGAACTCCAGCAGGTTATGGATGGGGTAGATTCTGGAGTGTGGCAAATCAAAGCCCTGGCTCTGGGTGGTAATTGATTTGGTCAAACTGGTTGCTGAGCTGACCCCTCAGGCAAAGGACAGAGTCAGCTCTTCTATGTCCATGCCATTGGAATGGGCTTTTCCATACCTATGATAAGGTGTGAGACCGTCTCTTCTGAGTATGGGACCATCTCTTCCATGAGGGGTGGGACCAGCTCTTCTGCTGCAGTGGCCAGTGAGGGGCAAGGCCAGCTTTCCCAGGACCAGCATAGAGCAATGTTGGCTCAGTGTGACCCCTGGATAACAACATGCGTGATTTCTATGGTTCCTTGTGGTATCTTGGTCCATGGAGATGAGAACAGACTTCAGCTGCAGCAGGGCCATCATAGGTGGACTTTTTCTGTCCTACCAGCCTGCTCCAAATAACCATAGAGAGACTTATATTAATTATAAATGATTGGATGATAGCTCAGGCTTATTTCCAGCCAACTCTTACAACTTAAATTAACCCATTTCTATTAATCTATGTGCTGCCCTGAGACTTGTTTGCCTCATCTACAAACTTCCCATGTTTCCGTGTCTGGCTTGAGACTTCTCCAATAGTGCTCTTCTTATTCCCAGCATTCTCTCTACTTCCAGAATCCTGCCTAACTATTGGCCAACCAGCATTTTTTTAATTTTTATTAACAGTAGGAGTAACACAACCTCACAGTGTACAGAATGATTAATCCACAGCAGACCATGGATCCAGACTTAGCCCTTGGCAGCAGCTCAGACCCAGCTGTCACCATGGCCCCTGTGGTAGCACAGGCCACCTATTCTGGGTGGGTTTTCCAAGCCCATCTTTGAGTTGTCCATGTTCCTCTAGGTAAGGACAATAAGCTTACTGATTTGCCAAGTTGTACTTTGATTGTATTGTTATTTTGGTCTGTAGTTGGTTCCCTGTGTGTGTCTTCTGAGATGGAGTCATTCCTGATCCCCCTGAACCTGTCAGGGACACTCAGGAAACTTAGGGTCTAGAATTGAGGTTGCATGTCCAGATGATTCTTGGAGAAGAGCCATGGGAAATGGTTGCCCCAAAGGGAACAAAGAGTCACAGCTCTTCACTTTTGCTATTTCATGCAGCATCAGTTTTTGACAAGGCATGGGAGACAGAAGGGGGCATGGTTACACACACCACACACACACACACACACACACACACACACACACACACACACACACACACTTTCTTGAGACATGGTCTCAATGTGATGCTGCCTATTTGGGTAAGCAAATCACACAGTTTAATTAACAGTTCAATAAACTTACTTAATGTCTGTATTCAAGTAGTTAAGCAACATCCAATAGAGTCCATGTGGGGTACAAATATTCCCAAGGTATTACCAGTTCCAGCATTTCCTTTTTACAGAATTTCTCCCTCAGATCTTTGCTCAGAGCCTGCATACTTAGGTATGACCGCCCTTGTTCCATCTAAAATGGGATAACTATTAGACATAAAAGAAAGTACTTATTAAAGTAGAATACACAGTCAGGTGTTGTATACCTTTAATCCCAGCACTTGAAATGCAGAAGCAGATATATCTCTGTGAGTCTGAGGTCAGCCTGGTGTACAGAGTGAGTTCTAGGACAGCCAGAGTGAGGATCAAACCTTCATCAGATTTGGTTTGGCTTTTTTTGAAATAGGTTCTCATGTCGCCACATTGGTCTTAAATTTTTTTCTTTTTTCATTTTTCCTTTTTCTGAGACAGGGTTTCTCTGTAGCTTTGGAGCCTGTTCTAGAACTAACTCTGTAGACCAGGCTGGCCTTGAACTCACAGAGATCCTCCTGCCTCTGCCTCCTGAGTGCTGGGATTAAAGGTTTGTGTTACCACTGCCCAGCTAGCCTTAAACTTGTATGTAACTGACATTGAACTGTTCCCTTTGTGGCTACCTCCTGAATTCTGGGGTCACAGGCCTACCCCAGCATGCCTGGCATATGTAGTACTAGGAATCAAACCCAGGCCCTTGTACATTCTACCTCAGCATGCCTGGTGTATGTAGTACTAGGAATCAAACCCAGGCCTTTGTACATTCTACACGGATGCTCAAACAGCGGAGCTGCATTTCTCTTTCCAGAGCTTGGTCCTCACTTAACTATTTCCATCGCATCTAGTCATGGATGTTTTTACTTTAAAATGACATTATACAATCTTTATCAACAGTTTCCATTCACTAGATAACTGGATATTTTCCATTCTTCCCACCTAAAGCTAGATCTAGCTTTCATTTCTTAGGGGGAAATGCATAGGTTGGGGTTCTTTTTTGGGTTTTACTGAAGTCACAGAAAGGGAATTTGTTTGAGGAATGTCGCATGGATAAATGAATGGGGAGACTGTGGGAAACTTGGCTTAAGTAGGATGGAGGGGGTGAACATAGAAATTGGCTATTGGCTAGCTGTGGGTATAGAAGCATTAGGAACTCTTCAAGGGCAGTGCTCCTGGGGTAATATACTCCAATGGGAGCTTGCATCTGCATGGCCCAGTTGAGATGACCTGTTTACCTTAGGCTGTACAGAGGGTGAGAAGGCAGGTTCCTGTGAAAGGGGTACCTGGGCATTCTACCTAAAGGGATGAAGCAGTGGGGAATTGGCAGTGGCTTGGAAGAGCCTCATGTTTGCTTCCGGTGTGACAGAATGGGGATGAGTGGGTATGGACGGGTGAGAGGAAGGAAGGAGATGGACTTGCATTACTGAAACAGATCAAATAAGTGGTAATGGAGATGCAAGTTGCGGTAAGGGAGGAGAATAAGGTGGGTGGGGGACTTAAGAGGAAATGCATCAGCAATTTCCCTTCTCTTTGCTCTCTTTATTTTTAAGGTTTTTTTTTCCTTAAAAGTTTATTTCCTGCTCAGGTTCATTTCAGCTCCTCTGGGAAGCAAAGTTGTTTATTTTCATATCTATCTTCAACTACTGAATCTGTTTTCAGGACCTAAATATTAACTCTATATAATTTTGGTTCCAATATTACCATTTTTCAAAAAAGATTTATTTATTCATGTATATGAGTGCTCTATCTTCATGCACACCAGAAGAGGGAATCAGATCCCATTACAGAGGGTTGTGAGCCACCATGTGGTTGCTGAGAACTGAACTCGGGATCTCTGGAAGAGCAGTCAAGTGTTCCTAATCCCGAAGTCATTTCTCCAACCCCCATTCCCAATGTTTTCAATCCAAATAATTTCGTTCTTGATTGAGACTGAAGTGAGTATGGTTTGTGCTTTGTAATGGAAACATAATTTAAGAAACAGACCATTCCCCTTGACTATAAGCAAACCCAAACCTCATATTAGCTTGGATTTATTTTACAGTTAATATTATTTATTCTTTGAAAATGGACTAATCCTAATTAGCATTGTGACTTGTCTGCTCTGGAATGACCAGATATCACATCCTATTACATTATTGAAATCATTTGCATGGTAATTACGGCTTAGCTGTGCTGGCAATTGGCATTGTTTGCTTTGTGGTAATGTTGTGCAATGGTTGCTCATGAATCACAGAAAAGCTGTGCCAGATGGCACTGTTAAGGAAGTAGGGTACACACTTCTGGTAAATGTGTTGCTGCTGTAGTTCCTAAATCAATGATCCAGTTCGTTCGTCACTGTTGAGTTTCTAAACCATCGATGCATCAGAAAAACAACCCAAATAACAGATATGTCTTGTCTGAGGTAATTATATTAAAAGATGTAAGTGATCATGGCTCAGAAGATCAAGTGCTCATGGACAGGTGAGAGAATGTTGGTTTGGATATACAGCACTCACTCAAATTCTGGACGGGTGTGCTGGATAGCTCTATGTCAACTTCACACACGTTAGGGACATCAGAGAGGAGGGAAGCTCAATGGACAAAATGCTCCCATCGGATCAGGCTGTAGGCAAGCCTGTAATGCGTTTTCTTAATTAAGGATTGATTGAACTTACACTTCCACATTGCTGTTCATCACCAAAGACAGCCAGGACAGGCTAGGAACCAGAGGCAGGAGGTGATGAAGAGGCCATGGGAGGGTGCTGCCAACTGACGAGCTTCATATTGGCTTGCTCAGCCTGCTTTCTTATAGAACCCAGAACCACCAGTCGAGGGATAACACCACCCACAGTGGGCTGGGCCTGCCCCCAATGATCACTAATTACAAATGCTTATAGATAGATCTAATGGAGGATCCATTGAGGCTCCTTCTTGTGCAATGACTCAAGCCTGTGTTACACTGACATAAAACCAGTCAGTATAGCAAGCCAGTAGGCAGAACTCCTCCATGGTCTCTGCATCTGTTCCTGCCTCCAGGCTTGCGCCCTGTTTGAGTTCTTGTCCTGACTTCCTTTGGTGATGAACTGTGATTTGGAAGCATAAGTAGCCAATTAAACCCTTTTCCCCCCAAGATGGTCATGGTGTTTTATCACAGCAATAGTAACCCTAACTAAGACAGTGGACGTGACAACCTTTCTGTAATTCTGGCCTAGAAAGCCAGAGACAGCAAGCAGGCTGGTTAGACTAATCATGTATCATCAGGCTCTGTGTTCAGTTGAAAGGCACTGCCTCAGTAAATAATGCAGAGAGTAGAGGAGGGGAACTCTAGTGTCAGCTTCTGGTCACCACACATGCACACATATTTGCACCTACATGTGTTTGAACACCCATGCACATGCACACCCCACACAAATATACATGAAAATAACTTTAGCAGTGTAAATTACTCACTTCATCCTCTTCCTTTCTTCTATTTGTTCCCATCTACAATCGGATAAAGCAAACCTGAAAGCAATCTCAGGGTTTCAGAGTTATTGAGACACATTGATGTGTTTGCACACGTAGTCTGCTGTTACACACACCAAATACAGTATAAGGAAGTCCGTTAAGAAGAAAACTGAAGTGAGCAGAGGGGTGTCCTTCATTTTACAAGATTATTTACCTTCAATGTGCCATGATGCAATGAAAATATTTAGTGTTTACAATTTCTTTCAGAATGACTGATTCAACAAAATCATCAGTTTGACTCAGCAGTTAAGTGTACTTGTTGCTCTTGCAGAGGACTTGGGTTTCAGTCCCAACACTCACATAATGGTTATTCCATAACCCCAGTTCCAGTGGACATGATTCCCTCTTTAGACCCCTGTGGACCCAGGCATGTACTTAGTAAACACACATATGTGCTGTCCAAACACTCAGACACATAAAATACATGGTACTTTTGTTTGCTGGTGTCTCAAATTGGTGCCTCTCATGTCATAGCACTTGGAAATGATTTTTGTAAGGGGGATGGAAGGACATTTGAAAACTTATCATGTCTCAAACTCCCAAGTGAGACAGCCATGCTTTTTCATCCAGAATCTCCTGAGTTTCCAGATACACCTTTTTTCCATCCCAGCTGCTGCCTGGTTGCCTCATTTCTTCCTGGTTGTATGGGTACTATAATATGGGCGGTTTCTTGTTCTTCCCCTTTCCTCTCTCCCAGATCTCCCCCTGGCAGGCCTTACTTAAAGGACATAGGTGGTTACCCTCTGACTTGTCTCAATCACATTCTCTTTCTCTCTTAATTCAGGTCCATACCTAAGACCCAGTGCTGAGAAGAATGGGTTATTTAGGCATATAGAATTGCAGGTATTAACTTGAACACATACTATTTTAAATGGGAATGCTTAGTAAATTCAAAATTTCCCTATTACCCCTTGAGTGTAGTATTGCAATAAAGACAAGCATTAGGAAGAATAAAGTAATTTCCCCTGATTATCTAGCAAACCAATCTATTCACCAACACTTTTCTAGTGTACTTATTTTATTTTTTAAGACAGACAGTATATTTTAAGAGCAAATATTGGAGCAACCAGAATATAGAATTATAGTTAGAGTCTTGAAACATTCTCATTTGCCTATGAGTCTAATGTTACTTAATTATAGAACTTTCCTCCAGAGAAGTAGGGTATTTGATGAAGCAAGGCACCTAGGACCACATTTTTGATAAAGGTAAAGATGCTTTTTCTTTGGTCCTATAACTACTGTAAATATATTGATTCTTGAGATTACTTTCAATATGACATATATATATATATGTAATAGTGGCATAGCTATTATGGGAAAACAAGATGCATTTTGATTGAATTGAAGGACTCTTTGACAGGAGGAAAGACATGGCTGGGACTACAAATTAGGCCATAGAACACACGAATGAGAAACTTACAGACCCTGAGAGTGAGCCTACTATTATTTTACTAAGTGGTCATAAGAGTCAAATTGCTCCCTGGATAAACATCTCTCTCCCTGTAGACTTGTGGAACTGTCGCACCTCATCGTAGACGTTTTTTTGTGCGGTGGATGCTGGCTAATGAAGGAAGTCGCACTGGCTGAAATGCAGAGAATAAATAGCAGTGAGTGCTCAGCCACCATGGGACATCCATGTCATAGTCCTTCCAAAGGTTCAGGAGCTCTTACTGAAGAGAGGGTTGGAAAGCTCATAGGACCCAGAAGTTGGGGAAGACTGGACCAAAGTAGACCCTGTTTTCTGGACCTAGAGTGTCTATGCATGGTCATTTGCTCTAATCAAGCCTGTTAGTGTTCTAGTATGGAGTAGGAAGGGTTTATGAGCCCTTATCCAGAGTAACTACAGGCATCTGCGGGCTTCTGGGGAAGGAAGAGTCAGTCTTTTTAAGGATGTGGCTGCTGGTAGGCCCACATCCTTAAAGAAGGATGCTCCAGTGGAGGACCCCACACTTAAAAGTATATGGACAGCACAAATTGGAATGAATAGATTATTTAAAAAAAACCAACCCAAACCAAGAGGACATAAAATTGGAAGTGGTAGGGAGATGAGGATTCATCTGCGAAGGGCTGGGTGAGGAGATGAGGATGAATATGATCAAAATACATTCTGTGTCCAAAGAATTAACAAACATCTTTAAAATACCACAAATAATTTTTGTAAAAATTTTCAAATATATATTCATAGTAATTAAATATGGTATTGAATATTTAAATAAATTATTTATGCTCAGCCTTTTATATAAAAAAATCTGATGGTTGACTGTACAATGACATTTTAAAGCTCCTGCAATTTGATAGAAAAGAATACTTGATATTATCCTCTAGTGCGCAGAGCACAATGTCAATATGTTTCCTTACAGATGCTGTTGCTAGAATCTAATTTAAATACCAAGCTGCCTTTCCTTCCTATGAAATTCTGTGACATTCAACATGAATCGATGCAAGCATTTCTGCTTTGCATTTCTGAACTATACATTCCACCGTAAAGAGATTTTTACCTGAAATCTCTGAAGTTTTATCTCAGAAATCTCTTATTAAAAATGTTGAATATCTAGGTGTTTATGTTTCAAATTTTTCTCCCTAATACCATATTCTTAATTTTTAATAGAACTGTCAATTGACATCCTTCCCTCACAAATGAATATATTTTCACATTGAACAAGGTAGAGATATAACAAATGCACTTTAAAAAGGATGAAATAATTATGAAAGCTTGACACAAAAGACCTTTGGAGGCCATCAAAACACACACCACGTTACACAAAATGTCATTATTGGCATAAGTGATTTGATCTAGAACACAAGCCCGTCTTCTCAAATATGATTATTTCCTTATGAATTGTAAGTTAGGAATAACATAGCCCAATACTGTTTTTAAATATACTAGAAAAGTAAAATATAAGTTGTTCCTAATTAAAGGTCCCTTTGGTAATGGACTTCTTAACTATTCTTTAGGGAGCTTACAAAAACACAACAAAAAACAAAACAAACAAACAAAATCCCACTACAGCAACTTTACTAGGTTGTGGTTTGAAAACACAGTGTTCCCTAAAGGTTTAGGTGTGTGAGCACTGGGTTTGTCACTGGGGTGGGCCGTGAAGTGGGGTCTAGCTGGAGGAAGAAGGTTACTGGTGGTAGCTAAGCCTCGCTTTCTTTTTTTCCTCTTTTTCTGACTACAGACCTGATGTGACTGTCGCTTTATTGCCCTGCAGCCATGCCTTCTCCACCATGATAAACTGTAGCCCTTTGAACTGTGAACTGAAGTTTATCTTTCTCCTTAGGTTGTTGCTTGTTAGGTATTTGAGCACAGCCATGAGAAAAGTCATGCGCACACTTCAGCTCTCCAAAATGGCACTCGGACTACAGAGCACGTCTGGGTGACGTATTTTGGTCAGGAGAGGTGATTCCTGTGCAAAAAAAAAAAA
>NW_004949103.1:9630736-9637236 GCF_000317375.1 Microtus ochrogaster
AGAATGCAAATGGGCTCAAATTCTGGCCCTAATATCACAGAGCCACCAGGAGTTTTCTTGAACAGGGGCTTCCATGAGATTTCCTTCTTATTTAAATCCACTGTAGTCTGAGGCCTCACTTTGAGAAGGAACCTAAACAGAGTAAGTGCTACAACTTCCAAGTGATGCAACTCCTGCAATCGCAGACTTTACCTGTGCAATCCATGGCACTACCTTCTTCTGATGTTGTCTCTCTGCCTTCCTCTTCAGTTTCCTCTCTTCTAGTTCCTTTTGCCCTTTGTTTACACATTTGGAATCCTCATTTTATCTTACTCAGAACCTAGGCTAATGATATCTTCACTTCCCACGGCCTTAATGACCAGCTCTATTTCTAGGCTACACTGTTCTTTGATACCTGAACTGATGTACCCCCTCTGTGCAATGGTCCTCTTTATTCTGGCAAGTTCCCAACCTTGGAGTACTGTCTTCTTCCAAATCTGCTCCTTCTTTGATGTTCCTCACCTCTGTAGCTGGCCTGAGTCAGTTCCTTAAACCAGAAACGGGCAATCATCCTTCCTTCCTTATCTGTCTCCAAACATGTAATTATCAGTCAGACTGACGGGACCTCCTCTCCACCCATCCCCACCAGCTTCCCTTCAGTCTGCATTATCACAGTCTCTCCCTATTCATGACCACAATCCTTCCTGTCTTGTTTCTTGACTTCTGCTACCTTTCTTGTATCAGCTTCCCATGGCTGGTATATAAATTATGCAAACTGAGTGCCTTTAAGCAGTAGAAATTTAGTCTATCATAGTTCTGGAGACCAGGAATCTAATCAAGGTATTGTCATAGCCATGTGCTCTCTGAAGCATCCTCTTCTGGGGTCTACCTGCCTCTGCTCTCTCCCTGCCTTGTCACAAGGCCAGCCATTTACTTTTGGTTTCTGTTGTCATTACCATGACACATATTATCCTCTGTGAAGGGACTCTAGCCAGCTCACAAAGATGGCTCTCTCAAGCCTTGCTCTTCTCCCCCATTCTCTCTGCCTTGCTAAAAACCATTAGATTACACTCTTGAGGCTAGCCCCCAAGGTCTATTCCCTTATTTGACTACTTCCTCCTCTTGAGACTGACGACCAAAGCCTAGCTAAAAGAGTATTGAAATCTAGTAAGCAAAATCCCCCTTTGGCTCACCTAGTTAAGATGCCCAATTAAAATTAAACACCTCATCCTAAGACAGGGTTTCCCTTTTTATCTTTATAAACCTCCCTTTTCCTATGGATCACATCTGTCTCCTTGCTATACTGAGGCAGTCCTTGGTACCACAGGACAAATACCCTTGCTCCCTCTCTTGTTCCTTTCCCCTTCTCCCTCATCCTCTATTGCTTGTCTTTGTATGGTTTTCCATAACTTTTGTCCCTCTAGAGCAATGAAATTTCCTTTGTGCTGAGAACTTGGCCTTGTGGTGGTGGTGAGGAACTGAGCCAATACTGATCTCTTAGACTTAGGTTTTTTCTTTTTTTCCCTTTAAAAATACTAAAAAAAAAAACAAAACCCTTTTAAATTATGTATACGTATATGTGTCTCTATGTGAGTTTGTGTACATGAATGTAGGTGCTCTTCGAGGCCAGAAGTTTAAGATCCAGCTGAGCTGGATTTATAGACAGGTTCTAATCTCCTGCTATAGGTGCTGGGAAGCAAACACAGGTCCTCGGGAAGAACAACACGTACTCTTACCCAGTGAGCCACCTCACCAGTCTTTTGGCTTTGTCTTTCTATAAAAACATCAGTCCTATCTGATACAGAACTATCCTGCTTAATTATGACCCAGTCTTCACTTGGTTATATTGCCAAATTTAAAGGCCCTAAATGTAGGATCTGAATGAGACTTGCCATGGGACACTATTTAACAAGTTATTCTTTCCTTTGGCATTGTTTCTTCTGCAAACTAAGAGACAAAATTCAGTAAAGTAGGTGAGAGAAGTAAAAAGAAATACAAAGAAAGCACAAAATACTGTGGAGAGTAAGTCAGTTGTATATTGAACTCAGGGAAGAGATTATCTTAATCAGTGTTCCATGACTGTGAAGAACCACCATGACCAAGGTGCTCAAAAAAGAAAGCATTTAACTAGGGGCTCATTTACAGTTTTAAAGGGTTAGTCCATGATCATCATGGCAAGGAGCATGGAGGCAGGCAGGCATGGGGCTGGAACACATAGCTGACAGCTTACATCTTATCTATAAGATAGAGGCACAGAGCAAGACTGGGCCTGGTGTGGGCTTTTAAAAATCCCAAATCCATCCCCAGTGTCACACCTCCCCCAACAAGTCCACCCCAAGTCACCTATTCTCAATAGTCCACCAACTAGGGACCTAGCATCCAAATATATGAGCCAATAGGGAGCATTGTCATTCAAACCACCGCACAGGTGGACATACTGACTCAAGTCTAGGATCTTGCCTATAGCTCTATCACTTACTGATGTTGGAACAGTTAATGAGAAACAGAAACAAGAGTAGCTAGCTAGGATGGCAGAGATGACTATTGGCCAATAGACAGTTCTCCAAATTTAAGGTATGCACAGAATTGAAAAGAAAGACAATTCATTTATCTTTTGTGGGTCTAAAATTTATCAGATATTTATTAGCTTCAAAGTGATTCATATATTGTGTGGTAGTTTAAATAAAAATTATCTCCAGAGGTCCATAGGGAGTGGCACTATTAGGAGGGGTGGCCTTGTTGGAGTTGGTGTGACTTTGTTGGAGGAGGTATGTCACTAGAGTGGGCTTTGAGGTCTTCGAAGCTCAAGCTGAGCCCAGTGGCTCACTGTCTCTTTCCTGCCACTTGTGAAGCCAGATGCAGAACTCTCCGCTACCTCTCTAGTACCATGCCTGTTTGATGCCACCCTGCTTCCTGCCATGACCATAATGGACCAAACCTTTGAACTGTAAGCCAACCCCAATGAATTTTTTTTCTTTTACAGGAGTTACCATATTCATGGTGTCTCTTCACAGCACTAAAACCCAAACTAAGACATACTGTATCTTATTAGATTCTTTCTCTGGATATCCCTATGGATTTGGTACTATAATTTTGCAAATAAGGATTTGGTTATTGTGCTTCCCAGTGATCATAACTGCAGAGCCTTGAAAACTGACAAAAATGGATAAAGTAGGAGAGGTTAGGATTTTCTCACAAATCTTCTATTCACTAAGATGCTCCCCAGCGTCAGAACTGACATTTTTACTGCTCCTTTGGCTTTTTCTTCATGGTTAAAAGATGACTCCTACAGCTACTTCTGTCACTATGTCTGAATTAATAAGGAGAAGGCATTGCTGAAAATGTGTTTGTCTTTTTAAAGGAATTGTCATTGATGGAAAAGAAAGCATTGGCCAGAACTCCCTTCCCAGTCTAGAAGACTCCAGCTCATATGCTGGAATATTGCTGCATGGCTGTATTAAACTGTAAGGGAAGTTAGAAACATATTGGCTGTGCCACAATTGCCATGGATGTAAAGATAGAGGAAGGTGCATCCAGAGCTGAGCAAGAAGGACGCGCTGCCATCTCCTCCTTTGTTGGTCTGTTGCAGAGCCTGCCGGTGCCTAATCCTGCACCGAGGCAGAGTGGGCAGCGGCTGGGAGTCCTCAGAAGAACACGACGTGTCTCTGGAGGCACACATCAGAGATTGCACCATCTCCCCATATCTTGGCTGTTACACTGTGGAGGTGAGAAGTCAGCTGGAGTCTTTCGTGCCAGCAGGAAAGGATGGGTTTGCAGGTCCCTACATCTTAAGAGGATGAGGAAACATAGAGATAGCTCAGGAATTTGATAAAATGCCTGGAAAGTTATGAAAGCTGCCCAAGATCACATTCAAAAACGTCCTAAAGGGTTTCAGTGCTTACTGAAAAGCAAATGCGTTTATGTATTGTGTTTACATACCATCAGCATCGCACTACCTGCCTAACTGTGGATGGTACTGAGATTGTGCAAAACCAAGAATCGCCTTTAGGTGGCGCCGAAACCCTTCCTAGAACTGGATCTTTCTGCGATGTGAGGGAATGCTGGCACAAAAGATGTCAAACTTTGTTAGGTGCCTTTTAACTTACCAGCTGAGGATGTAAAAGTATGAAATTTTGGGCAAGAGGATCTTAGAGATGCAAATCTAGGAGGTCTTTTGTGGGTCCTGGTGTCAGGGATGCAGGCGTCGGAAAACCACAATGTGAGAACATTTTCTACAAACACCCTGTGGCCACGGCCAGCCCAACGCAGCCAGACACAAATGTGCCCAATGAACTGGCCAAGAACATCCTCTTCCTCCCCGTTTGTTACAGACTTCTGTTCATAACAGCAACCACTCCTCTTAAAATCCCAACCCAACCAGTCAGTTTTAAGGTTCTAGTAATTGGGGTTCTTTCATTAAAACCACAATAGTTTTAATAAAACCACAAAAAATCTGCAGAGACTAGAGATGGCCAAATTTACTTCTTGTTGATTTAAAGTAAGTTATTAATCTGACCCATTCTTGTCTTCACCTAGAGGGAAGTGTAAGATAAGAAAGAAAATGCTCCCATGTTTCTGCATGGTTAAGGTTTCCAGAGCAAAGACCCTGGTCAGGCTCACACTACTAGACAAGTGTGGAAGCTAAAGGGTGGTTTAAGGCCGGGAGACCTCACTTTGTCTCTGCAGCTACACTACCAAGGCAGGCACAGAGCCCTTGCTATCAGCTCCAGTTTGTCTTGAGAAATGAGACATTTATTTACACTCCAAAGGACAAGAATCCAGAGCCCTTCCTGTGTCATCCCAAGGGGAATTCAGGCACCCTTGGCAGGTTAGCGTTCCCTCCTTGAAGAAGGGCAGTGGAAAGGGCAGCATGTACATCAGGGCCCAGGTTCAAATGCTGGGGAATCCTCTCCAGAGGTTCCATGAATTCCCAGTATGTGAAGGTGTGGTTCTTATAGGAGAGGAAGGGTTGGCATAGGATGAGAGGCAGTCATAGCAATAAGCAAATAATAATCTTTGCTTTGAGCTTGAAAGGCCATGGGTGTACTGAGAATGACTTAAGTACAGATGCTGAAAACTTCTCAGCTGAGGGTCCAAAGAGTTAGGGCAAGAGAGGTGGTACATTTGGCTCATTGATGGAGGTACAAGGCAGGTACCTGAGCTGTCTAGACCCACCAGTGCCGTCTGACAAGGATGTGACCCAAAGACAGGGACCGTGGGGCCCAGTTGCTGGAGGAGTTCCAGAGATCTGGAAGACTCAAGGTCCCAAACCTGAGGCACAAGAGCTGTAACACTACTTCCCATTAAAGGGTAAGGGTTCCAATGCTCAGGGAAGCTGTAACATTAGCTGCCACTGACTGCAGCAGTCATTAGCCCCTTGTAAGAGCTGAGGATTACAACAGCTGCCGAGTGCTGGGCCTCTGACAACCAAAGCTCACACAATACACTGCCAGTCTGTGCATCTAAAGCCACAGATCTATGGCTTCTCAAAGCCCCTAGTTCTCAGGGATTAGAGCTACAGGTCTCTGTCTGTCATTCTGGCCCCTAAGCTTCTGATGTCTAAAGCTCCAGGACCGCTAAGACAGGAAGAGATACACCTGCTCCCAAAGATCCCAGTCCACTGCGTGGTAGCATGTGCTTTACATATTGAGTCCGCTGTTCTCCTGACAGCCCAAGGGCTGCCTGAACTCACAACTGGGCTGCCTCGTTCACAACAGCGTACAGTGGATGCAGGAGGGAGATGGCAGAGCAGGGAAGCTGACTTTATTTTCCATTCCAATCAGAAAGGAAATAGAGGCCATCCTGACAGTCTAACCACCACATTTTTTATTTTTTGTTTTTGTAATACTTTGTGTGTATCTAACATGCACATGATACTGAGTATGCCACAAGGAGATCTCCCGTGTTTATGTGTATGGGAACCATGGAGTCCAGTGTTTGCCAACTTCTGTGGTGCAAATTCTCCTGCAAAACTTGATACAAAATAGTAGAGTTGCGAATTGTTTACAAGAGGAATAGATTGTTTCAGTATAAGGTGAGCCACACCACAGGCATATAGTTAAAACAAACTCAAGGAAACACAGTAAAAGGGAACAGAGAATCTCTATAAAAAGGAGAATGGATAAAGAATAATTTCAACACACACATATGCACATGAATTCTATATATTCATTTATATATTTCTAAGAGTTGGAGATTAATTTATCATATATATATATAGATATATGATTAGAGATTAATTTGTACTCTGCTTGAGAGTAGCTATACTTAGTAACATCTTCCAGAGGCTAACAGGGTACAAGACAAGTGGCCTTTTTACAGCAGAGACCTCTGGCAGACACTGCCTCAACCCGGTGATAAAAGTTAATTCCATATGTTTGTCTTTGGATTCACCTTCTTATTTAGCTTCTCTAGGATCGCAAATTATAAGCTCACTGTCCTTTATTTATGGCTAAAAACCAAATATGAGTGAGTACATCCCATGTTCCTCTTTTGGGGTCTGGCTTACCTCACTCAGGATA
>NW_004949103.1:9637826-9662688 GCF_000317375.1 Microtus ochrogaster
AATGAGGACTACTGAGAACTCAAGAACAATGGCAATGGGTTTTTGATCCTACTGCACATACTGGCTTTGGGGGAACCTAGGCAGTTTGGATGCTCAACTTACTAAACCTGGATGGAGGTGTGTGGTCCTTGGACTTCCCACAGGTCAGGGAACCCTGATTACTCTTCAAGCTGATGAGGGAGAGGGACTTGATGGGGGAAGGGGAAGGAAATGGGCTGGCTTTTTCTCCTGTCATCCCTGCCAGGCCTGTAGGCTATGGTCTGCAATGCATCCTCACATTCCTCTAGTAGCTCCTTTTGATGGAGGCTGGCATTGCGGTTGTGGCTCAGTTGTGAAGGCACACATCACACTTACGACTGGTAGTTTCCTCATGAACAATGTCAGGAGGTTAAACATGTCATGGTGACACGTTGTGAGTAATTTCCACGTGTGTCACAGCAGATTGTATGAGTTGTGGGTTCACACGGGTGTTTTATTTTAGGAACAAAGGTTTATGGGTACTCCATCATGGCAGAACACTCATAACACCAGGTATGAGACAACTGGTCATATTTCATATGTAGAAGCAAAAGGGTGCATTGGTCATTCACTGAGGCATTATTGTAATAGGAAACAAAAATGTTAAGGTTTCTGTAATTCTCCAATGTGAAATTGCTAAACACATTCCACTGACCAGGCTCTAGGCATTCCCAGTCCCTTGAGGAGAAAGCAGTCACTGCATTCTGGAATGACATCAGTTCCTGGGAACCAGGCATTTTCTCCTTCCTCTGTTCCAAAGAGGTTGTGTCCACAGTGCAAATCTGAATTTTGAAAACCTACTTTAGTGGTGATGCTCCAGTGGGGTGGCCATCTGCCTGGCGCAGGTCAGGCTTGAAGCTGCAGGGTTCCTTGGCATGATTGGTTCTGGGGTTAGTCCCTGGATATTTCAGAAGATGACATCTCTGCTGGAAGTCCCATCATCACCTTTACAGTGCAAAAACATGGCCAAGGGGACTTCCTCATCTCAGAATATATTAATTTTTTTAATCCAATTGAAAATTTAGACATCAAGGTCAAATTATGTGTTTATAATCTCATGTCATCATTATCTCAACTTCAGATTCAGTACAGATATACCATCCCTTCTATCAACAAGCTAAATAAACACAGAAATAAATACAACAAAAGTTCCGGGACATTCAGCTCTTTATGTTCTCAGACAAACACACACAAGATGCACTCAACGTTAGTCTGTGACATGCAAATGCTATTGCATAGAATATTAGAGTTGGCCCAGATTTGGACAGGATGTGGGGGTTTTCCTCCTTCCACAGACTGAAACTAAAACCTGGTGGCCTGGCCAAGGTCAACTGGTACATGGTAAGAGCACCTGGAGCCCTCGGCTGCCACCTGTGGGTGCTTGCCATGCCCTGCACATATTAAAAAATCTGCTAGAACTCAAGGAAAAGCCATCACAGGATTCATGGAAAACACTGAAAAGAAAAATGAATGTATTTATGGCCCCCTAACCAACATCCTTTTGTTTGGAACAATAATCCACATCTAGAAACCATCATTTATCAATGTCCTAACTTTTTCTATAGATGCTTAGTTTTCTTGAGCAAAAATCTTTAACTTTGAAATATACCATAAAACCTTGCTTTTGGCTTTAATTGCTTAGGTGGTGCCTTCATTGTGGGGACTGCGGACCCCCTTGCTTTTCTTACTAAATGAGAAATTGCTGATGAACGCCAGGTTGGTTGAAGAGCGATGTGTTTAGAAAATAACTTTCAGGCAAAGAATGATCTTAATCAGATATTAAATTAATCAAGATGAGGCCTTCTGTCTGGGCAAGTGGCCTTTGAGATGCCATGGGAGAAAGAAAGGGATAGCTCAGAGAATGTGAATAAAAAGGGTAAACAGCCCCAGCAGCAGCAACAATAACAAATCCTCTAGGGAGAAGACAGGTCAGGTAGCAATGCAGAGAAGCAACAGCTAGGGAAGGCAGAAGCCTGGTGCAGCAGACAGGAGGCTCCCCCTCCCCAACCTCCTCCTTCTTGTTTTCCTCTGCCATGTGTTTTCTGTAAACACAGACTAGAAAAGAGTAGCAGATTCTCAGGCTGTTGACCTAGACACACTGTTACATCTGAGGCTGAGGTGGGCAGCTAGCAGAAGATAAGGGCAGCCATCCCTCCATTCCTTCCTGTAGGGCAAGAGTGAGATGCGCAGGTAACTTAGAAAATTGTAGCGCTCAGGCAGCAGGCACAGGGAGGAATTCCCAAGGCTGTGATGGATTCAGTTATGTCTCTTAAAATTCTTATCTCCTCCCCTTTTATTAAAAATAGATTTTTAAAAGCTGGGTGTGGTTTCACTGGAGCAGGCTTTAAGTCCCAGTACTCAGAGGCAGAGTTTGAAGCCAGCCTGGTCTACAAAGCGAATGTCTGAACAACCATGGCTACACAGGAAAACCTTCTCTCAAAAAATATAAACAGCAACAACAACAGCAACAATAAAGAAAATGGATTTATTTTCTCACATATCTTGATTATAGTTTCCCTCCCACTCCTCCACCTGTTCCTTCCTACCTCCTCTGCCACCAGAATCTACCCTTTCTCTGTTCCATTAGAAAACAAACAGGCTTTCTGAGGGATGAAAAAAAGATAAAATATAGCATGAAAAAACAAAAACTAGTGCATCAGAATAAGACAAAAGAGACAGAAGGAAAATAACCCAAGACAAGGCAGAAGTAACAGAGACCCACTCATTTGCACACTCAGGCAAATCAAACTGGAACATCAAACTGGAAACCGTAACACACAAACAAACAATCAATAGTGGGTTAGGGATGGGTATGTGTGTCCACTTCTCTCTGTCCTAGGACCCCATCTTGTGCAGACCCATGCAGGCCCTGTGCTTGCTGCCTCAGTCTCTGTGAGTGCGTGTGTGCATCAGTTCTATAGATTTAGAGGCCTTCTTTCCTTCGTGTCCTGAATCCCACTCTGGCTCTTACCCTCTCCCTTATTTCTCTTCCTTAGCTATTCCCTGGTCCTGAGGGGAATTTGATGGAGGCATCCTGTTTCGAGCTGAGTTTTCCAAGGTCTCTCTCTCCCTGCATAATGCATCCCTATGGGTCTCTGTGTTTGTTCCTGTCTGCTGTAGGAGGAGCTTCTCTGAAGATGCAGAACAAGGCACTGACCTATGAGTACAGCAGAATATCATTAGGAGTAATTTTATTGCTATGTTGAAAATTTTTTAGAGCAATAGTACTTGGTTTTTACCCTGGATCCCTGGGCTACCTTGTCTCAGGTCCTTGGTCACCCAGCAGTACTGGGTATGGGTTCCAGCTCATTGTGTGGGCCTTAAGTCAAATGAGATAATGGTTGGTTACTCCTACAAGTTTTGTGCCAACATTCCCTAGCATATCTTGCAAGCAGGACACCCTTGTAGAGCAAAGGGTTTGGCCTGGGTTGGTGTTTCTGTTTTGGTATCATGCAGAGTATCGTAGTGTACCGAAGTCAATAATGTTGGAACCGTTCGGAGTTCTGTTTCCAGCTGCTCTCTCCCTCTAGTGACCTTTTCTTGCTCTTCTGATTTGAGCTTCTGAAAGCTGTGTTAAAGTTGTCTGCCAGCCCTGCTTCTTGAGCACGTGTTGCCTTGGGCTTGATTGAGAATCAGGGGATGAGGTTTTCACCTTTTGGCCCACCTGACTGTGTTGGGTATAAAAGCCTCCACAGTGCTATTTAATGAAGGGCTTCTTTTACCAGTAACTAGAGGTGTGTGTGCATGTTTAATCCTGGTGTCCTTCGCTAGGGTTCTGGTTCCAGCCGTGCAGGTGCGGCAGCACTAAGATGTAGGGTGACGGCTCTATGTAGGCACCAGCTCAACTTATCCATGTTCAATTAATTGTGTACGTAGTCTCTTCAGCAATGAGGCCAGCTCTCTTATTGCTCTAGCTAAGATCCCAAGTACTTTATTAAATAGTTATGGAGAGAATGGAAAACCTTGACTTATTCCTGATTTGAGTGGAATTGCTTTGAGTTTCTCTCTGTTTAAGTTGATGTTGGCTACAGGCTTGCTATAAACTACGTTATTATGTCTTGAGGTATGTTTCAATATATCCATAAACTCTTCAAAAATTTTTCTCATGGAGGGATTGCTGTGGGAACTCCTTTAGTCAATAGTCTTTAAGGTACCTGTCCACTTTGGGCATGATTTTATGTACTATAAATGCAGACAGAAAAGCGTACTCAGGTCTCTTGGATGCTGGATTTGGTTCCAGTTTTCAGTGCACACAGAGGATTGTGAATCGCTACTCTTTCTGTGAGCTTATCCCCGGATAAATAAACCTTTGTTAAACTCCATTCCAAGCTATTGTGGAACTCTTTTGTATGACAACAAGGGATGTTAAATTTTGTCAAAGGCCTTTTCTGCATCTAATGAGATAATTGTGTGGTTTTTGTATTTCAGTTTCTTATATGGTGGATTATATTAATCAGTTTACGCATGTTGAGCCATCTCTGTGATCACATTTTTGATGGGTTCTTGGAATCAGTTTCCAAGTATTTTATTGAGAATTTTTGCATTTGTGTTCATAAGGGAAAATGGTTTGTAATTTTTCTTTCTTTGTTGGGTCTTTAAATCATTTGGGCATTTAGGTAGCTGTAGACTCATAAAAAGAATTGTACAATGGTCCTTCTGTTTCTATTTTGTAGGATAATTTAAGGAATATTGATATTAGCTCTTCTTTGAAAGTCTGGTAGAATTATGTACTAAAATCATCTGACCCTGGGCTCTATTTTGGTTGGGAGATTTTAATGTTGCTTCTATTTCACAATGGGTTATAGGTCAGTTTAAACTGTGTTATCTGATCTTGATTTAAATTTGGTAAGTAGTATATATAGAGAAAATTATCCATTTCTTTTTATTTTGCAGTTCCTCAGAGTACAAGTTTTTAGAGTGTATCCTTAAGATTCTCTGAACTTCCTCAGTGTCTATTGTTATGTCCCCCTTTTCATTTCTGATTTTGTTAATCTGGATACTCTCTCTCTACCTTTTGGTTAATTTGAACAAGGGTTTGTCAATCTTATTGATTTTCTCAAAACTCTCTTGATATATATATATACATATATCATATATGTATATTGGTTTTTTCGAGATAGTGTTTCTCTGTAGCTTTTGGAACCTTTCCTGGAACTAGCTCTTGTAGACCAGGCTGGCCTCGAACTCACAGAGATCTGCCTGACTCTGCCTCCCGAGTGCTGGGATTAAAGACGTGCACCACCACTGCCTGGCTGTTTTATTGATATTTGTATTTTCATTTTTATTTTGTTATTTTATGGATTTCAGCCCTGATTTGGTTAATTCTTGCCATCTTTCCCTTTTGGATGTGGTTCTTCTGTTTGTTTCAGGCTTTTCAGGTGTTGCGTTAAGTTAGCAGTATGAGATCTCTCCTATTCTTTTTTTTTTTTTTAAATGTAGGCACATAGTGCTACAAACTAGTCTCTTAGAATTGCTTTCATTTTGTCCCATAAGATGAATATGTTGTGTATTTGCTTTAATTTAATTCTAGAAAGTCTTTAATTTCTTTAATCATTTCTATCCTCACCAATTTTCAGTTCAGTAGTGAGTTCTGTGGGGTTGAATGCTTTCTCTTGTTGATATCCGTTTTCAGTTTCTGGTAGTCAACTCAGATGCAGGATGGCATTTCAATTTTCTTGTATCTATTGAGACTTGTTTTGTGTGCAAGTATGTGGTCAATTTTGGGGAAAGTTCCATAAATTGCTGAGAAGAAGGCACATTCGTTTGTGTTTGGGTGAGGTTTTCTGTAAATATCTGTTAGGTACCTTTTGCTTTATGATATCAATTAAATCTCTGTTTAGTTTTTGTCTTGATGATTTTTTGGTGAGAGTAAGGTATAACAGCGTGTGAGGGTCAGTATGTGATTTAAGCTTTAGTAATATTTCTTTTATGAACTTGGGTGCCCTTGTGTTTGGCGCATGGATTTTGGTGGATTTTGCTTTTGATGAGTATGTAGTGCACTTCCCTATCCTGATTAGTTTTTGGTTTGAAGTATAATTTGTCAAATTTTAAAATGACTAAACCAGCTTGCTTCTTAGATCCATTTGCTTTGCTTGGAATATCTTTTTCCACCCTTGTACTCCAAGGTAATGTTTGTCTTTGATGCTATGGTATGTTTCTTGGACATACCATATGGTATGTTTCAGCAACAGAAGGACAGATCCTGTTTTCCCATCTGTTTGGAATCTCCAGCTCAGAGCCTCGTTATAGACCCCATCCTCAGCACACCTGAGCAGCATCTCTCCTGGAACTGCCCTCTCCAAATACCACCCTCAATGTGCCAAGCATGCCCCTTTCCTGTGCCTGCCCTCTTAACACTTTGCCCCGAGAAATCCTGCCAAAAGTCAGCCCCTCTTTGGGTCTGCTCAAGACCATGCCTATAGGCTACTTAAGACCTGGTAGCCATATTTGTCATGTGGTGCCTCTTGCATCCTCCTGAGAGTCACTTAGAAATACTTTGCTCATATTAAAACTGGCTTTAATAATTTGGTTTGATTGGCTTATTTCATTGGTATGGCAGAATCCCAATAACTGGGGATTCAAAATTTATGCCATCCATTCTGCTAGTCTGTGTCAACTAGTAACTGAGAAGAGACATCAATGAGCAGTTTTTGTTGATTCCTATTATTTTGTCATTCCTGTTATTTTGTTGTTGTTGTTGGTGTCTTCTCTTTGATTTGCTGGTGTGGAATCATGTTAGTTTGGGTGTGGTTAAATTCTTTAGGTCTTTGGAGTTTGAGTTTTCCTTCTAGCACCTTCTGTAGGACTGAATTTGTAGATAGATATTGTTTAAATTTGGTTTTATCTTGGAATATTTATGTATTGTGATTGAAAGTTTCTCTGGGTGTAGTAGTCTTGGCTGACATCAATGATCTCTTAGAGTCTATCCAGTATTTTTTTTGGCATTTAGAATGTCCATTGAGAAGTCAAATGTAATTTTAATAGGTCTGCTTCTAAATGTTACTTGCTCTTTCTCCCTTCCAGCTTTTTAATATTCTTTATTTGTTTTGTTCATTTAGTGTTCTGATTATTATGTCCCAAGGGGACTTTCTTTTCTGTTCTAGTCTATTTTGGTGTTTTATATGCTTCTTGTACCTTGATAGGCCTCTCCTTTAAGTTAGGGAAATTTTCTTCTATGACTTTGTTGAAAATATTCCCTGTGTCTTTGAACTTCTCCTTCCTCTATTTTTTTCCTCTATTCTTGGGTTTGATCTTTCCATTGTGTCCTGGATTTCCTGGATGTTTTGTTTTAGGATTTTTTTTTCAGATGTAGCATTTTCTTTGATCCATTTCTTCTGTTGTGTCTTCCATACTTGAGATTCTGTCTTCTATCTCTTATATTCTCTTGGTAAAGTTTGCCTCTGATGTTCCTGTTTGAGCTACTGGGTTTTTCAATTCCAGATTTCCCTTAAAAATTTGTGTGTGTGTGTGTGTGTGTGTGTGTGTGTGTGTGTGTTGATTCTGTTTCTA
This sequence comes from Microtus ochrogaster, assembly GCF_000317375.1. Classification (NCBI taxonomy): domain Eukaryota; kingdom Metazoa; phylum Chordata; class Mammalia; order Rodentia; family Cricetidae; genus Microtus; species Microtus ochrogaster. The sequence continues at coordinate 9,645,354 of NW_004949103.1, forward strand.
CTTTTGGGTCTTCAATGGTTTTATTCATTTCCTTCTACTATTTGTTTTCATAGATTTCTTTAAGGGATTTATCCATTTCCCGTTTAAGGACCTCTATCACACCATGCATAAATGCTTTGTAAAGTTTTTGTCTTGTGCTTCAGCTGTGTTGGGATAGTCAGGGCCTGCTGTGGTAGGGTCGCTAGACTCTGTTGGAGATATACTGTCCTGGCTGTTATTGGTTGTGTTTGACCTTGTCTACCTTGGTTCTGGAAGTGCGGCAGGGCAGAATTTCATGGTGGCAAGACTGACGCAGACTCCTCAGGTCATGGCGGCAAGACAGGGGAATGGGCAGAAAGGGATTTTAGTGATAGAAAATGAGAGCAAGAAGAAGAGAGTACAAGAATTTCAGGTCTTACCTTCTAAAGTTTTCTAGCACCTCCAAAAATAGTGCCTTCTGCTGGGATGCTGGGTCCCCACATATGAGTCTGGGCGGGGAGGGGATAGCTCATATTCAAGCTACAATGTCCAATATGTTGGTATCTTTAGTGAAAGAGTTAGTTAGACACAGATATAGTAAGGCAAAGAGAGTTTTGTGAAGATGGAGTCAAGGTTGAGGTGATATGGATATAAATGAAGGAACATTGAAGGTTACAGTGAAGAACCAGTTCCCAGGAGACAGGCATGGGGAACGCATCCTCACAGTACCTGAAAGAGGAACTACATCTGCTGACTGCTGGACTTTAGCTTCCAGAACTGTGGGCCAATGAGTCATTTAACTGCTCTCTTCTGGGGCCTTGTCAAGGCAGTTCCAGCTGAGGCCGATGGAGCCAAGTAGGAGTGGCTAATGAAGGAGACAGAAAGCTGTGTGAAGCAGAACGGGGAGGGGGGGGGTGTAGGTGGTACCCCAGGGAATGGGCATCTTCCTTTGGCTGTTCAGTCAGTTTTAAATAAAGGGCAACCAAAGTGGATGAAAATAACATATGCGAGATGAAGCAGAGCAGATGGAATAAAGAAAAATAAAAGGATTGTAAAGAGAGGTAGTAGCTATCTCAAAGGTGCAGTCAAGAAAATACGCAATGCAGAGCCAGGACGGGAGATTGTAAAGGATTACTGACTGGAAATTAGGATACGAGAACTAGTAGTTGGAACAAAGGGATCCAGTGGATGGACGTGTTAGCAGACTCTATAGAACTGACTTCTACATGACAGCCCCGCAACAAAGCCAATACCACTAGCAGCTAGTTTGGAGGAAAGATAGTTAATGCCGAGTTTTAGAAACCCTAGAGAGAAGCAGGTGCAGGTAGTTATAAATGTAAGCACTTAAAGAGTAGATAGACAACTTTGAAATGCCTAGAGAAGTGTTAATGTCAGATAAGTGAGCAATAAAATTACAGTTGTTGAGTGATGTTTTCTCTGAGCCCACAAAAATATTGACAAAAGTAAAGCTGAAATTAAATACATCGTCTAATGGTGAATAGACATACAAGTGATGGATTAAAATCAGGTAGAATTTAATGCACATTTATGTTAAAAGCTATCATTAAGTCTGGGTTAACAAAAAGTCTTTCTTTTTTTTTAATATACGGAAGGGCCATACACCCTAATTCTGCAGCAAAGGCCTTTGTTTTCATTAAGAGAAAGAACTCAGACTGTGATTACTTGTCATGGCTACTGTCATGTGGTTGTAGAGGTCTTGGTGTTCTCTACGAGAAGGAACAGGCTGTAGTGCCTGGGGTGGTGAGAAGAAACAGGCTGTAGTGCCCTGGGTGGTGGCACAATCTCATGATCTTAGCACTTACTTGACTGAGACTAGGGCCAGCCTTGGCTACCTAACGAGGCTTTCTTAAAAAAAAAAAAAAAAAAAAACAAAAAAAAAAAAAAAAAAACAAGCCACAAACAAAAATATGTATTTTAAGATTGGAAGGGAAAGGAAAAGTGACATAGATTGAAGATGCCTTAGTAATTATACAAATGCTCACCAATGGTTTAATTAATAAGTCCACCAGTAATATTTACATACTATATACAATTATGATCTGAAGTGTTTCTTTATATCAGCAGTAATAAACTGGGGCATAACATGGAAGATAAAAGATTATCATGGTTATAATAAGTCTGTCGCATATTTAAGATCCACTTAAACAGAGCTTATACAAGAAGTTCTGTACCTGGTGCTGGGGATGGAACCCAGGTCCTCAAACATATTCAGCTCCATCTCTAATCTGTGCACGAGTTTTACATAGAGGATCCTACAGCTTTAGGAAGGAAATAGATAAAGACTGAAAACGTTAATATGACATTGTCATTCTGAGTAGAATATGAAAACTATAAAGGAAAAAAAACCTAATAAAATTTATAAATCAACTCAGATTCAAAATGTCAAGATGTTGTTTTAACAGTTACACATATTTTCAAATTAGTGGCAAATGTTAAATGTCCAGAAGTAGTTAAATCTTAAAAAGAGAAGTAAATACGGGGTTGTCTTTGTCTTTGAATAGACATGAAGGCTCACTTCAAAGCCCTGGTGACAAAGCCCATGGTGTTGCAGCACTTCTTGTCATATCTATGAAAGGGGAAGGGCCCGAGAGCAAGTGCATGCATGATAAGGGACTGGCTATCTGATAGGAGTGGCAAGACATGGCAGTGGGCACAGACAGATTCAAGAAGTTCACACTGGGGAAAGAATTCAGATGAGGAAAATGTAAAGCAATAGCTCTACCTCAGACCACAAGCAAAGGGAAGACTTCTTACATGATCTGAGTTACCTTATTATAAATCATAAGAGTCAGAGCTAATGGAAAAAAATAGACTTTTTGAATGGAATTGAAAATGCAATGTGCAAAATGTCAACATACACAATGACCTACTGTAAATCAACAGGAAAAAGGTAATAAACTCAACCATCAAAGGATGCAAGGAAGAGACCTATAGGATAGGAATAGCCTAATGACTTTAAAAATTCTTGTTTAATATTTTTGTATTAATTTATTTATTCTAGACAACATTTCGGTGTGTAGCCTTGCAAACCCAGAACTTGCTATATAGATCAGACTCATCTAAAACCCACAGAGATCTGCATGCCTCTGCTTCCTGAGTGCTGTGGTTAACGGTGTGTGCCACTATGGCTAGGTATTTTTTTAATTATGTGTGTGCATTATATGTGTATCACATGTGTGCAGTGCCCCCAGAAACTGGAAGTGGTGGGCCTCCTTTTCTTCCAGATTATAAAAGTCTGTATAAAGGAGAGAAAACAGGAAATATGGAATAATAAAGCAAAGAGCACATCTTAGGAGCTACATACATAAAGTAGATTTGGTGATGGAAGCTAGAAAAAAAAACAGTTTAAAAAGAAAGAGAAAACATGTTATCTATTTAAAGCAAAATATAGGCAAGTTATTCAGCGTGGGGTGAGACTGGTCAACCACGCCTAATGATGATAAGGGGTCCACAAACACGTGTACTTTCCCAGGTGTGTTCGCCTGTATGGGATCAGCTTTACCTAAGTTAGAATAATCAAGCTCTCAGTGGTGATGAAATGGAGTCCTGCTTAGGAACAGCCCACAAGATGGCACTGTGAGCCAGTAAGAATATTTATCCACTCCAGGCGTCAACTTCTGCTTACCTTTCCATGGTTTTCTTTATTCTTTGCTAATATGCTGCAGTCAGATCACATGCAGTGTTTGTCTATTAAAAATGCTGGCATTTGGAAATAACATTCCCCATATATATTATTCCTGCTTTCTTTTTATATAATCCTCAGTAGACTTTGGAAAAACCTTCACTGAATTCCCCATCCTAACACAGGAGGCTGGATCTAATTCTTAATTTACTAAAAGCCCTCATAAAGCTGGGTATAGAAACTGCTGGCATTTGTTGGTCCTTGCGGACTTCAAGGTGCGGAAAGATAAAGGAAAATAAAGAGAAGGAGAGGAAAAGGATCTAAGTTTGATTGGGAAAGCCAAGAACACAAGCTTTAGCCATGACCACCAGGGCATGGGAGCAAAGGAGCTGGAATATTTATGTAGGTCCTACGTCGCTTCCAGGGTAAAGAATCTTGTTATCTTGAAGTCTGTATTCTCTGAGATGTTCACAGAATCCTGCACTGTTTACTGTTGCCGTGCATAAAGAACAGCACATGGTTTAAAGTGGTAACCAAGGTGATGAGTTAAAACACATATTTTGATCACAGGACATCAGCTACAGTTTAAAGAGCACGTAGTCAATCTCCAAGGTACTTTTCTATCTCATCCTTTTTGATTTTCTAAAGCCTCCCATGTCTGGGCAGTGTAAGAAACCCCACAGCACACAGAGAGACACATTCAGGTTCCAAGATGTGTGGAAGGCTACAGAAAAGCAAGTCATGAGTGACATGACATGCGAATCAGGTTTTATGTGCAAAATGGGGCCAAGACATCCACTGCCGTAGAGGTGTGCTAAACCTTTCCACACAGCCAAATTCTAAGGGCTCAGCTTAAGCAGAGTCAGGAAACATTGGTAAGCCTAATTATTTGTAAAGCGGGTTATACCACCTACTTCTAATAATGTTAAGAGACTTTGGTTGCAACGATGGAAGTCAATTTTTTTAACATAACTGATGACAATCTGATGAATCATTTTCTTGATTCTAACAGATGCCCATTGTTTTTGTAATGAAACCAATTGTAAGAGCACAGTATGGCTGCAGCACCAGGGGGAAGCAGAACGTGGCTTTGGAAATGTTGGATGTGGGGAGTCTTACTGACACACCTTGGCATACAGGCATACTACACAGCTAGGGAAAATGAGGACCCTTGGCTGACAATAATTGTTGGGGAAGATGAAGTTAACTGAGGAAGAAGTTGAGGCGCTATTTCAGAAGTGGAAATAAATGGCCAGCAGTAAAAAGCACCAAATGCATATTCATAACTTGTGTTTAGGATGAAGGAAGCCTGGAACAGCATTTGAAGCAGAGCTAGTGATAACAACCTCTATTTGCTGTACATTAAGACACTATATGCCAGACATCATTACATTTCTTCATTTGACTCTCCAGGAGCTATAGTTTATTAGATTCTTTTTTGTTTCATCATCATCATGATGCCTGTGACTGACACATAAGAGAATAATTTGAAAGGAGAAAAAATGATTTTGTTTCACGGTTTCAGAAAGGTCAGCCCATGTAATTTGGCTCCACTGGTTTTCAACTGTGATATAGAGAATCATGGCAGAAGAGTGTGGAGAAGTAGAGATGTTCAGCTCACAGTGGTCAGAAAGGCAAGAAGAGGGAGACTGAGACAGAGAGAAAGACAGAGGAAGATGCTAGAGGGCATCTACCTTATCCTTTTTGTCCGTGCTGGGATCAAACGCAAGATCTCATGCATGCCAAGCAGGTATTTTCCTGCTGAGCAACTTGCCCAGCTCTCCCTTCCCTTTCAGTTCATCTAAGCCTTCAGTCTACTGGATGATGCTGTCTGCAATCAGGGTTGATAAGCCTTGGTTGTCTTCAGAAATATCCTTGTCAACATGGATCTTCCCTAGGCGATTCAGTCTTCTCAATGAGATTCAATTGATGATCAAGGTTAGCCATTGCGTGTATGGAGCAAGTGGCACCTCTGTCTAAGGTCAGGAGGCAGGTGGCTGAGGCCCTTTGGACCAGAGTGCCAGGGCTGAACTGAAATCCCTTCTGAGTTTAAAACACCAGAAAACAAAAGTGCTAGGAGGATCATAGCAAAGAAAAAAACAGTCAAGAGAGAGTTGGTCTTAGACAGAAGCATTCTGGACTTAGAAAAATGGCGGTTGCAGATGACTCCACCTAGCAGTGTCTAAAACTTACTCACATGCCCAGCAGTGTGTGTGCTTCCCACTTTCTGAAGACCTTCCTGCCACGCACTTCAGGAGCTGTGAAAGTGTGCAGGTCATTATTACTGTTGTCATTTAACCTTGAGCTGGCTTGGTCTAGGAGGGCACCTTTGTCTAGTGTTATGTTGCTGTTTTCCAAGGGCTAAGCTAGTTTCTGTGTGCCCGAACAGTTTCTTTCCCTTCTTCCTTCTTAGACTACAGCTTATAGCCTGTTCCTTGGCACAGGAGCACAAGACCAAGTCTGTGTGTTACCACGAGGCAGCTGCCAGAGGAGAAGCCTTTGCCTTATCAGCGGGGCTGGGTACTACTTCCCTCCTCCCAGTGTTTCTTGCCCTTGCTTCTCAGCCTCTGAAACTGCCTTGAAGAAATTGGCTACAGGACCCAACAGTCATGTCTCAGCTATTTATCGTGAGGAGGTGAGGGCAACTAATCACACAGCTTGAAGGAAGGCAGGAGCTGCCCCATGTCTATGAAAGGTCCTTTAGTATCAACACCAGCTTGGCAAGCCTCTGAGCCTCAGATTCAGCTCAGTAATCAAAGCTTCCTCAATGCCCTACAGGCACCAAGCACATAACCCCACACAGTCTCCCTGAAAGGAAAAATCAGCGCTGCAGGCAAGCTCAATCCTCCCCCACATTTCCCTCAATCACAAGTCTCTCCCCAACCTGCCAGGGCAGCAAGGCCACACAGCAACCACCGGTTACTTATCTTCCAGAAAGGATAAATGAAAAGTACGTTTTCAGCAAGCTGATTTCCAAGAAGACCGAGCCTTCCTGAGCACTGACCCACTTCTGGATGCATCCGGGCCCTGATGGTTTCCAGAGTACCACCAGGGCAGCTTTTCCACTGTGCATATCCCACTTGGTGCTGGAACATACGTTGTCTTTACAAGGCACAAATAGCTGAACTACATAATGTAACCCGATGTTCTGACAACCTCACTTAAACTCAGGCTAAATTTAAAGGTCACCCACGCAGAGGAATAATGGCTAGAGAATGAAAGGGCCTTAAACACGGACCTCACACACGTTTCCTCGGTTTTGAGAGTTTTACCCCATACAACAAAGGCACAATTGCTGTGAGCTTAAAAAATATTTATAACCAGAGAATCCATTTCTTGGGAACGCAGCAGCTTTAGATAAAATGCTGTACTAGGTAGACGTAGTGTGGAGTGGCTGAGCCACGGCTTAGATGATTTCCATCTTTCCGGGATTGTTCATTCTTTTCTTCAGCATTTATCCACATCTACACATATAAGAACATGTTTTAAGGACTTTGATCAAATCGTATGGGTGAGAGATAATCCCTATTTGTCAGAGATCACAGTTTAGTCGGGAAGAAAGACATGGGAACAGAAACGTTCAGAGAGGGTGAGACATCAGAGGAGGCAGATTTGTGAGAGCACACCCAGAGGGAGAACCTGCAGTGATCCTGAAGGGTGGGTGGCAACACTTTAGCTGAGTGTTAATGGGTAAGCAAGAGGTAGGTGTTTTCTGGAAGAAGTATGACTCGCGGAGGGGATAATGTAACTAGAATTCCAGAGTTCAAAGGACATGTGGTTAGCCATAGAGACAGTCTAGACCAGGGTGGAGTCAGAGTTTTAGGAATTAGATTGGGGATGCTGTAGTTAGGGAGGCATACAGGGGGTGGGGGTGGTTTAAAATATGGAAGTACGAAATGCAACAGGGGCAAGATCCAGTGCCCAAAGGCCCAGTGTTCATCACAGCATGGCAGAATGCCCTCTCCCACTGATGCTGTTCTACCAACACACCAACAAGGAGCACAGTCTAACACACAGTGGCTCAGAGTGAGCAATGGCAGAAGGCACTAGGGGCAGTGAAGCCTCAGCATCTACAGCTACACCAGGCTGAGGGACAACAATGGAAGGTGTGAGTTCATGTGCTGGAAAGACATGAAGGGAAAGAGGAAAGATGCACTAGAAAAAATATTTAAATAACAAAGGTCAAAGCTTCCCCAAATTCATGACAAGCATCAAATTAAAGATCCAGACAACATGGAAATTACCAAGTAGGGTGGAAACAAAAGAGCATATTTCTAAGTAAACCATTCTCAGATTCAGGAACACAAAATGTAGAAAAGAATCCTTAAAAACACACTAGCATGGGAATATCAGATGGTGTCCACCAGTAAGCTCTATTTTCCATCATTTAAAAATTGTTAAATATTGGCCTGGGTCTGAAAAAGCCTGAAATAAAACCGGACTCTCTTAACGTAGCGGACAATGAGGACTACTGAGAACTCAAGAACAATGACAATGGGTTTCTGATCCTACTGCACGTACTGGCTTTGGAAGAGCCTAGGCAGTTTGGATGCTCACCTTACTAGACCTGGATGGAGGTGGGGGTTCCTTGGACTTCCCACAGGGCAGGGAACCCTGATTGCTCTTCGGGCTGAGGAGGGAGGGGGACTTGATTGGAGGAGGGGGGGGGAAATGGGGGGCGGTGGCGGGGAAGAGACAGAAATCTTTAATAAATAAATAAATAAAATAAAAATTATTAAATATTTTTTAAAATATTTTAAAAAGTATTTTTGAAAAACTTAACTTACAACAGGAAAAGTGTAAAAATTATAGCAGACTCCTCCCATTTAAACTATGCAAGAATAGAGAGAACAGAGTGAAATACTGTTGTGAGTAGTTACAATGGAGTTTTTATGAGAATTGCATTAAATCTTGTAGATATTTGATGTGGGATTCCACTCTGTGTGCTGTGAATATGTTTTATTACCATTGGTTAATAAAGAAACTGCTTCAGCCAATGGCTTAACTGAGCAAGTCCAACTAGGAAATCAGAACAGAGATAGAGGGAGAGAGTAGGTGGAGTCAAAGAGATGCCATGTAGCTGCCGAAGAAGAAAGATAACCAGAACATTTACCAGTTACAGAGCATGGTCAAACTACTGTGGCCAGCCCCTTAAAAAAACAGAACCCCACCCCCTCCCGAGAAGCCATTAACTGTGAAGAGTTACACTATCATAATGCTCTCTTCAATGGCTTCCTGTCTATACTTTTTCTTTTTGAGAGGAATGAGGTGGTGGGGGGAGAGACTGTCACAGAAGCATTCAACATCTCTCATTCTCAACTATGAATCTGTAAACATTGATATCACCACACAAGAAGCTTCCTTGCCTGATACAATCAGTGGCAGCAGAGGTCATGGACTTCTACATGGTTTCTGGCAACATCTCGGGCCACAGACATCCACACCACCTCCAGTGGCAATGTGAGCCATGGATTTCAGCATAGCCTCCAGTGACAGTACAGACCATGGACATCCACATGGCTCCCAGTGGCATGACCAACCAGAGACAAAACATGGCCTTTGGCAGCAGCATGAACCATGAACATCAACAAGGCCTTAGATAGCAGCACAGACTACAGACACCAGCATGGCCTCTGCTGGCAGCATGGACCATAGACATTAACGTGGCCTCCGGTAGCAGCATAGACTACAAACATCCACCTGGACCATGACATTAGCATGACTTGAAGTGGTGGCATGGTCCACAGACACCAGCATGTTTCCTGTCTGTGGCAAAGACACCAGATGCCAACGTGGCCTCTGTTGGCTATGGGGGTCAGTGAATAGAGTAGAGTTTTACCACAGCAAGTATCATTTCCCATACATCCATATGCCCCACCATGCCTCAGGATGACATATGCCATGTGGTCCTGGAAAGTCCCTGCCACTAATGGGTCCTACTGAAGTACTTTCTTCATAGGCCTGGAGACAGTGTTAGGAGGAAATAAGCACATTGAGGTCACACACAAGAGGGCCACATGATCATCTAATAATGGCTGACCATGTTTGGGTGTCCAGTATCTTCTGCAAGGGGTTGTCGTGTGTACATTCCTGCTTGTGTCAGAGATTAGTGTGAAGTAGTCTGCTGTATTTTTAAATGTTTTTTCTTTTCTCTATTTTTAAATGATTTTATTGAGCTATATATTTTTCTCTACTCCCCTCCTTTCCTGTTCCATCCCCTTCAACCCACTCTCATGGTCCCCATGATCCCAATTTACTCAGGAGATCTTGTCTTTTTCTACTTCCGATGCAGATTAGATCCTTGAATGTCTCTCTTAGGGTCCTTTTTGTTGTCTAGGTTCTCTGGTATTGTGAATTGTAGGCTGGTTTTCTTTGCTTTATGTCTAAAAGCCGCCTAGAAGTGAGTATATATAATATTTATCTTTCTGGATATGGGTTACCTCACTCAATATGATGCTTTCTAGATCCATTCATTTGCCCACAAACTTCACGATGTTATTATTTCTGCTGTGTAGTACTCCATTGTATAAATGTACCACATTTTCCTCATTCATTCTTTAGTTGAGGGGCATTTAGGTTGTTTCTAGGTTCTAGCTATGATAAACAATGCTGCTATGAACATAGTTGAGCACATGTCCTTGTGGTATGATTGAGCATCCTTTGCGTATATACCCAAATGTGGTATTGCTGAATCTTGAGGTAGATTGTTTCCTAATTTTCTGAGAAATCACCATACTGATATCCAAAGGGAATGTACCAATTTGCTCTCCTACCAGCAATGGAGTATTCCCTTTACCCCACATCCTCTCCAGCATAAGTTGTCACCAGTGCTTTTGATCTTGGCCATTCTCACAGGTGTAAGATGAAATCACAGAGTTGTTTTGATTTGCATTTCTCTGATGGCTAAGGAGGTGAACATTTTTTAAGTGTCTTTCAGCCATTTTAGATTTCTTTGTTGAGAGTTCTCTGTTTAGGTCTGTGCCCCATTTTTTCTATTGGATTATTTGTTCTTTTGATGACCAATTTCTTAAGATCTTTGTATAGTTTGAAGATCAGATCTCTGTCTGATGTGGGATTTATGAAGATCTTTTTCAATTCTGTAGGCTGCCACTTTGTCTTGTTGACTATGTCCTTTGCTTTACAGAAGCTTCTTGGTTTCAGGAGGTCCCATTTATTAATTGTTTTTCTCAATGTCTGTGCTACTGGGGTTATATATAGGAGATGTCTCCTGTACCAATGCATTCAAGTGTACTTTCCACTTTCTCTTCTGTGGGGTTCCATGTGGTTGGTTTTCTGTTGAGGTCTTGATCCATTTGGACTTGAGTTTTGTGCATGATAATAGATATGGATTTACCTGCATTCTTCTACAGGTTGACATCCAGTTATGCCAGCACCATTTATTATGTTTTCTTTTTCCTTTTTATATTTTTTCTTCTTTGTCCAAAATCAGGCACTCAAAAATGTGTGGATTAATATCCAGGTCTTCAATTCGGTTTCATTGGTCCTCCTGTCTGTTTTTATGCCAATACCAGGCTGTTTTCAGTACTGTAGCTATAGCAGAGTTTGAAGTTAGAAATTGTGATGCCTCCAGAAATTCCTTTATTGTACAGGATTGTTTTGGGTATCCTGGGTGTTTTGTTTTTCCATATGAAGTTGAATATTGTTCTTTTGAGGTCTGTGAAGAATTTTGCTGGTATTTTGATGGGCATTGCATTGAATCTATAGATTCCTTTTGGTAAGATTGCCATTTTTATTATGTTAACTTTACCTACCAAGAGCATGGGAGGTATTTCCATTTTCTGGAGTCTTCTCTAATTTTTTTCTTCAAAGATTAAAAGTTCTTGTCATACAGGTCTTCCACATGTCTGGGTAGAGTTACTCTGAGATATTTTATGCTATTTGTGGCTATTGTGTAGAATGATACTTCTCTGGTTTCTTTTTGAGCCCATTTATCATATGTGTACAGGAGGGCTAGTGATTTTTTTCAAATTAATTATGTATCCTGCTACATTACTGAAGATGTTCATGAGTTGTAGATGTCCCTTGGTAGAATTTTTTGGGTCGCCTATGTAAGGTATCAAGTCATCAGCAAATAGTGAGAATTTGACTTCTTCTTTTCTGATTTGTATCCCCATGATCTCCTTTTATTGTCTTACTGCTCTAGCTAGAACTTCAAGAACTATATTGAATAGATATGGAAAGAATGGACAACCTTGTTTTGCTACTGATTTCAGTGGGATCATTTTGAGATTCTCTCCATTTAGTTTGATGTTGGCTTGCTGTATATTGCCTTTATTATGTTTAGTTATGTTCCTTGTATCCCTTCTCTTTCTAAGACTTTTATCATAAAGTAATGTTGTATTTTGGTGAAGGCCTTTTCAGCATGTAATGAGATGATTATGTTATATTTTTGTTTCAGTTTGTTTATATGGTGGATTACATTGATAGATTTTTGTATGTTGAACAATATCTGCATCTCCGGAATGAAGCCGACTTTATCATAGTGGATGACTTTTCTGATGTCTTCTTATATTCAGTTTGCCAGTATTTAATTGAATCTTTTTGCATCAGTTTTCATGGGTGAGACTGGTCTGTAATTCTCTTTCTTAGTAATGTCTTTGTGTGGCTTGGGTATCAGGGTAATTGTGTTTGGGTACAATGTTCTACAGATATCTGTTAAGTCCATTTAAATCATAACATTTGTTAGTTTCCTTATTTCTCTGTTAATTTTCTGTCTGACAAAACTGTCCAATAGTCAAAATGGGTTGTCAAATTCTCCCACTATTAGTATGTGGGGTTTGGTGTGTGATTTAAAGTTTAGAAGTGTTTCTTTTACATATGAGGATGCTCTTGTATGTGAGGTATAGACATTCAGTATTCTGATTTTCTGTTGATGGATTTTTCCTGTGACTTATAGGAAATATCCTTCTTTGTCTCTTTTGATTGGTTTTAGTGTGAAGTTTATTTTGTTAGATATTAGGATAGCTACACCAGCTTGTTTCTTAGGTCCATTTTATTAGAAAACTTTTCACCAACCCTTTACTCTGAGGTGTTGTCTGTCTCTGAGGTTGAGGGTATTTCATGTATGCAGCAGAAGGATTCTGTTTTGTATCCAATCTGTTAGCCTGTGTCTTTTTATAGGTGAGTTGAGTCCATTTATATTAAGGGATATTAATGATCAGTGATTACTAGTTCCTGTATTTTAGTTTTCATTGTTGGTGATGTTATTGTGTTTTTCCCTTTTTTGGGATTTGATGCTGTGAGATCATTTATTATCTGTGTTTTTGTTGTTGCAGCTAACTTCCTTGGGTTTGAGTTTTCTTTCTAGTCTTTTTTGTTGGGTTGGGTTTATGGCTAAGTATTCTTTAAATCTGGTTCTGTCATGAATATCTTAGTTTGTGCATCTATGGTAATTGAAAGTTTTGCTAGGTATAGTAGTCTGGGCCGGCATCTGTGGTGTCTTAATGTCTCCATAATGCTTGACCAGGACCTTCTGGTTTTCATTATTTCCATTGAGAAGTTAAGTGTAATTCTGATAGGTACCTTTATATGTTACTTGGCATTTTTCCTTTGCAGCTCTTAATATTTTTTCTTTATTCTGTATGTTTAGTATTTGGATTATTATATGGTGAGGGGACATTTTTTGATCCAATCTATTTGGTGTTCTGTAAGCTTCTTGTATCTTCATATGCATATCTTTCTTTAGGTTGGGAAAGTTTTCTTCTATGATTTTGTTGAATATGTTGTCTGTGCTTTTGAGTTGGACTTCTTTTCCTTTGTCTATCCCTATTATCCTTAAGTGTAGTCTTTTCATTGTGTCTGATATTTTCTGGATATTTTGAGTTAAGCTTTTGTTAGATTTAATGTTTTTTTTTTTTTTTTTGGCTGATGAGTCCATTTCCTCTATTGTATCTTTAGCGCTTGAGATTCTCTCTTCCATCTCTTGTATTCTGCTGTTTATGCTTGCATTTGTGGTTTCTGATCAGTTCTCATAATTTCCATTAATAATTCCTTTGGTTTGTGTTTTCTTTATTGTCTCTGTTGACTGAGGTTTCTGTCCTGCCCAGTTCCTGCAGTCATTAAGTCAGAAAGAAATCTCACAGAGGTCTACATTAATTATAAACTGAATGGCCTAGTATCTCAGGCTTTTTTATTAACTCTTATAACTTAGCCCATAATTCTTGTCTTTGTTAACCATGTGGCTTGGTACCTTTTTTGGCGAGCAGTCACATCTTACTTGCTCTGTGTCTGGCATTCTCTGTGTCTGGGTGATGATTGCAGACTGAAACTTCCCTTTCCCCAGAATTCTCATTGTCCCACCTCTATTTCCAGCCTGCCTAAACTTCCTGCCTGGTTACTGGCCAATCAGCATTTATTTAAAATACAAGTTACAGGCTACAGACTATTGTCCCACAGCAGTCTCTATTTTGGTTTCCAACCTTGAATTGTTTCTTTCGTTTGTTTGATTTCTTTCTTTCTTTCTTTTTTGGTTTTTTTTTAAGGAATTTGTTGATTTCTTCCAAATTTTTGTTTGTCTTTTTTTCCATTTCTTTGAGGGAATCTTTCATTTCCTCTTTAAGGGCCTCAAACATTCTCCTAAGTTATATTTTTAGGTCATTTTGTTCTGTTTCATCTATATTTGGTTGTTCATGTCTTGCTGTTATAGGGCTACTAGTTTTTATTGGTATCACACTGCTCTTTGTGGTGTCGAGTGTGTTCTTAACTTGTCTACCCATCTTTTCCTCTGATTGGTGTAGTTGGGGCTGTGTCTCTGGTGGTCAATCTTCCAGGTGCCAGTGCATCCAAGGCTCAGATGGTTGTTCCTCCTGATACAGTCAGGGGTACGGTTCCAGTCACCATAGAGGTCACTCAGTGTTCTTTTGGTACTTCCAGGGATAGTTCAGACCTGCTCCCATGAAGGTTGCTTGCTTGGGACTGCTCCTGCTTTGGTTGCTGCTTTGGGCCCGCTCTGGCAGAGGTTGCTGGCTCAGGACTGCTCTGGAGGAGATTGCTAACTCTGGCCTGCTCCCTTGGAGGCTACTGATTTATGGCAGGTCTGCAGAGGTCTCTGGCTCAGGTCTGCTCCCTCAATGGTGGCTTCCCTTTTAACTGCTTCTGTGGAGGTCATTGCCTCGGGCCTGTTCAGTGGAGGTCGCTGGCTCAGGCCTGCTCCTGTGGGGGTTGCTGCCTCAGGCCTGCTCTGGCTGAGGTTAGAGTCCTCTTTTCAAAAGCATCTTCCCATAAGACTTGCCTTGTTAAAGTTATTGTGGAGATAGTTTCTGGCTTGGCAGACACCTCTGCTGCCTTATCTCCTCTCAGAGCCTCCATGGGTCCCTCAAGTTCTGAGCTGCATCTTGGTTCTGTGTGTGCCAACAGCCACTGCCATCTTGCATTGCCTCCTTCCGTGTACTTCAGCTCTCATTTCTTAGAATCATTTCACACTCCCAGTTTCATAGGTTTAGTCCAATTATCACAGTGAAGAGCATGGTAGTATGTAGGTAGGCACTGGGGCAGTAACTAGAGCTACATCCTAATCTATCCTAATGGCAGAGTGGGCCATTTTCACATATTAATTTGGGCAATCCATGAGCTTGGGAGTTTTTTGGATTTTCTAGTGTCTTCTTCAGTTTCTTCCATTACTATCTTAAAATTTATATTTCAGTGGTCTTTCATGTCCTTGGTCAGGCTTATTTCTAGGTATTTTGTGTTTTTTAAGAACAGGATCATATCATCAGCAAATAGTATTAGTTTAATTTTTCTATCTTTTTCTCTTGCCTTATTGTTGTAGCTAAGAATTTGAGGACAATATTGGGCAGGAGTGGAGAGTGGGCACCTGATTTATATGCTGATTTATACTTATTGGTTTACATATATTGAGCCAACCTTATGTTCCTGGAATGAAACCTAGTTGATGATGATGTAGGTGTTCTGGAATTGGGTTGGCAAGAATTTTATTGAGAGCTTTTATGTCTATGTCCATCAGGAAATAATTCTGTATTTTTCTTTTTTTGTTGTGTGCTTGTCTGGTTATGGTATCAGGTATTTATGATTTCATAGAAAAGAGATACTTTTAGCCCTTTTTTTAATGGTTTCACAAAATTTGGCATTGAGTCCATCTGGTCCTGGTTTCTTAGTTGTGAATTATTAATTATTAATTATTATTATTATCGATCCAATATCATTGGTTGTTATGTTTCTATTATGTTTGTTAGTTTAAATCTTTTAGATTTAATTCTGGTAGGTAATATATGTTTAGAAAATTTTCAGTTTCTTTTAGATTTTTTAGTTATTTATAATGTATGCTCTGAAAGTACTTCTGAATGATTCTCTGTAATGTATTGAAACCCATAGTAATATTTTAGCCCCTAATTTTGTTAATTTTGATCCTTTCTTTTGTTTAGTTTGCCTGGGTGTTTGAGAATCTTATATATCATTTCAATGACACAGCTCTTTGATCAGTTCTCTCAGTCTCCGTTTCATTAATTCCTGCTCTTATCTTTTTTATTTATGAGCACTTTCTGGGCTTTGGTTGCTTTTGCTTTTAGGACCTTCAGATACATTGTTAGTTTTATTTGAGATCTTTATGACTTTTGAGCAAGATTTAATTTTTACGATTTTAAAGTGTGTGTGTGTGTGTGTGTGTGTGTGTGTGTGTGTGTGTGCATGTATCTGCAGGTACAGGTGCTTGAAGAGCCTAGAGGTATCAGATCAGAAAGTGATGACAAGTTGTCTCCATCTTTGTCATCTGCAGTCTATCGCATAATGATCAGATGGGAATCCAAGACTTTCTAATCTGTCTTCCAACTTTTCCAGTCACAGTCTTGGTTTAGATAACCAGTTAATTCATAGATCCTTAGACTCATAACAGTTTTGCCTCACAATATGGAAGTGGCTTTGCTAATTAGCTGATGGGACCAAACCCCAAGGAAATATTTTTCTGTAAGAAATGGCAGTGAAATTCCTCATTGTTTATTATCTAGACTAATGCCCATCTAAAGAGTCTGCCTCTGTGAGTTTCCCAGCCTCCTCTCCCTCAGATGAGAGTTGCATCTTTTCCACTCTGTGAGCTTCTGATGGGCTACTTCAGGGTACCACTGTCTTTGCCACACATTGTACCAAGGATAGGCACTCAGAGATCCCATTAGAGTCCATGAAGGCGTGGTGAAAGGGGAGGAAGTTCAATTGATAGTGGCATATCAACATTGGTTTTTTTTTAATTATGGCAAAATATAATACCTAGATAAGACGTTAATAATAGGGAAAATTAAGTCTGGGCTTTTGAGGGATTTTTGTATTATCTCCATAAATTTCCTGTAACTAACTCTTAACTCCCCTAAAGCTAGCTATCAAGAAGATTAGATTAAAAGTAATTCTAAAAGCAATTCAGGAGGCTGGGGAGCCACCTTGATAAAGTGTTTCCTTTGCAAACACAAGGATCTGACTTTAATCTCCATAATCCACTGAAGAAAAGCTGGTATTGGTGGTGCACACTTGTAATCCCAGAACTTGAGAAGCAGAGATAGGATGATTTCTTGGGATTGCTGGCGAGTTCTAGGCTAGTGGGAGACCCTGTCTCAAAATACAAGGTGAGGGTGCCCCTGAGGAATGACATCTGAGATATCTTTCTGGCTTCCACATGGCTATGTTCACATGTGCACAAATCATAAGTGGATTCACATGTGGGGTCTCTCTCTCTCTCTCTCTCTCTCTCTCTCTCTCTCTCTCTCTCTCTCT
>NW_004949103.1:9662788-9663320 GCF_000317375.1 Microtus ochrogaster
GAGGGACGGAGGGAGGGAGGGAGAAGGAGAGGTAATTAAGACAAGGCACAATGTGATGCCAAATAATCTGCTCTTCATTATGCTGTGTCTTTACCCATAAGAAATCCAACATGTGCAGACCATTATAAAATGGCAACATCTCCAAGAACAGTGTCAGAGTGGGGACAAGTCCTGAGAAGAAAAGGCGTTCATAGCTGAGACTTCATGGAGGAGCAGGCGACAGCTCTCCAAACATAGGGAGCAAATGTACATGGGGGGACCTTCCATTTTCAAAGATTTATAATTTTCTAAAAAGTCTATGAATGTTTGCCTACATGTATGTTCCTCTTTTCGGAATAGGCCAGAAGAGGGCTTTTCTTCCCCTGGAATTGGAATTACAGGTGGTTTTGAGTCATCAGAAGGATGCTGGGAACTGAACTCAGAACCTCAGCAAGAGCACCAAGCGCTCTTCACCTAGGGACATCTTTCCAGTCCCAGTGGTTTTCTTCTTTTCTTCAAAACCATGGTGTCTATGTGAGTACATTGTGTGTGT
>NW_004949103.1:9663420-9666602 GCF_000317375.1 Microtus ochrogaster
TGCATATGTGCATGTGCATGGGATTAGTGTCTGCAGAGGTCAGATGGGGCTTCAGATTCCCTGGAGGAGGAGTTACAGGTTGTTGTAAGCTCCCCAGCATGAGTGCTGGGAACAGTACTAGGGTCCCAGAAATGCTGGAAGAGCTCTTAATGAGACATCTCTCCAGTTCTTTCTCCTATCTTCTAATGAGATGCGTTAATTGGAAATTCAGCCTTTGATTATATCTGTTCATTTGTTTCCCATTTCCACCTTGATTTTATTTCTGTGCTGTCTGTTGGATTAGCATACTTCCTCCTGCAAATTGCTTGGTAGAGACCCCCTTCCTCATCCCCAGTGCATACTAGCTGGGTTACTAGTTCAGGCACTGGAGCTTAAGTTCTCCATGCTCTGGCTTCCTCCTATTTAAAATGGAGATAAAATGAGGCCCCACCATAGGATTGTTATGAGGGTTAAATTTGGTACTGTGAGAAAAGCGTATGAGAGGGAGCCTGGCATATAACACTGTGCAAGTAGCAGCTGTTGACTTAATAATAGTCTCTTTGTCTTCAGACTGTGCCAAGAATTAATTACCAAACTCTAAGGAGCAAAAGCAATGCATTCTGTGTACTTGCTTTACCACCATTTCCTTCCGGTTTGATCAGATGCATTGTAATTGCACTGTGGTCGTGTGCATGTTCGCTGTCATCAACTCCTTCCTTCTGTCAGCTTTGAGTCTTCTATGATGGTGGATAAGGGGATATGGTGGGAGGTATGTTTGAAAAATAAAATCACCTCAAGGCCTATTATAAGCAAAATTCATAGCTGGGGTTTCATTGGTCATGTAGAGAAAGTGTGTATGTGTGTGTTCCAGTTATGCAGCGACAACAGAAAAGGCTAATTTATCAGTGAATAGTTCTTGGTAAGGAGGGCAGAAAGTCACATCGAGAGGTCACAGGAAAGACATCTGCCATCCTGAGGAGGGCCTTCTGAGGTGGAATGCTGCAGTTTAAGACGGTGAGGAGTGATGATGGGCATCAAGATTCCCTTCCACTTGCTAGGGCAAGTTAGGTGTCTTCTGTAACTCAGCTCTCTCCTCTGTATGTATGTATGTATGTATTTATTTATTTATTTATTTTCCACTTATCTTTTTTATTTTTCATAGCAATCCCATTTCCCTCTCCCCCCTCCTCCCACTCCTCTCACCTTCACCCCATTCTATTCTCCATCCACTCCTCAGAGAGGGTGAGGCCTCCCATGGGGAGTCAACAGAATATGTCACATCACTTGAGGCAGGACCAAGGCTCTCCTCCCCATATCTAGGTTGAGCAAGTTATCCCTCCATAGAGAATGGACTCCAAAAATACCAGTTCATACAGTAGGGATAAATACTGGCTTCACAGCCAGTGGCCCCACAAACTACCCAAGTCACAGAACTGTCACCCACATTCAGAGGACCTATCTGGTCCTATGCAGGTTCCCCCGCTGTAAGTCTAGAGTCAGTGAGCTCCCACTAGCTCAGGTCAGCTGTATCTGTGGGTTTTCCCATCATGGTCTTAAACCCTTTGCTCAAATTATAGGAATGTCTATTTCTTTACAGTGGGGCTGTTGAGTTTGTATGAAGGCATGTGGAAGAATCCTGGCACACAGGAAAATCCCCAAGATGCCAGACTCCAGAGAGATGAACACTCTCATCTCCAACCCCTCACGCCTCCTGTTTCCCAAACTGTTCCAGTGTGAGACAGGTCAGCATGCACCCCATTGGGACTTACAAGAAATTCTCCCAAGTCCCATGACACCGGTGTATAAGCTCATTAGCCATCTTTGGTAATGACTTTATCATCCCACTGGGACCTGGCTCGTTCTAGCTTCAGACAGTCCCAAGTCATTTGAAAAGATGCCCCAATATGGCTTGCAAGATGTCTCTCATTTCTTTCTTCCACTGCTTACTTCTTTGCCTGATGCTCAGAATGAACCAAGTGCTTCTTCTCCTGGACATTCTAGCAGGGTCCTGCAGTCTCCACTTGCGCATTCCAGCCTGACTCTAGAACCATGAGAGTGAGTGGGGTTGGGCCAGGAAGCAGACTTTACACAAGCAAAGTGAGTGTGAACTGTCTTCCCACATCAGAAGTGTCGGAGCCCGTGAGGGTCCAACACAAATTCCCTAACCCGGTTGGAACGGAGTTGCGAGGAATAAAACTGACACAGCTTACAGGGTCATCATGGAAAAATCCAGAAATACCCTTTATTCTCCAAACATCTTATATACCCACACCAAAGGCTGTTACCTAGGCAACCAGATGCCTGGGCTCAGGTCACTTCTGCATCTGGCAGTCAGGTAGGCCATGAATTAGCATCTCTATAAGACATCCTCCAAATTACAAAGGAAGAAAGCACCAAACCTCCTGACCAGTTTCAGTCAACACCTCTCCTCAGGAGATCTACATTTCTAACAAAAGAAGCTAGGAGCAGCACAACCTGGGTATTGTTAAGGTAGAGACAGTTTGTCTGCAGAGCTCCATGATCAGCTCAGACCTGGCTAATGGCCTTTGTGCCATACTGAAATATGGGCCTACACAGAAGCCTGTGGAACATGCAGGTCAAAGTTTTAGAGCCCAAGGCCACACTGAAACTACAAGGGTAGAGTTGGAATAATTCAGCATCTATAATATAAGAAGCTTTATTCCCAAAGTGTAGGATGTGGCTTAAAACAGAGACTCTACACCCTACATCTCTGAATATGGCTTGTATCTCCTTTTGCTTTTCTGTTTAACTTGTCCTAGGTGGAGAAAAAAGGATGGTTCCATACCAAGGTGGGAGGGGTGTACCTATTTCTGAGAACTGGTTGAAGTTAGTCATCTTGGATTCTGGCATAGTCTCAATCTTCCTCCCCAATCCAGGTGATGAACTGATCCATGGCAGCTGAATCCTAAGAATGAATAAACCTCCATCAGACACACAGGCTGAAAGAAAATTCTGGAAAGAAACCAAAGCTGAAGCAATGGATGGAGCTGAAGAAGGTCTTAGCTTCTCATTGCCACTCAGAGGGTAGGATGCACACAGGGCAGGCTGGGCTTGCTTGTCATTTTCATTCAAGCATTCCATTCCTTCTTTGTTCGGTAGCTCTCACCTACAAGCAGAACAGAGAATGCCTTCTAATAGAATAAAGCATTCAGGAAATTTCATGAGGGATTATAATATAAATA
>NW_004949103.1:9667367-9669329 GCF_000317375.1 Microtus ochrogaster
ACTTAAGAAAATATCTTTAGAATTGTTTTAATGACATTAAGATCTCTGACTTCCTGGGTATTTCTCTAAAGAAAAAGTCTTAATGTGCATTTTAGTGTTTTTTTTTTTTTTAGCAACCTTTAACTCTATAGGTAAATCAGTTGATTAACTTCCTTATTGAATTCATTGCATAGATTTTAAACATCTATGGAAGTTTCATATTGGACACATGGGAATATATCAAAGATGCTATCATTCAAGAATAAATGACTCATTTGTGTTCATCTTCTCTCTGTATAAAAGCTACCTCCACAAAGAAGCTTTTCTGTCTAAGTCATCTTGCCTTCCTGGTTGGTTCTGTTCATTCAGCATATTTATTTCCCATCCCCTCGTCTGTGTTGTACTCACTCTGGAGCTCACAAACCTGAAGGATGCCCGCACCAGTGTGCACGTTACACTAAGTCACTATTTAATAACACCTTTAGCTTTTATTTTATGTGTATGAGTGTTTTACCTGCATACCACCTACATTCAGTGCCTGCGGAGGCAGGAAACCCCCTGAAACTGGAGTTGCAGACAGTTTTGAGCCATAAAGAAGGTGCTGGGATTCTAATGCGTTGTCCTGAAAGAACAACTGACCTCTTAACTGCTGAGCCATCTCGCTGCTAAAAGTGAATTTTCTACTTTGTTCAAAATTGACTTCTATTCATGCATACTTGGATGTGATAAGGCTTAATGTCTCAGTCACACAAACTTTGGAGATGTGAGATATGGGGTGGTGTAATGGTCTTTGTTGCCTGTTAAACTGACATAGGCCTTCTTGTTTAAGTCAGGGAGGAAGGCTTGGGATCCAGGAGAATTGCCGAGATGGTACTCAGGCGGCTCACTCTGCTGTCCTTGAGCTGGTGGAAAGCACTTGGTATGGACGGCTCAGAGGTCACTGGAAGAGCTCCTTGTGGCAAATGATCAGTTGAGTTGATCCAGTGTCCATCACAGCCATGCATGAGGAGAAAAAAACTAAGGTTCCTCAAGGACCAGTATCCTTAGGTCAAGAATTAGCTATTTTCTTTACTCTCAGAGGAAATTTTCTCTTCTTTGAAGCTGTCATCTGTGCATCACAAGGGATGTGAATCACTACTGCAAGGTGTCCCAGCCAATAAGCAAGTGTTTCTGCATACTCACCTTGTAGCCTGCAGTGCAGTGGGAAAGTTCCTGGTCATAGCCTCTTGCAACTTCAAAACACCCGGGAGTGCTTCCCTAAAATGGATTTTTGAATGATGCACTGTAAGCCCAATTTTAAAATACAAGTATTGGATTTGTCCAAATCATCTGCCATTCTCAGTAAACACCACGGGGTGGTCAGACATTTTATTTTTCAAATTCCTTGCCCAGAAAGTTCATTAACCTCTTTAATGTTGAATGCTGAGATGGAAGCCACACAGTCTAACTGTTACGGCAAACATCATAGGCAAACTTTATAAAATAATGATCAAGAACATTAGTATCTTTTTCTCAGTGTTGTAAAAGAAAAACATGATAAACTATCAATAGTAATGGAGAAGAGGTGCCAGACTTAGGAAGACCTATAAACTCTACACCTGAGGACAAGTCGTTTCTCAAGGCAAATTTTTGTTTTTGATGGACAAAAATCTAACAGGTAATTGGGTGGCTTTTATTTGTACTACATGATGTGTAGAAATAAAGGGGTTTCCCTGCTAAAATCCTGAGCTCTGATCAGCGTTTACCCAGAGTTTAGCAGTGTTAGCAATGATTTTCCTAACTCCGTGGCCTTTGTACAGAGACAAAGTGCAAAGGAAGTTGCTAAGCAATGTCAGAAGTGTATTATACTTTTTTTCTTATTGTGGTAATCTAGAACTTCATGCATTTCAGGCAAGCACAGAACACTCTGAGAAAGAAACATTTGCAATTCACATGGTAGACAAATGGTCAATTAAAAAACTAGTACCCCTTTCTCCACAACCT
>NW_004949103.1:9669675-9674053 GCF_000317375.1 Microtus ochrogaster
AATAAAAATAAAAAACTAGTGTCTAATATAATGTGCAAACTCAGTAAATGAAAGTCTATTTTATGATATAATTTACCCGTACACGACCATCACAACTGATGGAGATGCAGATCTATTTTGTACAATAATATAGTTTAATGAGGAACTTAGGTATCCTTGTCAACTACACATCTTATGTAGTCTCCATCCCCCAAAGAACCACGTTATTTACCAATGCTCCACTTAAACAGGAGCGCACTATTTTTTGCATTAGTTTGAACGTGTGTAAGAAACGTACCTTTGATGAATTTGACCTATAATTTGATTATATAAGGAAACATCTCTGCAGGGGCTCCCTGAAGAAGCAGGAAGGATCATGGGAGACAAGGAACACACACAGCTGATGGTGAGACTTTCTGCAGGGATGGGGATGGAGGAGGTGTCATTAACAGGAAAGAGAAGAGCTTCATCCAAAATGAGAAAGGAGAAGAGAGGAAAAACAGCTGCATTTATATACGATGGCACGATTTGCTTCCATTTATGGGAATAATGGGAAAAAAATAACTTGAACATTGGGGTTAAAATTGGGCTGAACTGAAAAGAATCCAGCTTGATAAAATGGCATCTCTGAACTGAAATATAAGGTCCTCTGGAAACGACGTTAAAAAATGAAGAAAATGGTCATACTTTAGGATGGGTGATTGCTATGTGACCGGAGGAGCCAGGAGTATCCGTTCATTTAAACCTTACCGGTTTTGAGCCCATTAGAGTTCACAGAGGCTTCGGTTTAGGGGCCTCACTGTGCACTAAATGTGGAGCTGAATTGGTTCCATGGCTGCCACATCAGCCCTCGGCAGTCCAGCTGTGCGGGGGATCTGCATGAGTTGAAGCCCTGGGTCTGCTTCTCCTGCACTGTCACTCGGCTGACTGACACAATCAATCAAATGGCTCCTCGCATCCTCAGCTAGCCCACCCAGATGGAAACAGGGGCTTTGGTCTTCTGTTCCCTCAAGCTCCTTGTTCTGCCTGTTGGCAAGTCCAGCAAAACCTGTTTCTAAGATATGTGTCTAATCAGAGTGCGTCTTCCTGTCTCTATTCCCGGCCTGTTACTCCAAGTCATAGGCTTTTTGTTTACATCATAATGAGTCGGCTTCCCTTAATGCCCTTTTGTATCCAACCTTCTAGTAGCAACTAGAGAAGTTCCTAAAATTGGAGTCAGACCTTTAGGGATTTGGAAACCAAACCTGTTGAGATGCTGAAGCAAGAAACGGTGTTTACATCCCGCCCAGACACCCTGTTCTGTAATTTTCTCTTCATAACACTAAGCTACTGTCTAGCATTAGTCTTTCCCACTGTACGTATGTGCATTAGTTATCAGTGGGCATCATGAATCCCAAGGCTCCTTACTCCAATGTCAGTCGGTCTCCTCCAATTTTATGGTCCATGTGCACATATTTGTGGGTTATCCAACTTTGACCTCCAATCCCCCCACTTCAATTTCCACAGGCACGGTTACCTTTTTCTAAAACACTGTTCTTCCTCTTTTGTCTGTCCCTCCCACCACCACCTCCGCTGAGATGAAGAAGAAAGAGCAATGTAAAGCATCTTCTTACTCATCCTTTGTCTTTTCAGGAGCAATGCAGCTATGAAGAGGGTGTGTGCTCTTTTTCCTGTGGGTTCAGTCTAATCTTATCTGTGGGTACCAGGGTTGGGAAGCTTTGGTGTCCTGTCCTACTTGTGAGCTTTCCCTCTACAAGGTTTGTTTTCTGTATCCTTCATTGTGTGACGGTAGTGTACCCTGTCCCATCTATCATCTATCTATCTATCTATCTATCTATCTATCTATCTATCTATCTATCTATCTATCTATCTATCTATCTATCTAGTTTCATCTCAGCATGCCTTCTTTTTATTCTCTGTAAAACTGGGCAAAGATAATCTGCTTCATGGGTCTGGGTGAATGAAATGAGTTAATGTATATTGAGTGTCTGAAATGGAGCAGGGTGCTTGGGAATTCCCTCATCACTGTGTATTTGTGGTTGTTGTTGGCACATAATGAATGCTCATTAAATACCTATTGAAAGAAAGAACAGCTGCAGTCTGCTGGTGTTCGCCCAAACACCATCTCTCAGTGAAAGCCAAGCTCAAGGAGATTCTTTTCCATTAGTCCCACTAGAGCTCTTCTATTGTCTCCTGCCTGGAGTCTCTCTCCCTGGCCAGTGAATACTCTGCCAGCCCCTTCTGTCTGCCACACAGGAACATGTCTTCACCTAATGAACAGCAGGTGAAGCCACCCAAGGTGAAGTAGCAGATGAAAGAACTCAGCAGGAAGAATAAAGGGCTTGCGGAGTGTGTTAAAAAAGTTTTATGTTCCAGGACTGCAGAATGCTAGAGGTCAAGCTTCATCAAATTATATGCTTGTGGACCATGGAGGTTTGGTAATCCAGCTGCAGTCGCATAAGGGAGCCAATAATAAATAGGAAACAGTTAAATTACCTCTAATGGCTCCATGTCATTCAAATTAGCATGCTATTATATAAAGCTAAGCTCACTCACTGTCTTCAGAGTCTGAGAAGCCACAAATCTTGGCTTTGCCACTTAATGACCATGTGATGTTAGCGATGTCTCCCAGCAACTTTGAATCACAGTTTCCCTATCTGTAAGATGGGCCACTTATCACTAATCTCAGAATTATGGTAAACAGCACATGAGAGATACAAGGTGGAATTCTTACATCTGTTTCTATTATGTCTGTTTCTTCTCCAGGGACAAAGAACAGAAGGAAGAAGGGGAGGAAGTGAGGGAGGAGGAAAGGATATAAGAGGAAAAGAAAAGGTGCGTGAGAGGAAAAGGTTACAGATAAAATAGCAGCCTACATCAGAAGTCAGAGTGCTTCTGGAGTGACTCAACAGCCCAAGGGAGGCAGGAGCAGAGATCACCGAATGAAGCAAGCCTGAGATATCCTAAGACTCCAGAAATGGGAGGCGCTTTGAAACATTTGGAACTGCCAGAGGAAGCTGCAGTTCCAAATGTAGAAGTTTTCACAATGGAAAACCTGCTCCCAGCTTTCACTCATGGGAGGCACTTCCATTCAGTTTTAGAGTGTTCCAGTGTCAAACATGGAGAACCACTATGTGCCTGAAAAACATTGTGAGAAATAGACCATCATGAAAAAAAAGATCAATAGAAAAAAAGATCCTGGAAGAGACAAACACAGTAGAGGGAGGAAGAGATTTTAAAATGCTACTCCTATATTGTCAGGATATGTCAACATAAACTGATGAAAACAGAAGGGGCAGAATCTAACAAAGGAATAAAAAAGAAAAAAAAAAGAAATTATTCTTGAATTTAAAAATTAATTAGTGGGACTAGAGAGATGGCTCAGTGTTTAATAACACTGACTGCTCTTCTAGAGGATCTGGAGTTCAATTTCCAGCACCTACTTGGTGGCTCATGATAGTTTCTGTAACTCTAATCCCAGGGGATCTAATTCTGTTCTCTAAGAGCATCCAGACATTGGCACACAGACACACACGCAGGTAAAACAGCCATAGTTACACAACATTTATATAAAAATTTAATGTCTAAAATAAAACTTAATTGAAGTGATAAAAATGCTAGGAAAAGCTTTTTTTCAAATCTAGAACAATAATCAAAGAGGTGAACATTATGATAGAAGAGGCAAAAATGAGAGAACAAACCAGGAGGTCTAGAATGTTGTAAACAAGAATTCCACATAAATTGCCTGGTGGTGGTAGCACGTGCCTTTAATCCCAGCATTTGGGAGGCAGAGACAGGTGGATCTCTATGAGTTCAAGGCCAGTCAAGGCTATACAGAGAAACCCTGTCTCAAAAACAAAAACAAACAAACAAAAAGGAAACAAACAAAAAACAAAAGCTGAAAATTACAGAGAACTGAGAGAATGAAAATAGGAAGGAAATTGCCAAAGAAATAGTACAGTGTAGTTTCTGTAAACAGAGAGACATTTCTTTTGATTTAAGCCACTTTCCCAGTCCCCATAACAGTGACTCAGATTAACCTGCAGAAATTTTAGGCTGTCCATGAAAATGAGATGGATCATGAGTATCCATTGCAAAGGGAAGAAAAGAAACTAGAAGGCACAGCAGACACATTTGATGCCAGAACATGGAGAAACGCCATTAGAAGTCTGAGGAAATATGACTATCAACATAGCAATCTTCAACAAGCTATCTTGTTTTAGCATAAACTGAAGCCATTTTTTAGGGGACTTGAGTTCTGTCTCCTCTATAACTGTTCTTATAAGGTGATTAGGAAGTGTATTTCAGAAAACACAAGAGTAAAATACGGCAGAGGGATTGGAAAATGGGTGTCAGGAACACAAAGTCCACCAGAGAGCTAGTGAGAGAAGATCAAGCA
>NW_004949103.1:9674163-9695206 GCF_000317375.1 Microtus ochrogaster
TGAGCAGTCCTGGAGCCACCCGCGTGTGTTTGAGCAGTCCTGGAGGGTCTCCATTGTGTGTTCATTCTTCCAGGCACACTGCATGTTTTGGAAAATACAGTTGAAGAGATGGAACTGGAGTCCAAGTTAGTCAGTAGATCCTAAGAGCTGAGGAGACAGAGCTGGAATCAAAGCATAAAATCAAGATGCAAAGAGGGTCTGAGACTTAACCAAGGGAAGTGCTCATTTCTGAGAAATCATTTGGAGGAGATTCCACTGCTGCATGAGGGCCATAAAACCTAGATAGCACAAGTCAATCACTAAACTGGACCTTTTGATACAAGTGTGCCCTGTGTTTAAACACAGGATTTATGAGTCCCATAATGGCATAATGTGATGCTGTGTCTTACAGTGAATTTTTATTTTTAGTAAGTTGCATCACAAGAATAATAAAAGTATAATATAATAAATTCATAAACCACCAAGTCATTTATTATTATTAATCAAATTTATGTACCATGCATAATGGTATGTGCTGTGCTTTCCTTTCTTGTGGATTGGCTAAGTAGTATGTTTTTTCTATCAGGATTGTCACAAAACACTATTTTATTGTGATGGTTGCAGTGTTATTAGGCAATAGGAGCTTTTCAGTTTTCCATTATAAACTTGTGGAACCACGATTGCAGATGTGCTCCATGAGACAAAGTTGTTTCATGCAATGTTAATGATAGCTGTGTATTGATGCAGGTCTATGTCACAATGCAAGCCTCAGAGAAAACTTGTCAAGATCAGGCAATAAAACCAGCCATTAAATGAGGGTGTCTAGAACTTTTTGGGGGGAGCAGGACTAGCATTTGTTTCTAACAATCAAGAAGCAACAAGCAATAAAACACAAAGTTTAATTATAAGACTTTATAATTAAAGTATTGACTTGGAAGTAGGGATTGTTAGCCCTTTATTATCTCCATTCAGATATTATCAAGGCTGCAAACAGGCCAGAAAATAAGGAGAAACACTAGGAGACATTGATCTAAACATAGCAGAGGTGATTGGATGAGTTGAAAATGCTCTGTAAGTAAGTTAGTATATGTGTCTCCTGCTTCACATCTCAAAAAAGCCAAAGGAAAGAATACATATGCTAAACAGAAGCATAAAAGGGAATTTGAAGAGTCAGTTCAGCATTCTGGAGCTGAGTATTGCAATACAAAAGACGAAAAGCACACTGGATGTAATTGCCTGTCAATTAAACTGCATACAAACCTTGCCCAGAGATTACCTGAAGTATGAGCTAGCTGCAAAGCATTTTAAAAAGCCGGGAGGAAACAGTTATCCCACCCAAACTCTCATGTATAGTAACTTTGAACTTTTATTGATAGTATCATGAACTAATTAAGAACACAGATGATGCTGATGTTGAGATATTTGGCATGTCCTTCATCAAAATCAAGCCTTTCCTAGTCATATGGACAAATGATGCATGTTTAATGACACTTAGTGGCTGCTCATTAATTTGTCATGAATAAATTTCCAATTGAGATGTACATGTCATGGTTTAACCTTTTTTTGTGTTATGGATTTGAATGTATAATGAGAAAAAACTCAAGATTTAGAGGTTTGATTTTCAATACTTTTCAATCAGTGTTTATTGGCTGAGTTCCAGGCACGCATGAGGTTCTGGGGATCCAGTGGCAAATAGGACATGGCAAAAATTCTATAGTACTCAAAATGTGATGGTGAGAGAAAAGATATTTACAACTATGGTATTATGAAATAGTTGTGATGGAAAGATCAGAGTGCTAAAAAGAGCATGTGGAATAGGATCTGTTCAGATTCAGAAGCCCAAGATGACATGCAGAAATGAAGTCTTCTGTGAACCCTCTGAAAGATAGGTAGGTGTTCATGCAGTTAGGAGCTCAGAGAAGGACCAGGCAGAGGACCAGAGCATAAAAAAGGCATCTTTAGGAAGCCATAGATCACTTGGTATAGGTAAAAATTGGAAGGCTAAATTTGGTTTAAAAAAACAACTAAATCTGAGGAATGGTAGTTTTTGTATGTGTGAGTGAGTGTGTGTGTGTGTGTGTGTGTGTGTGCGTGCACACGTGTGTGTAGTTACACATGGAGGCTAGAAGACATTGTTTTCTTTATGTTTTATTAACATAAGGTTTTCATGACAGTAAAACATGTGTTCCTGGAAGCACCAATCTATTTCAGAGAAGCTGATGGGAATCAAAAAAACTCCATATGGAGTTTACTTTAGTCGCTATGCAAGAAACTGCCTTTGCCTCAGTTGTTGTCAGTTACTGTCCAAATTGGACAAGCAGGACACAAAAGAAAGTGGTTGCTGAACTTTGCCCAAACAAGGTGGGACAGTCCTTCAAAAACCCTGTTTCACTAAAAAGTTCGTCAGATATTCTAGGCCTGCAGGCCAAAGATGGATGCCCCAAGATGCCCCAATGTCACGGTGGAACCTTGGGTGACTGTTGAGGCAGCCCACTCTTTCTGTCATTTCTTAGTTTTAGAAGTTGTTTGCTCTGCATTTCCTGTTTAATCAGGTAATATTATATTCTTTTTAGGATTCTGATGGAGTTGAAGACTAGATAGTTGAAAGATAAAATGATGGTTTTGGGCTAGTAAAGCAAGTTAAGATAAAAAGTGAATTAGGTACAAAACTTTGAACTCACCAAGATAGGATAAATAATGGAGTATGTTCTCTGAATTTATCAAATGCAATTAGACTGAACATTGTTAATGTTATTCTCATTTGTATATATTTGTATATAGTTAGTACTTATTGTATTTAGTTTTTCCATGTTAGTTAAAACCTTTGCTTTTTATTTAGACAAAAAGAGGGAAACATTGTGATATTTTGATTGTGTTCTAACAAACAAAGCTTGCTTGGAGTCAGAGGGTGGAACTAGCCACTATCTGGCCTAAATTAACCATAGAGGTTTAAAGGACTGTAGATAGGGAGGAGTCAGGATAAGGCGGGCCAGAGAGAGGATCTCAGCTCTTTTGGATGGAGGAATGGTAGATGTAGGAGGCAACTGATGTCTGCTCCTTGCTTCTCTGATCTTAGATTCCTACCCAGAAAAATAAAAAGTGTTTTGTCTAATTATTGTCTACCTCATTTTTTGAGGCAGGGTCTCTCACTGAACCAGAAGTTCACTAATTCAGCTAAATTACTGATGAACAAACCCCAGAGATCTTCCTATTTCTGTTTCTTCAGTGCTGGAAGTACAGGAATGTACCATTGTGCTTCACCTTAAAAATATTTCTGTATGGGTGTGGGAGATTGATCTCAGGTTCTCATGCTTGCATAGGAAGTGTTTCATAGACTCAGCTATCTCTCCAGACAAGCTTCATGGAGCCACAAGGGGAAAACTGTGCACCTGACTACAGTCAAAAAGCAGACTACCAATATCACCTAACCGTATTTCTCTTTATGGGTGTCTTAGTTAGGGTTACGGTTGCTGCGATAAAATACCATGACCATGGCAACTTTTATAAAAGAAAGCATTTATTTGGGCTGGCTTACAGGCTTAGAGGTTTAATCTCTTATTGTCATGGTGGGAAGCATGGCAGTTCACAGGCAGATATGATGCTGGAGAAAGAGATGAGGTTTCTACATCTGGAAAAGCAAACATCAGGGAGAGAGAGAGAGAGAGAGAGAGAGAGAGAGAGAGAGAGAGAGAGAGAGAGAGAGAGAGACTCTGATTGTCTGTATGGGTACCACATTTGTACAGGAGCTCATAGGAACTAGAAGAAGGTGTCCAATCCCTTGCATCTGTAGTTGCAGTTAGTTGTGAGTTGTCTTATGTGGATGCTAGGAACCAAACCTGACTCCTGAAATAGCAAGTGCTCTTGACCACTGAGCTATCTCTCTAGACCCTTCTTCAAGCTTCTTCATCCTACCTGGGATCTTTCTCCCTCCCTTGAATGTCACTACCCTATTTTCATCGCCTGCTGTTGTCAGAGACTGCTTGTTTGCCTCCCAGCTACCCAGACCTGAAATAATCACACTGAAACTATATTAACTGTAGCACTGCTTGGCCATGAATTTAACGTATTCCTAGCTAGCCCTTACATCGTAAACTAACCCATTTCTATTATTCTATGTATCAACATGTGGTTGTGGCCTACCACTAAGGTTCTGTCTGGTGTCCAGCATCTGTCTCCTGCTGTAGCTTCATGGCCTCTTCTTGACTTTGCCTACTCTTTCGCTATATCTCTTCCAGCCTGACTATATTCTGCCCTGCCAAAGGCCCGAGCAGTTTCTTTATTCACCTATGGCAATAAAACATATTCACAGCATACAGAGGGGAACCCTACATCATCCTGCTGCACATTGTTATTGGGGACCCCTGGCCCTTAGATGTCCTTCCCTGGGAACCCACACTGATTTTTACCTGAAGTTTTTGCACATGTTGCTGACTTGGTTTGAATACCTTTTCCCCCTTCCCTCAAGCGACATCACCTGCTTTGTCCTTTAAGACTTGAGGTATAAATATATATATATGTATATGTTTAATATTATATAATATACATATATTAGTCTCTTGCCCATAATTACTTTTATTTTTCAAGTTAGTTTTTACACATTTCAGAACCACTGTGTCTTTAGAATCATTTTTGTTCATTACTAAATTCTCTAGTTGAACCCAGTCTTGCAGAAGGAAGAAAAGACAAAAAGGAACGTGGTTCACTAGAACTGAACTTCATTCTTCAGCGTCTCCTTACCTCATCCAAAGTCTTTTTTCACAAATCTTTCCCAGGACATATGCTACATCAAGCAAACATCCTCCCCAGTGAAGCCTCCCTTCCTTTTGTTGTTAAGGGACAGAGTTTGTGGGTCCTTACTCCTATCACAGGAAAGTCTCTCCACACAGTAAACGTTTTCCGGAGTCCGGTTTTCTTCCTAAGTATTCTGAAGCTTGCAAACTCAGACATAATGGATAGAGCCTTTAGAGTGAACAATCACTCAACAGCGTCAGCTATTTTAATGGTCCTATCTCTTGAAACTACACTTCTGCCATCTGTTCTACCCTTTAACTGGAAATGTGGAAAGAACAGCATTCCCAGTGGTATCATAAAAAGTTAGATATAAGTGATTTAAATGCATGTTTTGGTTCTGTATCCAGTGCAGTATGCATCCGAAGGAAAGCTTATATTGCATTTATTTTTTTATGACTAAATAAAAATTCAGAGTAAGGAGAACTTCTGTGTGAACAAAAGAGTAACTTTTTAGTTGGCATGGACTGTTACAACTTGTCATTCATTCATTCACTCATTCATTCATTCATCCTCTCGCTCGTATTTCCCTCCAAACATCTGCAGGTTGTCCCAGGTAGTGCAAGTTTACTAGACACTTGGGTACAGAAATTAATAGTGATAATTTCTAAGACCTCTGACACCCGTAAAGGAAAGCACACAGAACATTTCCTATATACATACATAAAAGTCACGTAAAAACTAAACATAAATTTCATGCTTTGCCTCAGGATGCTGATGCCAAGGAGTAACAGGAAGTCAGCAGTCAGTCAGCTCTTGGTGGGAAAGTCACAGCTGCTCTGCAGTCACCTGTCTGAGACTGGCGCTTTGTCTTAATATTGCTTACTTATTTCCCCATCTAGAACATGGGAACACTAAACATGAACTGCTGTGGCTGAATGGGTTATATAAAAAAGCCATCATAGACATATCTCGAAGTTTGCTTCCTAGGCAAGTCTAAATCCTGGCTAATTGACAATCATCATCCACGGATTCTAATCCCCAGAGCCACTATACACACTTAGATGAAGTTCATTATTAACATGGATGAATAATATAGTTGAAGTTGTATGAAAATATGATTGTACCTAATTTCATTGTTTCCATCTAAGTAAGAGAGGTGTGACCTCTGCCATTTTCTTGTTTTTCTCCTATCAATAACACTGCTGATTGTGCAGAGATATTTTTAATCAGTTTTCCAATTTGTGACAATTGGTCTGGTTAAAACTGGACAACAAAAATGTTCATCTTCATGTCTGAGTACATGTTAACATGCCAACACAGAAGGACTGTGCTAGCTACTCAGCATCATCAAACATGTCTGGGAGGGGACACTGAACATTCTGGGACTTGTGACCCTCTGACATAGACTAGAGAGGGTCAGGGTCAGTCTGTGTATCTACTCCTAGTAAAACTCCTATTATGTTTAAGGAGAAACACTGGAATGAATTTCCAAGTATCACCCCTTTCTGTGCCAAAGTCTGACCTTGCATTTCATATGGGGAACATTGAATCCCTGAAAGGTCAGGACTCAAGTTAAACCCAATGATTTTCTAATATTTTTGTTGCCTGACAAACATAAGGAAGTAAACATTCCCAATTTTTATTTTACTATAATATAACATGTTCAGAAAACTGTACATATTGTTGGCACCCTGTCTTCACTAATGTCCCTTACCTGATTAAGTACCCACCCATATCACCATTGTTTCTCCCCCAAATAACCTGTTTTTATTTTTTTTTAAAAAAACCAGTCTTTTCTTATTTTGCACACCAATCCCAGTTCCCTCTCCCTCCCCCACTCCTGCTCCCCCACCTTCCCCTAACCAATCCCCATCCACAAAAAGAGAAGATAAGGCTTCCCATGGGAAGTCAGCAAAGTCTGGTGCATCACTTTGAGACACGACCAAGCCTACCCCCTCCAATATCCAGGCTGAGCAAGGTATCCCTCCAAAGAGAATGGGCTCTAAAAAGACAGTTCAAGCACCAAGAATAAATACTGGTCTCACTATCAGGGGCCCCACAGACTGCTCCAGCCACACAACTATCACCCATATTCAGAGGGCCTAGTTTGGGCCTGTGCAGGTTCCCCCACTTTCAGTCCAGAGTCAGTGAGTTCCCACTAGCTCCGGTCAGCTGCTTTTGTGGATATCTCCGTCATGGTCTTGACCCCGTTGCTTATATTATTGTTCCTCCCTCTCTTCAACTGGACTTTAACCTCTTTTCTGACTTCTGACTCCATAGATGTGCTTTAGTTATTTTTTGAATTTTGTATATAGGAAATCATACAATATGAATTATTTTGTGACTGTATTTAGCTCTGCTTAAGATTTTGTCAGTAGCTGGTGTTCACTTGTTTTTGTTATATTTTATTGTTTGAGCATACTACTGCACCTCTATCCAGTATCAGTCAGTGTTTGCATATTAGAGTGTTGCAGTAATCAGTGAAGTGGTACCATAGTGTGTGTATGTGTATATCTGTTGTGTGACAAAACTTTCCCTGGGGAGACACAACATACGTGTCTAGTCATCCCAGATAGGGATACCATGACAGATCAAATTATAGACAAAGTATGGATAGACCAAATTATGGATACCACCAAAACCCAGTTTGGTGAACCAATGAGTTTTACTGGGGTTACTTAAAGGTATATGGGTGAGGGGTTACTACTAAAAAGCAAAAATGACTCAAAGACAGCTGCATCTTTAAAGCCCTCCCCAGCACGGGTGACAGCTCACAAAGCTGGGATCTCAAAGCATACTGCAGAGCCCACAGGCAGCTCAACATGTTGGGGAGCACCCTTTCTAGGTGCCTCAGCTGGTCTAAACCTCTTCCTGGCAGCGTGGCTGGTTTCTGCTTCCTCCAGGCAGCTGGTCTCGGATCTCCTTTGCAGCTTTTCTCCTCGGAGAGTCTTGGCAGCTCAGCATGTCTGCCAATTTTCTTTGTAGCCAGGTGCTGCTTACTCTGACAGGGAGGGGCCAGTGAACCTGGTGGGTTTCACAGAGCTATTTACCTTCCCACTTAAAGAGCTCCCCTGGAGGATGGAATATTTTAATTTTGGAGGAGTTGTTGAACAATAGTATCTCTTTATATATGCACATATACTTACATATACATTTATGGGCTTTACCTTGGAAAGTGGAACCTGTAGTAATCAATTGTGGCTACAATAATGACATTTAATCACCTACATCAAGATGGGCAAAAGCATAACAATGAACATTAACTCAATTATCCATCTGTGGTTTGGCTGGGACTCTATTGATTTAAGATTGACTCAGCCAGGTTTGACTTCAAGCTGGTCACTGGGTTGGGTTGTGTTTCATGCCTCTCAACCTTGCTGAACCAGTAGCTCTTCAAGGCATATATATTTTTTTTTCTCACAGCAAGTAGCTAGAGCTAGATGGTGTGCTTTACTGCAAAAACACGTACTACACTATTGCACCAACATTCTGTTGGGTTGTTCACAGCAGTTCATCAAACTCAAGGACTAGGGAAACAATATTTTTTCACAGATGGCTAGATTGCTTGTTGCTCTTCCAGAAGACACCAGTTCAATATCCTGTACTCATGTCATGTAGCTCACAATGACCTGTAACTGCAGTTCTGGGGAGGGGAGATGCAGCACCCTGTTTCTGGCCTCTAGGTATTTTCACATACATGGTATTCATTCACACAGGCAGACACACTCGTTAATAAGAATGAAACTTAAAAATAGTTTTTAAACCTACCTTGACATGTCTTTTAGTATATGAATAATCCTAATACAAAGCAATGAGAAACAAAGACAAATTATTTTTTCAGCAGACATATAGTTTTCTGACCAAACAAAAGCTTTCTAAAAGGCTCCAACTTACATGACTAGCAGGGGTTTCTGGGAATTACTGCTCCTTCACATACCCAGCGATTGGCATTTGCAGTGTCCCCTCTTCCCTTGCTTGGGATCAAAGAATGCCTGACAAGTTCTGTATCTCTGAGCTACACACCAAGATGAACAAAGCACCACTGTAAACCCTAATTTGATCATCCACCTGTGGATAGGGTTTGTTTCCTTCCCAGCGCTCTCTCTGCCCCTTTCCCAAGTTATTCAATGCCATACTTGTAATTTGTATATTCCTAATGATTAATGAGGTTGAACATCTCTTACTATATTTTATATGTTTACTCAGCTTTTCTAGGTTGCTCACCCAAGATCAATTGTTCGCTAATCTTCTCTTGACTGATTCCTAGGGTAGATTCTGAGCATGAGTCCCTTGGTAGTGACATCCTTCCCTAACCAGACTCACCTTTTCACTCCTTAATTTGTGCCTTTGGAAGAGCATACATTTTTAATTCAAGTGTAGCCCAATGAATCAGTCTTCTTCTGGATGACCAGAGGTGTTTATGTGTAGTTAAAAAAAATCTTTATGTAGGCGTTTAATGGTATAAACTCTCTTATTAGCACTGCTTTTATACTGTCCCATAAGTTTGAGTATGTTGTGCATTGCTTTTCATTGAATTCTAGGAAGTCTCTAATTTCCTTTTCCTTTCTTGACCCAGTGGTGATTCAGGTGAGCACTGTTTACTTTCCATGAATTTGTAGACTTTCTGTAATTTGTGTTGTTGTTGAATTCTAACTTTAAGCCATAGTGGTAAAATAAGATACAGGGGGTTATTCTATTTTTTTTTTTGTATCTGTTGAGACTTGCTTTATGACTGAGTATTTTGTTAATTTTAGAGAAGGTTCCATGAGGTTGAGGAGAAAGTACATTCTTTTGTGTTTGGGTAAAATGTTCTGTAGATGTCTGTTAGGTCCCTTTAAGCCATGACATTTGTTAGTTCCCTTATTTCTCCATTTCCTTTATTTTTTAAAATTTATTTATTTATTTTACATACCAACCACAGTTTCTTTTCATTCTTCTCCTCCCATTCCCTTTCTCCAACTCCTTTCTACCCCTCAATCCACTCCTCAGAAAGGGTAAGGTCTCTTATGGGAGTCAACAAAGCGTGGCTTATCAAGTTGAGGTAGGACAAAGATCCTCCCCAACTCTACATCAAATCTGAGCAAGGCATCCCACCATAGGAAATAGGTTCTAAAAAGTTAGTTCATGTGGGTCAGGGACCCCACAAACAGACCAAACTATACAACTGTCACCCATATGCAAAGGACCTAGGTCAGTTCTATGCAGGCTCCCTAGCTATTGGTCTAGAGTCTGTGAGCACCCATGAGCTTGGGTGAGCTGTCTCTGTGGATTTTTCCATCATGGTCTTGACCCTCCTTGCTCATATAATCCCTCCTCCCACTGTTCAACTGGGTGAAGTTTCTATGATGACAATTAGGGTAGTCACCAGTCTGATTATAGGAGAGTCTATCTTCTCCTCCCTACTTCAAGGTCAGGACATGTTCATATCAAGTTTTCATTTCTATTTATTCCATTTACCTATTTGTCATTATGTTAATATCATTTCCTCTTAATTTCTGTAGCTTCATGATACATCTTGATAATCAATGCCATTCATTCTTTTGATTTATTCTCAAGATTGCCTTCACTTTTTTTTTTAAAAAAAACATTTATTTTATTTTTAAAGTTTGTGTGTGTGTATGCATGTGCACATGTGTATAGTTGCCTGCGGAGGCCGGAAGGTATTAGATGCCCTGATGCTGTAGCTATACAAGATGGTTATGAGCAGTGTGTGCTCGTACCCACTCCCTGGCACTCTCTTGAGCATTATTTTGACTTTTCTTGACCTCATGTTTCTATTAAAAATGTTGAAACCAGCTTGACAAAAGTTAAAGCAATTCTTCTAAGGATATTGGTTAAATCTCAACGATGAACATGGGAATTGATCATTATAGTTTCTTTCAGTGTATGAACATGATATGTCTGTCATGTTTTAGGTCATTAAAAATGCTTTGCTCAATAGATTATGGCTGAGGTTTTACACTTGTCTCTCTTATTACTAGGTATTTTCCAGTAGAAGATACCTTTAAAAAGTTATTTCACTAGTAGTTTTTTAAAAAATAATTATGCCTGAAGAACCAAAGTTCCTCCATTTTGTCCTCCAACTCTATCTTGTGTCTTGTGTAAGCTATTTCTTGTAAAACATTCCAGTCCTCAGAAATGGCCAGGGGCAAAAGTAAAAGGGCAGTCATCTGGAAAGTACAGGTAAGTGCAGAATGTCCCAACCTGCCGCGGACTGACTCTCTTGGAGATCAAAGACCAAGGGAGAACAGGGGTGAAGGCTTAGGAGAACCCAGGATTCGGCGAATGACAGACAGACACAACTCTAATGAGATTTGAATCTGCTGCAACTTTACTAAAATTCAAGCATCACTTTTAAGAGATTACAGAAGGAAATTGGCAGACATAAAAGTTTCCATAGAAAAATGATTACAGA
Organism: Microtus ochrogaster; assembly: GCF_000317375.1. Taxonomy (NCBI): domain Eukaryota; kingdom Metazoa; phylum Chordata; class Mammalia; order Rodentia; family Cricetidae; genus Microtus; species Microtus ochrogaster. The sequence continues at coordinate 9,685,289 of NW_004949103.1, forward strand.
TAATTGATTATTCTTAATAAGTCTTGTTGTCAGGGCCAGGTGGGCAGAGCTTTTCTTAGAAATTCGTCTCACACCACTAAATAACTGTGCTTTTTCATGGCCCTAAATCATATCTGCCCTCAAGGTAACCAAGGTAACCCAAACACCATTCTTCAGGATTCCACCCCCAGGGTTTGTTTCAATATTGAATGGCTGGCTTCATGTTATCAAGAATATCTTGCCTTTCTTTTCTATCTAAAATGTACCAGGGGTTTCTCATTCTGGCTAGCCTTTCCATAAATGGTAACTCATGCCATTCCATACATTTTCCTTCATAATTTGTCCATCTTCTACCAAATCTCCTATCATGAGCTCTTTCTGTTCTAGGGTATCTGTAAATTCCCCCAGAGAGCAAGCCAGAGTCTTAATCATAACATTAATGGCCTGAATCAAGGGAGGGAACTGACGCATCAGTTCCTCCGTATTTAAGGAGCCGTTAGGAATGTTTCCTGGTTCCTTGAACAGATTAAGTTTTTGTCAAGAGAAAAATAGAACAGAAGAAAGGATAGCAGAGTCAATGCAAGAAACCATCACCAGGAACAAAGTGACCGAGGTCGTTGAGGCTAATCAGGCACCTCAACTCCAGCAGACTGCCAGAGAACCGCCGGGGGCCAAGCTCCAAGAAGCTTGAGCCCCTCATTTTGAGACGGCCACTACCTGAGAGGCATTTGTCACACAAGTGAGACAGCCATGGATGTGGCACCAACCCGAAGGTTAGCCAATAAGAAAACTTGACAAGAAACGGGCAAGGTTCAAAAATATAATTTCTGAAAAGTCCCTAGACACAAACTAATCAAGAGTGAACCCTTAACTTCACACTCTGCTAATGGAACTTCTGGTTTTTGCCCTTAAATAATACCCTCTAGAAGGGTGGGATACCTTCTTTTGCCCCTGCTGCACCAGATGCTTTGATGAGGTTCTTGCCTTGTATTGTGCACACAATAAACCTTGCTTTTGCATTTTGGTGAGTCGATCTCCCTGGTGCTCTTTTGGGGTCCCCATGGACTGGGCATAACAATGCCCAAATGTGAACTCAACAAGGATGACCCAATGGGCATGCCAAAGTGGACACGGGAAAGCACTTGAGGCCTCAACTCTACACAAAGAACTATAAGCAACTGAGGAAATCTAGGAGTGGGAGAGGTGTTTTTTTCCAGGGAAGAGAACACCAAATGGTTGTTCAGTGTCAAATGGCCCATCTAGAAAACACACATACTAGGAAAGTTATATGGGGTAAACAGGATACAGTTAGGAATATATAAATGCATATACATATATGCATGTAATAACAATTGTTGAAGGAGAGAGGAAAGGGATATATGGGAGAGTTTGCAGAGAGAAAAGAGGAAAGAGAAGGGAGAAATGTCATAATTATAGTGTAATTTCAAAAACAAAAAATTACTTAAAAATTTATGTGTATGGATGTTTGACCTACATGTATGTCTGGGCACATTCTTGTGCCTGGTGCCTCTGAAGGTCAGAAGATGGCAACCGATACCCTGAAACTGGAGTTACAAATAATTGTGAACTGCCGTGTAGATGTGCGGAACCTTACTTCCTCTGCAGGGGCATCCAGCGCTCTTAACCACTGTGCACTCTCCCCACTCCAGTTTTTCTTTATAGCTAGACAAGAATTGTTTTCTCTGTGTGTGTGTGTTCATGTGGATGCACGTGGAGTGGAGGTTAGAAGGCAGCACTGAGTGCTGTTCACCACTTGCCATCCCCATTGTTTTTAGAGACAGGGAATTTTGTCTGTCTGGAGTTCCTATGGTAGGCTAACTGGCCAGAGAATCACAGGGATCCTCTTGTATTCACCTGCCCAGTTTTGGTTTTACAAGTGCATACCATCATGGTAGTGTTTTCCTTTTCCTTTTTTTTTTTTTTGCACAATAAAAATATCCCCTCAAACTATTTATTTGTTTATTTGTCTGTATAGGTAATCATGTACCACAGGGCTTGTGTTTTCTAATGTATTTATTGATTCCATTAACTTTCCAAGCATAAACGTTTAGATTTATTGATAGTCTCTATTGTACATTTATGTTGTAGTCTATTAACTTAAACTTTATTTCACTATTTATTTCTTGACTTTTATCTCTTATGCTTGGCATTTCTTCTTATCTGACATATTTAATTTAGACTGTACACTTCCTATGTGCATTATTTTATCTCAAAACCACAATTTTGATATCTTGAATTTTTATTATCTTTAAATTTAAAATATTCCATTAATGTTCCAAGTATAAACTTTTAGATTTATTCCATGTGTGTTAAAACCTTACATTTCCTTAGTGTTTTCCTGATGGTATATTCTATCAGTTACTGAGGAAAATATATTAAAATCTCCCACTATGGTTATGGCTTCACATATTTATCCTTATGACATAGTCATCTTTTTCTTTATATATTGCAAGGCTCTGTTATTTTGTATATTCAAATAAAGATTAAAATATCTTTCTGGTAGATTGACTCTTTCATTATTGCTAAATATTTGTTCTTATCTCTAGTAATATTCCTTGTCTTAAAGTCTACATTGCTTCATATTGGTTGCATATTTTATATCTTCCATTCTTTTACCTTTGTACATTCTAATATTTAACCAATATTTCCTGAAAGTAGCATAGACTTTTCTCTTTAAAGGAGTCTAATATATCAATCTTTGTCTTCAGTGAGATACTTCACTTGTGATTTTATGCTATTGCTCAATTTGGGGCAAGGTCTACCATTTCACTACCTGATTTTTATTTGTTTCATTTTTCTTACACTCAACCTACCTTCATTCTTGCTTCCAATTACATTATCATTGTTGTTGTTATATTTCAGTTTTCTCTGTATTTTTGTTAGTTTTATTATTTTTTAGAAAATAGTTCTCTATATATGCCATCAGGGTAGGGATTCTTGTTCAAGTATCTTATTGGGGAATGGTCTCAGAAGTAGTGGGAACTGGGAAAAACATGGAGAAGCCAATAAAGAAACTTGGCAATCCCCTGTGGTCTGAGAGGGACACAGAACACATAAGGAGTTAGGTCTAAGAGGGCCTAGCCTTAGCCCTCTTCTGAGATTCTGTTCAGGCTCAGCCTTGTGGCTTGGGAAAGATGACACATCCCTGTGTTTTCTTGATTTGCAATGAGGCTGAATATATTTTCATGTTGACTGGGTATTTGCATTTCCTCTTTCAAAAATATATCTGATATGTATATGTAAACTTCTATTTTGTGTGTATTCACATGTGTGCATGCACTTGTGTTAGGTGTGTGTAGGGGGCTAGGGGTCAATCTCAGGTGTCATTCCTCAGGAAATTATTCAGCTCGCTTCTGAGACAGAGTCTTCCATTGAGTCCTATCACTCACTATTACAAGCCAGCTAGCCCAAGGGATCCTCCCATCTTTACCTCTGAAACTCTGGGAATACAAATGTGAGACACCATGTCTGGCTTTTACTTGGGAGCTAAAGACCAAACTTAGCTCTTCATACTTTTAGGGTAACATTTTAGCAACTGAGCTGTCTTCCCAGCTCCATGTTCAGGGGGAGGCTCTTACTCAAGGTAGTAAGAATGTGATAGAATAAGATATCCAGCGTAGGTAAAGACTGTTTTTGTTTTCTGGCCACCCAGACCCAAATAATTACACAAAAACTTAATAACACAACATTGTTTGGCTAATGGATCAGGCATATTTCTAGCTAGCTCTTACATCTTAAATTATCCTGTTTTTATTAGTCTGTGTATTGACACGTGACTGTGGAGTTATCCCATTTCCTACATGATTTGTTTCCTCAGCAGCTGGTAGGCATCTGATCTGACTCTGCCGCCATCTTTCCTCCATTATCTCCACTTGGATTTCCCACCTTGCTATATTCTGCCCTGCCATTGGCCAAAGCAGCTTCTTTGTTAACCAATGGTAATAAAACATATTCACAGCATACAGAGGGAATCCCATATCAATGCGGTGTCTTCCTTTGTTCTCCACACATATTCCCATAAGCTCATGTATCCACCCATATACTCTGTAGTAATAGGAGCGGCGGGGCTGCATTCAGGCTGCCCCAGCTCCCACATGGCTAGCTTATGCCCGAAATAATTACATGGAAACTGTATTCTTTTAAACACTGCTTGGCCCATTAGTTTTAACCTGTTATTGGATAGCTCTTACATATTGATCTAACCCATTTCTAATAGTCTGTGTAGCACCACAAGCTGGCTTACCAGGAAAGATCTTAACCTGCGTCTGTCTGGAGTGGGAGAATCATGGCGACTACCTGACTCAGCTTCTTTCTCCCAGCATTCTGGTCAGTCTACTCCACCTACCTAATTTTCTGTCCTATCAGGGCCAAGCAGTTTTCTTTATTAATTAACCAATGAAAGCAAGAGATAGATACAAGACCCACCTCCATCAATACTCATCCAGTGAACCCACACACACTAAAAACAAGGTTTTTGGTTGGGAGTTTTGGCAAATACCTCCAGGATTTAAAAGGCTAAGGTATCTTAGGCTCCACAACACGACCTTATATCAAAAATCAAACCAATAATATTAATAAGGTTCTTCTTTAGATTTCATCCCTTCTTGTAGAAGCAATGAGAGAGCAGAGTTCCTTAGCATTTAAGACATCATCATGCATAGAGTTCTGGACAGTTTGGCAGCAGTTAGGGGCAGACTGGAAAAATGAGAGCAGCAGCCCAATAGAGAGAGTGAGAGAGCAAGTGAGCAAGAAAGAGAGGACTGAAATAATTGAGCTCATTTGCTTTCTAATGAACTGTCATGTGACTCTGATTTCCCTTCTCCTTTGATCTCTTCAAGCCCTCCCTTAATCATCCCTCTTCTGTTCCAATTGCACTAATTTGTAGCTCCACACTTCCATCTGGAGATAGAGATTTCTGCAGCCCCGTTCCCATGCTAGCCTAAATTGGCTCAACACCTGGCTGAACATACTGGTTTTTAGCATATTTACTCAAATTGTCAGACAAACATCAGAAATAGTCAACGTTTGTGAATCAAATCACAGTCAGGAAACTGTGTTGTGTAACACTAACACAATATACACCTGAAGTTTGTATACATATGCCTGTATCTCCGTTCATATTGGCTGCGGTCCCCCCTCCCCCTATCACTTAACGCTACTGTGATGTACACCTGAAGTTTGAACACAGATGCCTGAATCTCTGTTCATATTGGCTGCAGGTCCTGGAAGTTCAGAGCTGGCACGTAAAGAATCTACTGAGAAAGGGAGAAGAAAGGAAAGGAATTCCACTGGTCCCAGCCTAGGATTTCTCACATCTTCTGGGAACAATTTCTCAATCATCTTTCAGTTAGTTTTTCCTTCCCAAGTCCTTGGATGAGAGCAATGGCTGAACAGCTAATGTCAGTCATATCCCGTGGTTTTTAAAAATTCAGTCTTTATTAGATTCCTTGGTTTGTTGGAGGGTTAGAACTTGTAATATTCAAAGCCAAATTTGGAATGCAATTGAGGGTCAAGGTGGCAAGAGGAGTTTCCTCTTTCCATTTTGTCTTGAAGTATTCCTTTTGATTATAGGTCTGGAACCATCAAAACCTTCTGTGATCACCCACTGAAGATGGCCGGTTTACAGCCCAGTCCTCTGTAATGAATAGTTCCTGCCCTGCATTTCTATCCATAGAATTTATCATTGCATTGTCTGCTTACTTACATTCTTGTTTAGTGATGACAGGCTTTTCGACTTTTGGGCCTCAATGATCCTGGTTGTTGGGAGAAGGCCACAAGAAGGAAGAGAATAGTAGGAGCAAGGTTGTGGCATCTTACCCTAGAATTAGCATCTCTGACAACTTTTGACACTTACGGAATCTTTTTTTAATTTAAAAGTTATTTTTCATTTTACATAACAACCACAGTTCTCCCTCTCTCCCCCCCCTTTCACTGCCCACCTTCCCCTCCTTCCCCTCTTCCCACTCCCACACATTTCCCTTACCCAACCCCCATCCACTCCTCAGAAAGGATGAGGCCTCCTATGAGGAATCAACAAAGTCTGGTATATCAACTTGAGGCAGGACCAAGCCCCTCCCCTCTGCATCAAGGCTGAGCAAAGTATCCCTCCATATAAATGGGCTCCAACAGGCCAGCTCTTGCACTGGAGATAAATCCTAGTCCTACTGCCAGTGGCCCCAAAGACTGCCTAAGCCACAGAACTATCATTCACATTCACAGGGCTAGTTCAGTCCTAAGCAGGTTCCACAGTTGTCAGTTCAGAGTCAGTGAGCTCCCACTAGCTCAGGTGAGATGCTTCTGTGGGTTTTCCCAGCATGATCTTGACCCCTTTGCTCATATAATCCCTTTTTCCTCTCTCCAACTGGACTCTGGAAGCTTGGTTCAATGTTTAGCTGTGTATCTCTGCGTTTGCTTCCATCAGGTCCTGGATGAGAGTTCTATGATGACAATTAGGGTGGTCATCAATCTGATTACAGGGGAAGGCCAATTTAGGCAACCTTTCTATTATTGTTTGGTGTCTTAGCTGGGGTTATCCTTGTGGATTCCTTTTATTTACATCTAATATTCACTTATTCACAAATTACATACTGTGTTTATCTTTATGGGTCTGGATTACCTCACTCAGGATTTTTCTTTTAAGTTCCATCCATTGGCTGAAAATTTCAAGATTTCATTGTTTTTTACCTTTGAGTAATACTCCATTGTGTAAATGTACCACATTTTCTTTTTATCCATTCCTCAGTTGTGGGGCATCTAGGTTATTTCCAGGTTGTGGCAATTACAAATAATGCTTCTATGAACACAGTTGTCCTTGTGGACATTTGTCCTTGCAAATGTCCTTGTGGAATGAATGTGCTTTCTTTGGGTATATGCCCAAGATTGGTAATACTGGGTCTTGAGGTATACTGATTCCCAATTTTTTTTTGAGAAACTACCATATTGATTTCCAAAATTTGCACTCTTACCAGCAATGGAGGAGTGTTCCCTTTATTCCATATTCTCTCCAGCAAAAACTGTCATCAGTACCTTTTATCTTAGCCATTCTGACCATCTTTTTGACTTGCACTTCTCTAATGCCTAAGGATGTTAAACAATTCCTTAAATGTCTTCCATCCATTTGAGATATTTCTGTTGAGAATTCTCTGCTTAAATCTTTGCCCCACTTTTAATTGGATTATTTGGTATTTTGATGTCTAGTTTCTTGAATTATTTATATATTTTTGAGATCAGCCCTCTGATAGATATGGGGTTGGTGAAGATCTTTTCCCAAGATTGTTTTGGCTATTCTGGGTTTTTTCCTTTTCCATATGAAAGTGAGTACTGTTCTTTCAAGGTCTGTGAAGAATTTTGCTGGGATTTTGATGAGCATTGCATTGAATCTGTAGATTGCTTTTGGTAAGATTGCCATTTTTACTATGTTGATTCTACCTACCCAAGAACATGAAAGATCTTTCCATTTTCTGGTGTCTTCTTCAATTTCTTTCTTCAAAGATTCAAAGTTCTTGTCAAACAAGTCTTCCACTTATTTGGTTAGAGTTACTCTGAGATATTTTATGCTATTTGTGGCTATTGTGAAGGGTGATGTTTCTTTGATTTCTTTCTCAGCCCATTTATCATCTGTGTACAGGAGGGCTACTAATTTTTTTTTAGTTAATCTTGTATCCTGCTACATTACCAAAGGTGCTTATGAGATGTAATAGTTCTTTGGTAGAATTTTTGGTGTCGCTTATATAAACTATCATATCATCAGAAAATAGTGAGAGTTTGAATTCTTTTTTTTTTTTGATTTATATCCCTTTGATCTCCTTTTGTTGTCTTATTGTTCTAGGTAGGACCTCAGGAACTATGTTGAACATATATGGAGAGAGTTCCTGATTTCAGTGGGATCACTGTGAGTTTCTCTCCATTTAGTTTGATGTTGGCTGTTTGCTTGCTGTATATTGCTTTTATTATGTTTAGGTATGTTCTCCAAGACCTTTATCATGAGGAGATGTTATATTTTGTTGAAAGATTTTTCAGCATCTAATGAGATAATTATATGGTTTTTATTTTTCAGTTTGAAACTGGCATCTTGAATTCCTATCTGTGTGTCTAGTCAAACTCTATCTTAAAACTGCTGATAGAGTTTAATATCTCTCTTACATAGTGTGCGATTCAGCCTGCTCTTCCTATTTGTGTTTGTTCCAGTAGTTTTCTTGGCATAGGGGGAGACTTGGAACCAAACTTGTGGTGTTACAGGATGTATTTTCTTTTCTGGACATCTGGTCACTACCCTAAATCATGGACTCTGAATCAGAGAACTCTTTAGGGCTGTAAATTGGGCCATCAGGACTTTTCACTGGGACAGTAGATCTTAGCCTTCAGCTTTCCCTTTTGATTGTATATTTTATGTGGTCTACTTTCTGGATTCCCATGTACCTGCTAACATTTTCAAGATCCCCATAGGCCATGTTGCAGTCCATCATCTAACTTTGCTTTCCTTGACAGTAGCAAGGGTCATTATATTTGTGATTGTTGAGTACTGTCCTGGCCCCTTTTGTTCTAGTTTCTTATTGTCCACACTTATATTGGGGAATAGAACTTCTTAACTAATACTTTCTGTTGTTGTTGAGTTCCAGAGGACAATGACTGTTTAGTTTTGCACTGGACTTCACTATGTCACTCTCACTACAGTGTTCTTCATCGTTTGGGCAGGAAACTGTTCTTTGAACTCTTATACATTGAGTTAGTGTATTTGCTGTCTTCATATAGGACACATGTTCTAGCATCTCTACTTTTCTGAAGCTCATGATTCCTTTCTTCATACTTTTCTGAGACTATTTCTGCCTGTTTCCTTCCTCCAACTTGGCCAGTTACCTTTTAGACATTCTGAAAAGTTACCACCACAACAGATTAGAACCACCACTTGGGGCTTGAGTTGGGTGGGAAATATTAGAGCATCCATGTCAACAAGCTATTTATTATCTAACTATATATGTTTCCACTTGCTCCAGGCTATTCATGATCTATCTGAATCATGTGCTTTCATTCCTGCCACTTGGGAACCAGCATAGTTTTCAGATAATCGGACATGTGATTCATTTCTTTGCTCTATGGCAGTGCTTCTCAACCTTTCTAATGCTGTGACTCCTTAATACAGTTCCTCATATTATGGTGATCCCTCAGCCACAAAATTATTTTTGTTGCTACTTTATAACTATAATTTTTCAACTGTTGTGAATTGTAATGCAAACATCTGTATTTTCCAATGGTCTTAGGTGACCTAATGAAAGGGTCATTTGAACCCAACGGGGTTGCAGCCCACAGGTTGAGAGCCACTGCTCTACAATATGGATCCTACTTTAGTCATTTGTAACTAAGATTTTGTTCTAGCCGTAAGTCTTCACAACAGCAGAAGAGATAGAAACATTCATGCGCTAAAACATTGTATTATAAACCACCTACTCATTTTCAGATGACTGTACACTTTTTAAACAAGGGATTCTCTGCCTTTCCAAACCAGAGTGGATCATTTCTGCAGGCACAGTGAGCTCAGAGGAATTCAGGAATCGTTGTTCTCATGATCAGTTTGTCAGACATCTTCATGCTAAATCTCAGGATCAGATCCTTTACCTTTTCAGTGGATACTTGCCTAGGCTGGTTAGTGGAGCCTCTCTAAGGTTCTGTAATTCTTAAAAATAGGGCTGATACCTTCTCTTCAGCAATGCCCACTTTCTGGTCCTAGAAGATAGCATCCAATGGAGGACAACTTTTCTTTTAAAAAATTAATTCCATATATTTTTGAATTAAAATAGAATCATATAATTTCTTCCTTTCATTTCTATCCTCCCTCTAACTGCTCTTATGTCTCCATTGCCCAACTCTTTCCATTTCCCCCTCAAATTGGTACCTTCTTTTTATTATGATTATTATTGTATG
>NW_004949103.1:9697009-9711551 GCF_000317375.1 Microtus ochrogaster
CGCCTGGCTCCTATAGTCTTCTTGCTCCTTCTTCTTTAATGTTCAGGTGCAGGAGCTGTGTTGAAGATGTATCCACTGGGGCTGGGCTTCACACAATCCATTGATTTCTGCATTTTATCTAGTTGTAGATTTTTTACAGTGGTCTCCATTTGTTGTAAAGAGGCTTTTGTCTGATGGAGAGGAAGTCTACACTTCTCTCTGAGCATAAGTTTCAGAATGTAGCTCCTAGGAATTAGGCTAGTCTAGTGATGTAGTAGTAGTAGGGTCTCTTTTAAGATCCATGACCTCACTAACCCTGAGTAATTGATTAGCTTTCTACTCCCAGGCGTGATTTCCTTCATGGTGGGTGGGCTTTAAGTTCAATCAGTAAGCTCCTTATGGGTGTCATGCCATGTTGGTCACTATTATCGCTCATAGGTTTCACAGCTGGATAGGATTGGTGATTAGTTACCTACCTTGGCAGTTTACATAGTGCTTTCTGGCACAGTGGAAGCTGGACTGCAGGAAGGGAGATTTTAGGTTAGATCCAGCTCAGTCCATCCCAGTCCTGTATCCTGTGTGCACAATGTTTTCAGCAATAGGGACTGATCTTCAGCCTCTGAGATGCAACCATATTGCTGTTGAGAGGTAGCAATAATCCATATTGTTTGGGGAATAACTTGAACTACTTTGCCCAACAGCTCAAAAAAAGAAAAAGGTTTCCCTCGCCTGGTTATGGGCTTTTGGTAGGTAGTTTGTGGCTCTTGTGGGAGAATTGTGTGGTAAACATAAACTAATATGATTCATTGAGACTCTATCAAACAACCTTGGAAGATATTCTTCATTGCAACTACCACACTATCAACAAGAGAAAGCTGGAATGATGCCAAGAGCATACGCGCTAAAGACAAGAACAGGGATTTCACAAATATGAAGCATTAAATGGCTAATAAAGAACAGGAAAGACGCTCAATCTCATTAGTAATGAAATAAATGCCAATTAAAACAGGGATCAGCATCTTACAACAATTAGAATGAACAAACAATAACCAGACAACACATTTGTCTTAGTCAGTGTTCTATTGCTGTGAAGAGATACCATGGCAATGGCAACTCATATAAAGGAAAACATTTAATTGGAGTTTGCTTACACCCAGAGATTTGGTCCATTATCATCATGGCAGGAAGCATGGAGGCACATAGGCAGACATGGTAAAGAGGTAGCTAAAGTTCTACATCTGGATCAACAAGCAGAAGGAAGAGAGAGACACTGGCCTGGCTTGAGAATTTGAAACCCCCAATCCTCCTCCCCCACGCATTTCTTCCAACAAGTCCACACCTATTCCAACAAGGCCACACCTACTCCAATACTGCCACATCTCCTAATCCCTGCCAAGTAGTTTCACTCCTTAATGACCAAGCATTCGAACAGATTAGCTTATGGGGTCACATTCCCATTCAAACCACCACAAAATCATTTCAAGACAAATGTGTAGTCATGGGAACACTTCTCCACCTAGGGTGGGGAGGAGCATTCTGCAGTCACTTTAGAAAAGCACCTAACAGCACATGACAAAGTTGAAGATAGAGAAGACTTGGGACTCCATCCTTCTCAGAAGCACACACCGTATGGCACTGGTCTTCAGACAGTTGAGTGCCTGTTTCCTAGAACTTCATGGAGATTTCCCCTGAGGAGCTGCATGTAGGTTTAGATCTCAAATATTCAGATGGAGTCTTTCTACAGTTGCTCAGCACAGAAGCTTAGTGGGTTCCCTTTCATCTTCCTTTCACGTTCCCTCATCCTGTAAAATCAGATCCTCGCCTTCTCTCACTCAAGTGAGTTGTTCTTCAATGTAAGAACCCTTGAAGACGGGATGCAAGGTATTTGTTGCTGCCCCCTTTTAATCAAGATTCCATACACCTGGCATAGAGTAATTCCGTGTTCCTAGTCTTGTAAATATTTCTGTTAAGTGAATGCATTGGGCCCAAACTAAGATAGTTTTGCTCATGTTAGTGTCTTCTAAGTGCATCACAAACAAACAAACAGTTTTTAGTCAACAACTTTATTTCTTAAAATCTCCTTTATCCAAAGATGTATCACTTCAGGGAAGATAGCTTTTACCAATGGGTTTCATAGCTTCAGAAAGAGACTCCTGGAACTGCCTTGTTCCCATGAAGAGAGCATAGAGCTGGTATCTATGAACCACGAGGTGAGTTCTCACCAGACACCTTGAACTTTGCTTTCTTGGTTTTCAGAACTGCCAGGAACAGTATTCTGCTATTTAATCTCTTTAGTCTTTGACGTTTTGCTGTAGCAGCTCTGGTAGACTGAGACAAGAATGGAGGACTTTCTGAAGCTTTTGTAGGAAAACATGACGATGGACATGTGCTCAGTGAGAGGAGTAGGGAGAGTGACAGTGTTTTACCCAGCGATTTCCTGGGCCATCACCATGGGATATAAGTCTTTCTGCTATGCTGCACAAAAAGAGTACTAAATACTAAGCATCCAGACTAGGCATTCCTGTCTTTGGAAAGTCATGACTCAGAGTGACATTTCAAGGGCTCCAGAGTGTTTTGCAACACATACTGCTTAGCTGTCAATATAAAGAATCATGGAAATAGTCCTTTTCTTCCTATTTATCTCCCTTCATTTTTTCCCGGTTTTAATATTCCAAAAGGATAAGAGATACTTAAAATATATGTTCGTGTGAAAAAGTCTTTTTAAAAAATAATTCTGTTTACATAGCAACTGAGAAGTGGGCCTCACAGCCACTTTGTTTGATCATTACCTCTGGTCCCCTTGAGGAGGCATAAATCAGCAAGCTCTGTGACATCACCGAAGAGAGTCTGTCATAAGGCCATTCTGACAGATGTTACACATCAGTTAAGCTGGATGATCTCATTATACCTAATGGCAATGAGCTGATGGCATTTGATTGTCATAACTTTGCCAGTAAAAAAAGATCTCAGTAGCAGAATGGTCCCTTTGCCTACAGCTTTAGAATCTTCAACACGCTTCCATGATAAATTACTTTACAATGCTCACCTTCTGTCATTCTGGTGACATTTTGTGCATGGATCATGGGATTAGTTTGTGATTATTGACACTGTTCCTCTAAATCATAGACTAAGCTTTGCAAAATGGTGTGCCATGCTCATTCACACATAATCTTAGGGAATGTCCACCCCTTCTAGAAACAGAGGTGTACAAAAAGCACAACTCCATGTTAAATCAAAGAAACTGAGGATGTAGCAAAATCAGTTTCACTTCCTTAACAGAAAATTTGAAATGGTGAGTCTCCTGCATGCCAGTGTGCTAGGCCCTTTCATTTTCTATGTACATTTATTCTGGAGATATTATCTCTGTTTATTAAATGTGGAACCTGAGATATTAAATTTTCCCTTGTTATTTATTGTATGACCATTGTATTTGAAGATTAAAAAGATACTTCATACAAACTGTCCATTTGATCATGGGCTGAGCTTTGCTTCTTGAATATGCAAACTTCATAAATGATGACATTAAAAGAAATACTCCAACCTTCCTGCTGGCCAATTGCTGAATCATAAGTCACTGCTGGTTTTAGGAATTCTAGATCCTGGTTACGTCTAGAAATTTTTGGGCAGTTGAATAAGCAATACTTAGCTATGTGATAGTTAATCTTGACTGTCAACTTGAGTGCATTGAAAGACATCTAGGAGACTGATAAAGCGCACTTCTAGTTGTGTCTGTAAGAGCATTTTCAGAAACGATTGGTGTGTGGACAGAAACCAACAGCACAATCTGGGGGACTGGAGGGACCCAAGAGTTGGGAGAAGAAATCTTCTAGCTTGAGTAAACTCCATACTTCCTGAGCAAGTGTACCAGTTGGTGCTTCCTTACCTAGCTGTGGCTATCAGACCCAGCTTCATTACATTTTGATCATGGATTCCTGCTCTCCAGGGAAATTTTAGGTCTTAAACCTCAGACTGGAGCTGTATGATTGATCCAGCTCTTGAACTGGGTAGTTATCAGGTTCTCCTCTTCTTCAGCATGCAGACAAATTTGAGGTAAACCAGCCTCCAACTGGGTAAATCAATCCTATAAATCCACATGTACACATATTCTATGTATGAGCATGTATCTCTGGTTTTTGTTCTAAACCATTGTTTAAATGAAGTTGCACATAGATGTAGAAGTCTGAAATGGCCTTAGGAAGGTCCTTAAGTCCCTATTTTCAGTTCTTCTTTGCCCTTGGTGGTTTCAGTGCCTTTTTATAACAGTAGACTAGGGCCATTAATCTGCCTGTAAAAGAAGGCTAAGAGCCTATAGTTTTAAAGTATCATTAAATGACAGATCCACTATATAATATTTTGAATTTTGTCATATATGGTTTATTATTATAGCATTTTATAGATTATATTATGCATAACCTATAGGGTATAGATTATTACTGCAGGCTTTAATTAGACAAGGGGTATACATATGTTTTATTACATATGGATGTTGTACTGTTTTCATTAAATATTGATAAGATAGAGACTCATATTGGTTATTTGGGCACCTCAGGTTCAGGGTAACTGTAGAACGTGAGTGGGCTAAAGCAGCCTCCATGAAATGCTTTCAACTGTGCCACCTTTGTCCAGGGCCTCTGTGCAAAACCCTCTGCTGCCTGTGGCAGTCTGAATAGGCCTGGAGCAAGGATTAGAGCAGACTTTTGGTATTTGGGAGATGAGTACCTTGTGCTTTGGCTCCCTGGATAGAGTCCCCAAACAAGGGGTTATAGGCTCTTGTCCTAAGTCTCAGCCCGGGATTCCAGAAGACTATTGAAATGAATCTACAAAGCCTTCTCTGCTCCTGAAGACACAAGGGAGCAAGGAGAGAAACCATGCTGATAAATGATCAGATCGGGTCAGTTCTGAAATCCAGACTATTGCATTTGAGATATCTGTGCACGTATTTCTGAGCTGCCGCAGCACCCCTCCCTCCTTCCCCCTTTGTAAGGAAAGACCATGTAACTGATTGGCAGTTCTCTATTTCTTCTGGGAGACCTTATGTCTCCTCCTACACCAAGCCCAGAGGAAACCCTCTGTCAGGTGGTAGGGTCACGTGGCCAGCAGATAAGCTCCCATCCTTGACACAGGCTTAGGTGTTGATCCCACCAGAGCCGAGGATTGGTGAGTTACTATTAGGAGAAAGCCTCTTCTAAACACTCAGGCTCCAAAGCTCTCAGAGCAGGCTTGAAGGATTTGACTGAATACTTCTGGAATCTTTTTCTTCTCCTTCTTGATTAACCATTAAGATAACAGGGCATATGGCAGGGCAGGTGGCTCCCATTCTGCTCCAGCCAAAGGAAATAGGAAATGCTGTCAATTTTGTCCTCAATGTTGGTGAATTTGCTCAGTCATTCATTCCCTTGCTCACTCATGGTTTGACATACTTGTCAGGCATGGTATGAAACAGCAACAAAATCTATACAGTCATCCTTTGTCTTTGGAGATATGATTTAAGAAAAAAAATCAGGGGATTCGAACCTAGTCCATCCTGAAATCCAGCAATGCCCCTATTCCATGTTATATAGCCAGAGTGTGTGATGGAAGTTTCTGTCCAGCCTAGTCACAGAGCCATTCAATCCCAAAGAAACACACAGAGGCTTATATTAATTAATTAGTTATAAGCCTCTTAGCTCAAGCTTGTTATTAACTAGCTCTTACAACTAAAATCAACCCACAATTCCTATGTCATGTGACTTGGTACCTTTTTTTAGTACGGCATTCTCATCTTGCTTCCTCTACATCTCTGCTGATGACTGACTCTCTGCTTTTTCTTTTCCCAGAATTCTCCTGGTCTGGTTGCCTTCCTATACTTTTTGCCTAGCTATTGGCAAATCAGTGTTTTATTAAACCAATGCAAGTGACAAATCTTTACAGTATACAAGAGCATTATCCCATAGCATTTCCCCCTTTTTATTTTCAAAACACGACCTGAATCTAATTTCTTTTATTTAGCTTTCTTTCTGACCATCATCCATAACAACTAATAAAATAAAATGCAACCAACACACTAATAAAAAATACATCTATAATTTATTTTTTTGGAATGTGGGCATAGTTTTCTAGGCTACTTCCTGCTGATTGGGGTGCTCTTTGTAATTAGGAAGCATGGGACAGTCCAGCATCATGGACAAGGAGACTCACATGCAGGCCTTGGCCCTCTGCCACAGGCCACAAGGAAAAAACACAGGCCCATCTTGCATACTGTGGCGCCAGTCATATGGGCACTATTAGAGTGTCATGGTATGGGGAGAGAGAGAGAGAGAGAGAGAGAGAGAGAGAGAGAGGCTTATCTGAAGAGATTAGAGAGGAAGAGTGGCTTCATTGCCATCCAGGGCCAAGGTGATATCTGGGCCTGGGCTGATGCTGGGACCTAAGTCTTGGTTCCTGGCTTGGTCAGTAGGTGGGGAACCTGACCCAAACTCCTTATTAGTCATAATACTCAGGAGAACAGGCCATGAGTGTCACATGGGCAGCAAAGTAGATCTTCCTGAAAATAAACCCGTATAGGAGAGCCAGCCCTGAGAGTGTGAGAGGGACATGGCTGGTACCACCTTCCTTGTCTATGGTGAGATGATGAGAATGAGGTAAAGATGCCTTCCCCCTTACCCCTACCACCTCAAGATAGCAAGAGAACTGACCCCTTGGCTATCTGCAACACATGGGAAAGTAAGCCCTGCCCTGCACTTCTTTTGGTCAATACAGCAGAGTTGACCCTGTTGACCAGAGCACAGGTGAGCCAACCCTGACAGCATGAGCTTGGGATACCTGGCCCCACCCCTCTCATCTGTCATATGAGCACATAGGTTGGGGAGAGATGCACTCCCATCAATGCTTGAGGCAGGTGCAAGAGCTGGCCCTGTGATCATAAGAGTCAGAGAGCTATTTCTCACCCCCACCAGCTGCAGCACCCAGGAGAGCAGGCCCAGCACTTCATCAGGGCAGCACAATAGAGCCAGCCTTGCTAATGAAGATGTGGATGGTCCAGTCCCAAAGCAGTGAGCGGGAAGGGCTGTCCCGATACCCATCTGTCCTGTGGTGGCATGGCCTGGGAAAGTTGCCCTCCTATGGTCTGCTGGAGTGCGTGAGGGACCTGACCCACACCCAAAGCTGCAGGATCTCCACAACAGGACATCCAAGAGGAGTCCTAGTGAGAGCTCAGCCTCGAGAGTGTAGCAGAAACCAGAGGCCTTGAACCAGACCAATGCCTCCTTTCAACAAACATTTGCACGTAAAGACATATGGGCAAAGGGGTTCACTGTGTGACTCACTGTGTCATGTTGCTGCTTCCATAATGAGATTTTTAATTTCCCCTTTTTCTTTTTTCCTCTGAAATTTTGTTTTATTGGGGGGTACAGGGGCACAGGGTAGATATGAAGGGATGGGGACATGAACAGGACCAAGATACATGATGTAAAAGACATATATAGAATAAATAAAAAGAGAGCAAAAATTAAAAAAAAAATAAAAGAAAAACCTAAGTGTATGTTTGTATGTATTTTTCTAGATAAAGGATTCAAAAATTTAAAGGCTGTTTGTTTTGTTTTAAAGGTTTTTGGAATAAAATTTAAACTAAAATAATTAATGGTAGTGGTGGGATGGGCAGATTCCTATGGGGACTAAAGAAATAACAATGCCTTTTCTGTTCCCTGAGGGAAAGAAACGTTTTGGGAGGCAAGAAGCAGAACAGTCTTTTAAGAAATCTGAATGGAGAGAGAATGCCTTAAAGGTTCTGGGCATTTGCAATGATCCAGCAGAGGCAAAGCAGGCACTTCCCCTCACCTTACCCCTGCAATAGCACAGAGATCAGAGAGCCCATTTATAAGTGGTATGCTTCTAACATCTTGGTTCAAGGGTAGAGAGGCTGTCTAGGTGGCAGATGCCCACAGCAACTAAGCAACTAAGTCAGCACGAGAATATTATGATAACTAGAGTTTCTATTGCTGTGATAAGACACCATGACCAAAAACAACCCAGAGAAGGTTAATTGGGCATTGGCAGTCCAGAGAGTTAAGAGTTTATCACTGTCATAGTGGTGAAGGCTGGCAGCAGATAGGCCTGGCAACTTGAGCTGCATCCCCAGTGTTCATATCTTAAAGAGAGAAAACTCTAAATTGTGCTATCTCTCAATTCTCCAAACTGGCCCCCAGTGACATACTTCCTCCAGCAAAACCACATCTCCTAAGCCTCCCAAGCAGGATCACTAACTGGGGCAAAACGTTTAAATGCTAGAGACTATGGTTGACATCTCATTCAAACTACCATGGCTGTCATCTACCAATCTGCTGGCTATCCTCCCAAGTTGAGATTCTTAAAAATAAGGAACTTGATCCTATTCACCAATGAGACCAAAATTCCAATGCATTTCTGGTACCCAAAGCTCTGTTTGGAGCTTTCAGCCTGACTTAGATGACTCTTAATCTGCCTTTCCCTCTGATCAAGAGAATGCCTCTCCCTTTATTCTTGGCGATATGCTAGATTCTGACTTAGTTTGAGCAGTAGAATGTGATAGAAGTGAGAGTGTGCACTTTTGGTATTTGAATCTTAAGAGGTTTCTGTTTTTGACCTGATGGGATACTGATACTCCACATCCATGCTATGCTTCCGTGAGACCATGTGGAGAACCAGAGCCTTGGGAATCCGAGAGGATAAGGGAAGAGAGGCCCTACTACACGTGAGGGTCTGTGATGGTCTGAACTAACTGACAGACAGCTGTAGGTGTGGAGTAACCTATATCCCAGTTTCTCCTGGACTGCCCTGCTATTACCACTTGGAACAGACATAACTGTCTTTTCCAAGACCTGCCATGAATGTAAAAAAGGGACCAAAAATATCACTGTGAATGTTTTAAGATTTGTGGTTTGGGTGTGTTCGTTTTTCAAATCTAGTAACTTTAAGTGATCAGATCTAAGGTGATAAATTATTAGAAACTGACAATTGATAGTAGCACAAAACAACTATTTATACATATATGAAAACATATGTATGAATATATGCACATATATATGAATACACACATATATATGAATAAATGCATGACTAAATAAATAAATTGTCCTCTCCAGGTTTCCCGTGGCGGAAGCCAGGTCGACTGGTGTTGACGTGGCACCCTCTCATCTGAGCAAGTGGCATTGGCATGAATGCTTCTGCCAGTTCACACTAGGCTAATAACATCTGTCAGTCTTTTCTGGTGAAATTCTGGGAAAATCCTTCCCATTGAACAGACTGAAAAGCATTGACGCAGTTACATGGCCATAAAGTGAGCTCTGTGGACAGAAGCACACAGGGCTCTGGAGAAGTGGATCAGGGGACCAGATGGTTTTCTGGACCTGCCAAAGAAGGCTTCAGAGATGGCTATTGCTTCTGATAACTGAGGTTTTCCTACAGCATCACAGGCCACAGAGAGCATCGTTCAAGCTGTAGGAAACAAGAAATCTCAAATAAGACAAGTTCAAGTGTTGGTAACATGCATAGGATCGCAAGGTGGATCTGAGGCCATTTTGATTAAGTAGATCTAGCTGACAATTGTAGAACTTCCCCTGTGTATGATGGTTCTGGGTTGGGCCCCTTCATGGAAGAGACTGGTAAGGACTGAGTCTGGATGGACTTGGTGGGCACTAAGGGTATGACAAGTACTTGGGGTTTGAGCAGAGATTTCATGTCATGTAATCTGAGAGGGCATTCCGGTTTTGAAATCTGAAAGATGGGGGGAGCTTCCACGTCTCTGACTGTAACCCCACACAGCAGGCTGAGCCCCTCACGCTTGTTGCTTGCAGATAGTGTTTTTCCATAAGGAGAGCACGTGTTCTCCGCCTGCCCATTTTCTACCTTGCTTAGAGATCTTCAAGGTTCTGGTGCTAATCTTATGAATTTGTTCTTCAGATGATCACATGGATAACAGATTTTGGGGGTAAGTTTTTTTTTCCTGTGATTGGTGCCAAAGAGTTTTCACTTGGCCGCTCTTGAGTGAGTCCATATCCTGAAACTTCTAGGCAATCTGTGCACCTCTTTGTAAATTCTAGATTTGGCAAATCAATCTGATCTGATCTGAGCTTGGTTAAAACAATCTGAAAGGAACTTCCACTTGTGTCTGATCAGGAGCCCCCCTCCCCAGCTTTCTCAGGAGAGGTCTGTCTTGACCAAGCATCTGGTTAGGTGGGGCTGACCACGCAACCCCGCTGATGTTTTGTAGGCATTTCTTCCCACTGACATCCCTCCTATTCTTTGGCTATTCTATCTTGCATGCTCACATTGTATTCAGAGTGAGCTCCATTTTTCTCTCGCTGCAAAATCTCCCTGTGGTTGTCACCACACTTATCATGAAGGTCCAGAGTGGAGCCTTTTGTTACCAAACATTGCTGAGTAATTTCCTTTTCAATGTTAGAGAACAAATGCACAATGCTTCTACATGCTTTACATATACCTGTGTGTAATGAACACCAAGAAAATTGAACCCCTAGCAGAAGCACTTATGTATAAGAAAATTGTGATTTCTTCTGGTACATTTTTGAGATCACAGAACAAAATGATAGGGGACATCCATGAATGGGCTAGCCCTTGCTCTTGGAGTCATTAGACTTCAGAGGCCAGAGAAAGTCTGTTTATTCCCCTGATTCCTGAGATTTATGTGTTTCTTCATCAGGTAGAAGGAACTGCAAGATTTCCTCCAATTTCAAATGAAGGCGAAATTTATGAGCAGTCATTCGAACTGGCCCTCTCTCCTGGAGACCGTTTCATCTGCAGCAGCTGTCATTTAGTTGGGATTGATTTATCCCCATGGTTCAGTACCACACAGTCAACAGAGAGCAAAGGTGTGTGAGTGTGGTGTTTGCTAGGCAGAACATGAGACTGGTGGTGTCTGAGCCCCAGCGGGCTCTAACTGTCCTGTGCACTCACTCTGCCTTGCTGGGCTGCACTGAAAGCCGGACCTGTCTAAAGCCAATCACGGAGCCAAGCCATTTGAAGTCTCTCCAAGAAGACAGAGAGGAATTTGGTGTTACAGCAAGACGTGAAGTTTGTAGCCTTATCTCACCCCAACCCAATCATGCCTCTCTCTAAATTCTCCATGAACCTTTCTCTAACTGGAGCCAGGGCACATTTTCTTCCTTTTCTCCTTTTTTCTCAGTTATTTTTACTCTCTCTCTCTCTCTCTCTCTCTCTCTCTCTCTCTCTCTCTCTCTCTCTCTCTCTCCTGTATGAGTCAGAAGTCATCCTCAGATGCTGTTCCTCAGGTACTGCCCGCTCTTTTCTTTGAAACAGAATCTCTCTCTGGCCTGAAACTGGTTCCAGGAATCCTCCTGTCTCCAACACCCCAGCACTGGAACCACAAGTGTATGCCTTCACACTGCCTTTCTTCTTAGCTCTTTATCATGTCAATCAAAATCACTCTCTTCCTTTTGTTATCTGAACTGAGCTAGGCAAAGACAAGCTAGGAGTGAAGTTAATAAGAATTCTTCCTCCTTCAACAGGAGGCCATGCGGATGATCAGAAAGTATCCTGGGTTCTGAACTTCATGTACCTCTGGTCCTCTGAGAACTCTGTCATGGCTATAAGGACCAGTTAACAGAAGAATGAGAAACTATACAGAAGTAAGCCACCACCACTGATTCCATTCTCTACCAGCTAAGCTCCCACATGCCTGTGGACCATAGATACAGAAGTTTAGCCCAGCCTGGTCCAGCAGAACTTGCCAGCTATGCAGAATTAGGCAGAATTGTGTGGGATAACCATTGAGTTAACAATGAGGTATGAGAGGTAGCCAAAGACAGCACTCCACCACCTCTTTGTCTGCACATTCTTGTGTGTGAGGGTGTATGTGCAGGTCCATGGAAGTCAGAGATCAATCTTGGGTGGCGTTTCTCAGGAGGCCTCCACTTTATTTTTTGAGACAGTTTCTCCATTAGAGTCTCCTTGCTACTGGGGAGCTCACGCCACAATATCTGGCTTTTTAGCTGGATTCTAGTAATCAAATTTGGATCTTCATGATTGGAAGACAAGCATTTACTTGCCAATCTATCCCTGAGTCTCCACTGTCAACTATCTTATAGCCATCACAACTCACGACAAGGTCTATCGTCAATCCCAACTCATTCCAAGTGTGTTTCTTTGACTCTTTAAATCTGCGATGATTCTCCTTTCAGTCATTTTTTTTTTAATTAATTGAATATGAACCTTTCCCACGGTCATTACACACCCCCTGGGGTCGGCTTCTGTATGCTGCACCCATTCTAAGACCTCACTGACTAAACAGTACTGCTTTCTGGTTATAAATCCTGCTAATTGCTTGCCTGGGGTCTGCACTATAAGGATGATGCTAACCATTTTGCTGTCCTTTCTAAATGATGAGAGTTTCTGCAACCCTTGATGCCTGGCTTCTTCACCTCATTTCTTCCTGACAACTCCCAGGCAAGCTTCTTCCATCCCAACCTTGGGGAGCCTGTTTAATTTCCCAATTACTTTCTCTGTTAAGAACATCGTAGTCAACTGTATCTAACCCAGACTCCCCCTTCCACAGTCTCAGGCCATTGCTCTTTACTCTACAGCCTCTGAAAGGAGGAATAATTCCCCTGAGTCACGTGTTTTACGATCACAAAGCTAGCTGTTTACACACTGCAGTTTCTGCTTCCCATGGAGGGTCTTTTTGGTTAGATTAGGGGAATGAGATTTCCCTATCCATTTCTGTTCTGTGCCGCGATCCTTCATTTACAAACCTCTATGCTCTCACTATGTGTTGTAGTTAGGGATTTTTCTTTCCTGGTTGATATATATATTAATGGCTGTCTTTTGTGTAATGTTTATTCAGTCTGTGAGGTGCTGGGTTAAACATGATTAGATCCTTTACTTTGTTTGACTCTCAGAATGAGGTGAGTGCTGTTGTTAACATCAGGACATAGAGGAACTGGATCTTAGAAGGCTTAAGCATCTACATGAGTTTGCCTCTCTGGGTCGTGGTAAGATCAGGGCTACTGAACACTCCTTGGAGTGCTCTGCCACTGAGACTGTACCTTTAGGGTAGAATTACCAGAGTTCAAACCTGACCCTATTACTACTGGATAGGTGAATTTGTGATAATGTTAATTTTCTAAGGATAACACATGGTCCTTGAGGGTCAAAGAAATCATGTGTCTATATTTGCTTAGCATGGGCCCCTGCACTGGTCGTTAATGGATGAGGCTAGGAGGGCTCCAGTTAGAGCCATCATGGCTAGTACTCAGGCTAGGAATTAGCTTATCTTGAGCCCATTAGCAGCACAGGACATGATACCTGGATGTTTAGTTGGGGTCATTCTGATGGAGGTTAGAAATGCTGGAAACACATATCTTTTATTATTATTGAATCCATCATCAGATTAATTTTTGGAGATAGGGTCTCACTATGTCATCCCGAATTGCCTGGAGCTCCATATATAGACTGGGTTGGCCTTGAATTCACAGAGGATCAACTGCCTTTCCCTCCCAAGTGCTGAGATTAAAAACATGTGTCACCATGCCCAGCATATTGCCTCTTGTCTTCATGGTGCTTAGCCCACTTTTAAAGTGTAGCAGGTAATCAGGACAAATTGGTTGAATGGCCAAATTACAAAGACATTACAATATAATTTGGTTAGAGGATGACCTCAAATGCAGAAAACCCATACATGGTTCACCCCACTTTATTCTCTATCTACATAGTCAAATTTGCTCTTGGCTATTCCAGATGATTTATGTCTTCTAAACTACAGAAATGTCATTACCAGAAAATTAAAAGTAAGTGCTTACTGGGGAAGTGTCCAAAGGAAAATGAGTGCAATAAGAAGCAGATGTGGCTGTAGCCTCCACCTTCTACTGGGTGCTTTGGATGGCACTGGATGAAATTAAATACTGCGGCAGAGATTTGCAAATTCAGGTAGCATCCAAGAGTTTTGAAACTGCTGAGTGAACAGTTCTAGCATCATATTATTGTCTCTCAGGAGAGATATAATTTCTGGCTCCCAGAACTCTGGCCCACTCTGTGGGCCTATGGGGACAGGTCTCCACCTGTTGCATGGTAGGAACCTACACTGACCTCTCCAAGTCAGCCCTCTTCCTTAACGAGCAACCATCACTTGCAGTGTATTTGGACACTGCTGGAGTTAGCCTTAGAGCCTTTATTACGGGACATCATTCCCTTGCCCTGTGTTTTACACAAAGCTGACATCATATCATCATAGCTTGGCTTTTTCTCTTCTTACTTGACTTCCAGAGAGGAAATATCATGATTGGTCAAAACTTGTCATGCAATCTGGACTGATTAAAGAGCATCGACTGAGATGCAATTATTGACTTAAATAAGTTGGAGATCTTTTCTTAGGTCAGCTATTGGGTCCAGTGTACTAAGTATGTGTACGTCCCCTTTGCAGCATCTTTTGGAGAGAACATGCGGTATAAGCTCACAGAGCTTAAGGGCACTGACTAGCTACATCATCTTGACCAGTTTATTTCTTTTTTTTTAATTTATTTATTTATTGAGGATTTCCGCCTCCTCTCTGCCACCGCCCCCCACCTCCCCCCCC
>NW_004949103.1:9712202-9715383 GCF_000317375.1 Microtus ochrogaster
GGACAGAAATCTCAAGGTTGACCAGTTTATTTCATACTCAAGATTATTGTCCTTGTTAGTTTTGACTGCCCACTCCACACAGCCTAGGGATCATCTGAGTCAACGGCTTAGATCAGACTGTCCTGTGGGCATGTCTATGGAGGACTGTCTTGATTGTTAATTGAAATAGGAGGGCCTATTCCAATGTGTGTGGCATCATTCCCTTGGCAATCCTGGGCTGCATGAGAAATCCAGCTAAACATGAGCCTGGGTACAAGTGAGCTAGCAGCATTCTTTCACGATTTCTGCTTCAAGTCCTTGCCCCGACTTCTCTCAGTGAGGGACTGTAACCTGGAAGCTGAAATAACTCCCCTTTCCCTCTTAGGCTTCTTTAGGCCAGAGTGTTTTATCATAGCAACAGAAAGCAAGCTTGGACGGAAGTGAAGGCAACACTTACACAGACATTAGACACTGAGAAGTAAGTGTGTACATTTGTATATATATACGCATATGATTTACAAACGTACATATGTTGTATGTTTATTAGTTATCTCAGGATCACAGTACACACAATGTTGCCACCCCATTTCAAAGACAGTGCCTGATACATAGCAAGCGTTAGGCAAGCCTGTTATTTCCCTGGTTACTAACAGAGTCAAGTGTGAGGAGTGGTCTTCCAAGAGAGGGAGTTGGGGCTGTCACCTCACTTGTCTGTGCCTCCTCATCACAAATCTTGTGATGTGGTCCAGACAAATGTCCTTAGCTGCTAGTTCAGCTTCTTGCTAATGGATCCCACTAACACTGCTGCTATTTGAATTCAGAAGGATCCAATCCCAGGAAGTCTGAACCACAGACAGATCTAGGACAGTGTCAATCTTTCTGGCCAAGATCAGCTCTGGTATGTTAGTGGTGAAGCTGTGAAGAAAATCAAGTATCTCTTTGATGGTTCATACTGTTGTAGCTATAGCCTCAAACATGCAATCCCAGGCTATACACGCTGCAATTCTTCAAGCTTCAGGATGTCATATTAGAATAATGCCACAGGCATTCTTTCTTCTTGTCCCTGTCAAGACCAAGAATGCCATAATCAAACAGCTTGATTTCTTTACTTGTGTTTGGTTAGGATCTGAATTTAAGATTACCCATAGTGTCCTGTAGCAGACATAAGGCAGACTGACTCTTTATCAGTACCATTGACAAACTTAATCAATGAGCACATTGAACACACACTGTGATCTGATTCTCTGATTGACAGGGATGTCTGGTGAACTCCAGTTCTATTTCCCGAAAGAGTTAGCCATCTTGGGAGTGAGTTCCTCAGATCTTTTGAAAAATATACATGCAGTGGTGGCTCCTTGGGCTTATAAAATCTTCAATGGTTCACATCACTGCTCTGAAGATACAACTGGAAGTCATTTTGAGAACCTGTAAGACTTCTGGTTTGCACTATGGCCTCTCAGCACACAGTACTATTTAAATTAATTAAAATGTACAGTTTAATTAAATTGAAAAGTTCAGTTTCTCATCTGCACCAGCCTCATGTTTAGGCACAAAATAGCTACATCACTTTGGGGAATATAGAGAACACAGTGGTCACAGGTCATTCGATTGGTTAGCCCAGACCTGGCTGCTCACCTGATCATCAGAGGACACATACTACCTTAGAGATCATCTTTCACCCTCCCCTCCCAGGGCCAAGCTCTTTCTTACTGTCATTTGCATTCTCCTCTTTGCCTCTCTAAGTCCTCAGATTGCAGGTAAAGAGCTATTTTCTCTAAAAGACTTTCTCTGGCTGTTGCCACCAATCTAAATTATCTGTCCCAATTATTCCCTCTCCTAGCCAACTATCCTTTTCTCCCATTTAAGTCTTTTATTTTTTTTTTGTGGATAAAGCCCGACTTCTCAACTCTAAGCTGTAAGCTCACAAATGTAATCACACCTTAACCCCAGTGTTCAACATACCAGAGGTGCTCAGTAAATATTTGTCGAATGAATGAATATTTGATGAAACAAGTCCTCCCATGTGACGCCTACCGATGACACATCCTTTGCAGTGTTCAGACAGGAGGGAGCGAGACTATGATTTTCTCTTTCTACTCCCATCCTCGTCCTCCCCTGGCTCTGCAGAGGTCACCTTTAGAGTCCTTTGAGGTCTGCTCTTCCAGGCTATCCTTTCAGAGTCTGTTTTGGTGGCATGCCTGGACTACAACTGAATTGTCAGGCTGTGTGTTTCTTTGGGAAGAAGGAAGGTAAGTTGACAGAGTACCTAGACCTTCTTGTTCATGATCTATGTTCTGCTTATTTTTTATTGTAAGAATTGGCAGGATAAACAGATATTTTCCATGTATATATGGAATTAATATGTCCTCTTTATAAATCAATTATCCTTGATAATTAATGTTGGTGCTGGGGCTCATAACTGAACGCTGGTCTCACGCACAAACTGAATAAAACATAATTTTTTGTTGTTCATAGGGGGATGATCAACTTGAATCAATACTAAATTCAATCAAGTCTTTTTGATAGCCCATGGTCCATGCTGCTATTGAGGGCCATGTTTGGATCCATGGTCTTACTACAGTCGTGGGCTGGGTTGATGTTCCTGGCCCATGTTACCACTGAAGGCCATGTGAATGTCTGTGGTCTCTGCTGCCACCTGAAGCCATATTGATGTTTTTGGTCTGGACTGCCATCGGAGACCATGCTGAGGTCCATGGCACTTGTTGAGGTCCATGGCACATGCTGATACTGGAGAGTAGATGGCAATGGTCTGTACTGTTACCAGAAACCATCTGGAAGTCCACGATCCATTCTCCTGCTGACTGTAAAGGTCAAGGAAGCTATTTTTGCCATGGTTTTGATGACTGCAGACACTCACTTGAGAAAGAGGAATGTAGAGGGCTTCTGTGGCACCTTCTTCAAAGTAACAGCCTGGACAGAAAGCCATCGAAGAGAACTCTTAAAAACTGTGATAAGAATACTGAAGTGTGGGTCTCCTCAGCTGGTGGATTCTAGTGCGCATACAGGTGGGGAAGGATTCTGTTTTCTTTAAGGGACTGGCCACCTGGAGTTTGACCATGTTCCAGAGAGTATATGGGCAACACAAATTGGACTTTTCCTCTTCTTCTTCTTCTTCTTCTTCTTCTTCTTCTTCTTCTTCTTCTTCTTCTTCTTCTTCTTCTTCTTCTTCTTCTTCTTCTTC
>NW_004949103.1:9715510-9722208 GCF_000317375.1 Microtus ochrogaster
GGCTGGGAAGTAAGTGTGATTGGGGTTCATGATGTCAAAATACTATGAGGAAAACTCTTTTTTGCTCTGGGTAAGGCTAAGCAGGTGATGTGTGAGCCTTTGAAATAGGAGAGGGCATGATATAAAGTTGGCAGGGTTCATCCATTTTTTAAAATCCAACTTTTTTCCCATTTTATTTCTTTTTTTTTTTCAAGACAGAGTCTCACCATATGGTTCAGATTGGTCTCAAACTCATTATGTAATCAACCGATTTTGAATTCCCGATCTTCCTGCCTCCACTTTCCAAGTGTGGGATTATAGGCATGCATAACCAGGCCTGACTTTTACTTAATTGTTTAAAGACAAACTTGTTGATTAAAATGGACACTGGGCAGATATGGAGAGATACAATCCTAGTTATTTGGGAGGCTGAGGCAGGAGAATCTGAAGTTCAAAGCCTGCCTGGATACAAAATGAGTTCACACCCAACTTAATGAGGCTCTGTCTCAAAGTGAAAAATACAAACAAGTCTGGGGGTCTGGCTTATTATACAGTGCTTCCAAACTGTGCTACTGAATGTGTGCTGTTTAGGTACCCTTTCCATTCTGCATCCTCTGGACTGGACCTTCTAGTTCATTCCAGGTACCAAAGGAACAAAACAACTCAGTGCTGTGACATCGTGAGGTCATGAGAAATGTGTATTTGGTCTCTGCCCCTGGTCTCAAGAAGTCACAGCTCCTGAAATCCTTGAAATATGTCTTCACAGTGATAAGAATGTCACACATGTAATGGGAAGCCTGGTGTCTGGGGTCTCCTGGTTGGCTTCAGGATGGAGTCAGGTCTTAGGAAATACCAGGATATAGATAAGGAGTACATACCTTCAGTTCTACCCTCTTTTCTAACTTCTAGAAATTAGAGAGGGACAGGTGGAGTCTATCACCAATAGACAATGATTTAGATGATAGTGTTTGTATAATAAAACCTTCATAACAATCTAAAGGACTAGGCTTAGAAAGTATCCAGCCTGCTGCCCACAAAAATGTTCCTGTAAGCCTTTGGGATTAAAGAGCACAGGGAAGCTCAGGTCTTTCCCAATTGCCTTGCCAGGCACATATCCTTGTCTGGTGGTCTTTTTTTTTTAATACCACCTTAAGAATTTCTACTTCTGTTGGCTATTGGGCATTTTAATGAGCAACCAAAGCTTGGAGCCTACGACCACAGGTTGGAAGTTCCTCACTCCTATCCTATCCTCTCTGTAAAGAAGATTAAATATTCTCTCAATCTCTGGTGCTAGATGTATGTTACAGAAATGACCAGATAATCTATCAGTTAGAGGAGGCTTCTCAAGGTGCAAGAAAGTCTCCTGTCCTGGTCTATAGTATGATGTAACTCTACATGAAGCTCTCTTTGTTTCTGACCATTTTTTTTTTAAAATAACCATCCACCCAGAGTAACACCCTCATTGACATGGCGATCCTGTAAACTGAGATTCCTATTTCTGACTCATAACACACTTGTCTGAGAAGGTTCCAACCGTCTCTAGTCTGGTCCTCTTGTATCCTGTATTTTCTCAGCAACAGAATTCTTGTTTTATGGATTCCAAAGGAAACTGGGAAAAGGATGGATAGAACAGGCAAAAAAAAAATTCCTCCAATATTTGAAGCATAGAAAGTACTCCCCTTCCAAATAAAATCAATGCTGGGTCAGGGTCCCTGTTTGCCCATGTGGAGACAACCTACTCACAGTCATCTGGAAGGCCTGCACTGTGATGTCCCCAAGCTTCATACACTGCGACAAGAAAGACAAGTCTATGGGACATCCGTCTTGTGCATATCTATGCTGATGCATAAAACAGGCTGCAGGCATCTTCTTTAACGTTCACCCAGCATTGCTCTAGCAGGACTGGAGATAAGCTCAGGCCAACAGTTTCCTCACTGGATCAGTGCAGTGCTTTGAGTCTCTGTGGTCACAGTGCAAATGCCAGGCTGTCCTCTATGAGCCATACACAGCCTCCATCCAAAGTCCCTGTCTGGAGGTAACGTCCGGCAATGTGTTTCAACTTTCAGTCCTGGTGAATCCCCTGGCACTCCGTTCTCTGGCGGAAGCAGGTGTGTGTCCAACCTTTTGACGTTGCAACACAGCACTACCATAGACAAAGGTCACCATGAAAGGATAAAAATTGCACACAAAAAAATCATAATGTTTTAAATAAAGTTATAGTTTTGAGTTAGGCTGCATGCATGGCTCTCATTGGCCAAATTCACATGCAGCATACAGGTGGTAGCCTGGACTCAACCTGTTTGAGGATCCGGCTCTCTAGGAAGGGGTTAGCTTTCTCCCTTTCTTCTCTACCCTTTCGCCTACAGATGTGGCTACTTTGTGAGCACTTACAATGAGTCTCTTCCACACTGTGACATGCTATGGAAAAATACAGACCACATTCTGAAGGCTTGACAGAAAAGAAATACAAAGTATGTCAATAATGATTCTTTTTAATAGTCTTACGTTCAAATAATATTTTAGTTACTATCCATGGATTAAACACACATATTAAAAATAGTTTTACCTATTCCTGTATACCACCTCAGGTGTTTACTAGTTATTTTAAAATTCATACTTGGTTCATGCTCTGTTTGTGCTAAGCAGGATGTTTTCTGTTCAGTATCTTCCTGTTGATCTTTGAATAAAATCCAAGCCAGGGAGAAGGTGAGTGGAGTGGGCTGAGAGGGAGCAGCTCACTGCTACCCAGCAGCCCTGACGCACAAGTGAACATTAACTCTGTGTTCTGTCTCTGCTCCCAGGACCCTGAGTACCCTGGCTGTGAGGCTGTGCAGGAATCATCTCTTGAATGCTGGGGGAGGAAGAAGGAAACATCCCTCCCGCTTTACCTCTTGGGCTTAACACAGAGAACAGGACTAATAAGTTGTGCCCTGACATCTTAGCTTCTCCTATTCTTAATCTTCTGAGTTTACAGATGAAGAGGTTGAAAGCCAGAGAGGGCAAGCAACTTACCCAAAGATTTAGAGTTACTTGCAAGAGGGAGGAGCATCCTGGTTTCCCCAATACTCTAGAGCATCCACCTAGAATCTCAAAGGGAGGTAGAGACTGGATGCAGGCAGGAACCTGTGCCAATGGTTGGGGCTGTCACACCTCCCTGGTTTTTCAGCATATTTGCTTAAGTGACTATGATTTATGGCTAGTGTGAGTTCAATCTCACCCCTCCTCTTAAAAGACTATAATTTACATTTTTCTCTAGTTATTTATATAAAAATTATTTTAGGGGCTAGTGAGCCAGCTCAGCAGGTAAGATGCTCACTGTCAAGTCTGCAAATCTGAGCACAATCTCTGGGATCCACATGGTAGAAGGAGGAAAGTAACTTCTGCAAATTGTTCTCTGGTCTTTACATGCATGTCCTAGCATACACACGTACAAACACACTCACACACACACACTTACACATTCATACGCTCACATTCACACAGTCACACACACGTGCACACATACACACTCACACACGTGCACACATACACACTCACATATACTCACATACACTCACACACATTCACACAGTCACACTCACACATACACACACTTACATTTACACAGTCACACACACTCACACATATTCTCACATTTACACAGTCACTCACATACACACGCTTACATTTAAACATACACACATTCACACAGTCACACACACATGCACAGTCTCACACACACGTGCAGAGTCATACACACTCACACACACGCACACACACATACACACACTCACACACACACATGCACAGTCAATACACACACTCACATACACACACATGCACAGTCAATACACACACTCACATACACACACATGCACAGCCAATACACACACACACGCACACACATACACACACTCACATACACACACATGCACAGTCAATACACACTCACACACACACACACCTGCATGCACACTGGCACTCTAACAATAAAAAAGAAAAGGCCATTTTGTGGTGATGTTTTCCATTATTTGTGTAATTCACCACTAGTTATTTCCCATGTTTTCCACTCTCGTGAGACAAACAAGCTAGAACGGAACAAAAGAGCAGCAGTCACATTCCTGTGCTGTCCCATCACCTCTGCCCTCATGGCAGAGCTCCCCAAGGGGAGGCTCGGCATTGAGTCTCTGTCAAGGCACCAACTGCATTCAGCAATGCAACTGCTTCTCCTTAGGAGGGCAGATGCCTTTCCTCTAATCAAAAACAGACCAGCTCATGTGGAAAGGTTGTGAGAGCCTTCGGGGAACACAGAGATGCTGAAAAATCCAGCTGAATTCCACACGAGCTCCCCTTACAGAGCTGGCTTCTTCTGCCTTCCTCTTCCCTGGGGATTGCACTGCTTTTCTGCATTAGCAACTCTAGAAGGAGGCTTGTATTTCTTAGTGGACTTTTTTGAAAACTGGAGCTTTCTCCTTGGGTTTATGTGCAAGTGACAATAGGGGTCTTGCTGTCAGCCCAGGGTGCCTTTTCAGACTGCAGTCCAACTCACGGGACAGTCCAGCTCACTCAGTTGCTCCTTACTGCCAGCACAGCCTAGGAGGTCCAGGAGCAGACTTGCGTTCTGAGCCCTCTTTGGTGCTCGCTGGAGTAGAGAACCCACCACAGAATAGTCTAGCTCAAGAGATGGCTCTGCCTATATCAGTCCATTCACTGTGAGTACATCTTCAAGGACAGTTAGGTCCAAGACAACAGGTTGGGTAAGCACTGGAAGACAGATGAAGTTCTGACAGTTTTCAGTTATCTCATAGTCATGGTTTCTCATCACATACTATTTTTATTTGCTTTTTTATGTGTTTGTTCATGAGTGTGGAGGTATGTGTGCATGTGTATGTGCAGACGCATTGTGTATACGCATGTGGAGGTCAGAGAACAATCTCAGATATGATTCTGTCTTAAGAGCTGTTCTCCTTGTTTTCTGAAATGGAGTGTCATTGGTCCAAGTCTTGCTGGTTAGGCTAAGCTGGCTGCTGGCAAGCTCCAAAAATCTTCCTGCCTTCGCCTCCCCAGCAGAGATTCTAAGTGTATGCACCCTGCCTGCCTGGCTCCCCCTTGCCTGGGGCTCGTGGGGTTGAAACTCAGGCCTTCATGTTTGCAAAGTAAGCACTCTGTAGACTGAACTATCTCCCCGGCCGGGCTGTACGACTTGGGAGCATCTTCTCTATGCCACTGCCATAGCACATGCGCTTTCTCTCGTCACGAGTATCTCATGCATGGCTCACCTCACTTTGCTTTGCTGAGACTGGATGCCAGCCAGCCAGGCTAGACCCCTTGCTTCACTGTAAAGAGCGTGTTCTATGGGTTAGCTGCCTTTCAATAAAGCGAGAATTGTATTTCACATGATTTTTTTTTAATGTGTAAAATTTGCCTGGGGTTGATTGTGGAAGTCGGGAATGGAGAAAGCATTATTACCATGTTCCACTGAGAAAGAATTAAAAAATCCAAGTGTGGGGAGGAAGGGAGCCAGAGGGAGAAAAGAGAAAGGCTGCTAGCTGCTCAGCAGGGGGTGAGGCAGAGCAGAGCAAATCCCCGGGCTGGAGTGGCCAAGGGCGTTCCACGCACAAAAATATTCTAATGCACAATTTAAGACTGTGTTTCCACACTGCCCTCCCTCTCTCACCCTCCATCTTCTCGGGGTCCCCACCAAATACACAAGATAGGGCACCCTCCACACGCTACACAGAGCCCCAAGAGACATGCTTCCTGGGCTCTTGTAGTTTTGTTGGAGGTAAGGGGAGACTTTAGTTCCTTTGTATCAGGATGACACAGATTGGTTTCAGGAGAAGTAGGACCCGAGAGACAAAGATGGCCACAAGGATGCAACTGGCCCCATATTTTAAAGATATTGTCAGAGAGTTCTGGATTCACAAGCCCAAGGACAGTAAAATTCTGTCTAAAAAAACCAGGTAGACAGCACTTAAAGAAGAATTATACCCTGAGATTGTCTGCTGGCCCTCAAGCACAAAAATACAGGTATATGCGATAGGACAAAGGCTTTAGGTTCATCAAGATTCTAGAATCTGAGAAAATTCAGCAGACATTCCTCATTACCTGATTGTATGTGATTGGACAAAGTTTGATTCCCACTCCTCTCTTTCTTCTCTCCTCCCCAACTTTCTCTCTTTTATCTTAAGGCTGTCTATAGAAATTCACACTATGTGCATCGAGAAGGAATTCTCACAAATGTATGAATTGTGCTAAACAAAGCTGGAAACTTTTACACGAACCCTTCCTAAGGAGTTTTCCCTGGTGCAGAGAGTGGGGTGGGGAATAAAGGGATGGAGTGGGCCACACACTTGATGAATCCGCTTCTCCATTGTCTATTATATACTCATTTTTAGAGCAGGAAATCTCTATAGGAGATACAGTACTATGTAAGTCAGTACACACACACAATGTTGCAGAATAAATTGTCCCCTTCCAATAGACCACAGTCAGACAAGTTCACAGGAGACTGCCGTCCCAGGATTTACACGAGAATCTTGCTACAGTTCATACCACATCATCTACTTTGAGTACTCAATGTCTTTCTTGCTCATAAAAATTGAGTTCTTCCCACTTTCTCTTCTATCAGGTTCAGTGTGTTCGGACTGATATTGAGGTCTTTAATCCATTTGGACTTGAGTTTTGTGCATGGTGATAGATATGGGTCTATTTTCATTCTTCTACATGTTGACATCCAG
>NW_004949103.1:9724085-9727281 GCF_000317375.1 Microtus ochrogaster
ATAGTTCCTTCAAATTTGTTTCTGTTAACCCCTGAGCCCCCACAACATTCAAATGGTGGAAAGGCATGATGATCTTTATGGACGTGGTAATATCTGATCTGGCCTTATATATTTCAGGTCTTCCTGGTTGTGCTTGGTGACCAGGTATCCACGGAGGCCTTCTGATAAAATACTGTGTCTCTGCCACAGTGGATTTATAGTTTACTTTTGGAGTAACCCTCTTGAAATTTAAAACGAAATTTTAAAGTCACATTTGACCGAAACCCTGTTAGTTCTGGCTTTTAAGAACGTGTTGTCAAGCCAGCCCAGGGCTTCCACAGCCTTGCTATTGTGCTATGTGTTGGCGCTGTCTTCATGGCACACAGCAGAATAAACCAGACATACATGCTAGGGGGTAGCCTGTTAATAAATTCACTGGTACAGGATGACCAGGAGAACAGAGTCTAACAGATGTGGTGTCTTTCCATTTGTAAAGCATCTGAGTGTAATTTTCAGCAGGAGAAAGGAGAGACAAAACAATTCCTTTAAAATATTAGCTGATAGTTAGAAATTTTTTAAGTACCAGAGGAATCATTTGGGGCTGGAGAGTTGTCTCAGTGGTTAAGACTGCACACTGCCCTTGCAGAGGACTACAGTTTGGGTCCCAGTACTCATGGATGGCTCACAACTCCCTGTTAACTCCAGCTCTAGGAGAGCAGACACCTTCTATTTTCTTCAGGCATTATACTCATGCGTGCATACACATGTACAAGTACACACATGCACACACACAAATGGGTTTTAGTTCAAACTGGAGAGAATAAATAACAAGTTCATTTTCAGAAACCTGCAAAGAGCTGATTAACTTTGTGTGCAGACCTGTTCGCTGTCAGAACTACTCCATGAAGGAATTGTGAAAAACCTTTGCCTTTAAGTAGAGTTTAGAAATACACTGTAAAAAAAATTGAGTAGACAGACGTTCACACATAAAGATAGTCCCTGCTATATTGTTTTGAGTGGTATGCTGTAAAAGGGGCAGACATGGGACTGTCCAACAACTGGACAAGGGTTAGAGAAGCATGATGCATCTGCTGCTGAATACTATGGAGCCATTAAAAATGGTGCTTACAAAACCTTTGAAAATGGTGTTAAATGTGAAGGCTTCAGTTATATATCTGTACACAATGTTTCTTCTCTCACTTTCTCTAAAGTGATAGCAAAGGGATTTATTTCTCAACAATATCTAAAAACCAAGTTTCAAGAGAACAAGAGAGCAGACAAGCATACTAGAGACAACAGTACAGTACCAGATACTGGAAGGCAGAATATGCTTGATATACCTGAGTTACATGACAGCAAAAGTTGGATCTTGAGCCTTATACTTCCCAATTGGGCAATTTCCTACCCACCTGGGTAAAAGACTGAGGTTTTACTCTTAGAGGAGGTGAAACCAGATTCCAGGCTTGGCTACAGCCAACATACTGAAATAGCAGGCTCAGTAAGGTGAACATATTACAGTAGTAGCACAAGGAAGGGGGACATGGTGCCAGGGTAGAAGTCTATGTGCAGAACTGGACATCTTAGCATCAGTGATGATGAATCCTGATTGTCACCTTGATGAGAGCTCGAAGCAAGCAAAAGACAGGACTCTGGATTTATGTGTAAGGTTGTTCCAGAAAGGATTAACCAATGGCAGGTGACTCTTACCCAGAGAGGTCAGGATGTCCCAATGGGTGCCTCATGTATATACAGATTCAAGGAAAGGCAGACTTGAGTCCTGTCTGCTTGCCTCCATCCCATTGCCTGCTCTTTTGCTATGCAGAAGTTTCTTGGCTTGATACAATGCCAGGTAGGTTTTTGGAGGGAGGTTGTTTCCTGTATGTTGTGTGTGTGGGACTTATAGTATTATAGAAACACCAATATCTTTGTGTGTAGTACATATGTGTGTGTTCATGTATGTTTGTGTTTATCTGAGTGTGTATGTGTGTGCATGTGCATTTGCATGGGTGTGTAAGAGCCTGAAGAGATGAGAGCTGGATGTCAGATGTTTTCCTCAATCACTTTTCAATATGTATATGTATATGTATATGTATATGTATATGTATATGTATATGTATATGTATATGTATATGTATATATATATGGTGGAATATAAATATATATTCCATTTTTTTTTCAAGACAGGGCTTCTCTGTGTAATAGCCCTAGTTGTCCTGGAACTCCCTCTGTAGACTAGGCTGGTTTTGAACTCACAGAGATCTAGCTGCCTCTACCACATGAGTGCTGGAATTTAAGATGAATGCCACCACTGCCTGGCTCCACATTATATTTTTGAGTCATGTGTATGGGTGTTTAGAAGTCTCTGCACACACATGTGCGATGCCCGAGGAGACCAGAAGAGGGCATCAGAACCCCTGGAACTGGGACCACAGATGATTGTGATCTGTCATGTGGGTGCTGGGGATTGAACTCAGCTCCTCTGTAAGATCAGCTGGAGTTTTTAAACTACCGTGGCATATCCCCAGCCCCCTCCTAGAATCCGTTTTTCAAGCAAGGCATATTGAAGCGAAATGTCAGAAACCAAAGATAAAACAGGATTTGGAATTTTTCTGAAGGCAGAAAGTGTTGCACACCAGAGCATATGACCTCCTACTTCTCAGTGGTAACACTTGAGTCTTTGTGGCAAAGGAGAAGCTTGTTATTCAGAGGGAACATGATTTCTGCTCCAGACTCTGTATCCAGCACATGGTTATTCAAATGTGGCACTAGAATCAAGATGTTATCAGGCATTCAAAGTCTATAAAAAGCCTTAGTCTTCATACACTTTTATCAAAATTGAATAAGATACGAGGTTGGGGATATGGGATTCTGGAAAGTCAGTGAACACTATGGGGGCGGGGAGGGGATTCATAGAAGGGTAAAGTTATGTTGGGAGGACTGCTTGCTTTCCAGTAGCCTTTGGCAGCTCCTAGTCATGCTGTAGCTGAATGATAGAAAACTGGGAAGAAAATCTCCAACTGTTGAACTCCGTAAATTTCACTATTATTTGTGTTATTTCTCAGGGAGCTTGGGAAACAATTGCCATGGATATGTGGCAGTTTGAAGGTAACTGGCCCCCATGAGCTCATAGGGAGTGGCACTATTGGTAGGTATGGCTTTGTTGAAGTAGATGTGACCTCATTGAAAGAAGTGTGTCTGTGGGGACAGGCTTTGAGGT
>NW_004949103.1:9727834-9736980 GCF_000317375.1 Microtus ochrogaster
ATTGTGCATTATGGGAGAATGCTGTTTGTCTTCCAGTATTGATTTTTTCCAGAAAATGGAGCAGGTGAACCTGTGTAAAGTCTAGAGCGCAGGGCTGCTACCCAGAGCTCATGGCTGCTGCCAAAAAGATGGAGGGAGCCCTGAGACCTCAGAAGGCTTGAAAAGAGAAGATCAGATTTCCTGTGAATATTCTAGATTACTTAAGCTGTCCTGGGAGTTACAGAAGGAGGAGGGGGCAGAATCCTGAGGATAACTGATTATATGAAGAGGATTCTCTGAGATCTGCAAACCTTTCGTGAAGAGGATCGAAATTGACCCCTTGTAAAAACTGACTTTATTAATTGTTTTTGGAGGGATACCTTTGTCAGCCTAGATATAGGTGGTTGTGCAGTGGGGCGGGGGGGGGCTCAGTATTGCCTCAAATACGTGTCAGACTTTGCTGACTCCACTTGGGAAGCCTTACCCTCTCTACAGAGTGGATGGGGGACTGAGATGGGAGAGAAGTTGTGGGGAGAGGAAGGAGGGGAGGGGGTGGGAACTGAGATAAGTATGTAAAATAAAAAAGATTGATTTTTTTAAAAAAAATAAATTTAATTAAAAAAAGTGATTTCACTTCTTGGGACAGAAGGGGCCAGAAAGATGCAAGAAGCCCTGGGGACGGGGAGGAGGGAAGCACACAGGAGGCTCCAGGGTGCAGGGTTTTGTGCACAGTCCTTCAAGCTCCAGCTTGGAAGCCAGCTGTCTTGAGGCTCCAGAGAATGCGAGCACCGCTCTGTGGAGTGGCCTTAAGGAAAGCTTTGTCACATAAACGAGAGGCAGTTTGAGAGGTGAGTATTTTGATCCTGGGTGAATCCCTTTGTTAATCCTTGATTAACTTGTATAAAGTAGACCACCATTTCTTCCTCTACATGGTGTTCTGGGGACCAAATGAAGTAATTCTCATAAAATACCTCAAACGGGACATAAGCACTAGGCTGATGTTAATTCCCTCTCCTCCACTGGAGAATCTGGTGCCTTTGGAGCACAGCAGTCAGATTTTCTTTTTATTTGACTTTTTTTATTGTTTTTGTTGTGTCATTCATTTTTCTCCACTCCCTTCCCTTCTTGACCTCTCCCCTTTTACCCTCTCCCGTGACCCCTTCAGTCCTAATTTATTCAGGGGATCTTCTCTTTTTTCACCTTCCTATTTAGATCCATGTATGTCTCTCTTAGTGCACTCTTTGTTGTCTAGGTTCTTTGAGATTATGGACTAGTTTTTCTTTGCTTTACGTCCAAAAGCCACGTATGAGTGAGTACATATTATATTTGCCTTTCTGGGTCTGGGTTACCTCACTCAATATTTTTTTCTAGATCCATCCACTTGCCATTGTGTAAATGTACCTCATTTTCTCTTTATCCATTCTTCAGTTGAGGGTTGAGGGACATCTAGGTTGTTTCCAGGTTCTGCTGTTACAAATAATGCTGCTATAAGTATCCTTGATCAAGGATCCTTGTGGTATGATTAAGCATACTTTGGGTATATACTCAAAAGTGGTATTGTTGGGTCTTGAGATATCCTAATATTCTGAGAAATCACCATACTGATTTTCAAAGATCTTCCTCCAGCAATGCAGGAGTATTCCCCTTACACCACATCCTCTCCAGGATAATCTGTCATCAGTATTTTTGATCTTGGTCATTCTTATAGATGTAAAATGGAATCTCTGGGTTGTTTCGATTTTCATTTCTCTGATGACTAAGGATGTTGAACATTTCCTTAGGTGTCTTTCAACCATTTGAAATTCATTTGTTGAGAGTTCTCTGTTTAGGTTTGTATCCCTTTTTTCATTGGATTATTTGTTTTTTTTTTTTTTTGATGTTAAGTTTCTTGAGTTCTTTGTATATTTTGGAGATCAGTCCTCTGTCAGATATGGGGTTGGTGAAGATCTTTTCCCATTCTGTAGGCTGCCGTTTTGTCTTGTTAATTTTGTCCTTTGCTTTATAGAAGCTTCTCAGTTTCTGGTGGTCCCATTAATTAATTGTTGTTCTCAGTGTCTGTGCTACTAGGGTTATATTTAGGAAGTGGCCTCCTGTGTCAATGTATTCAAGTGTACTTCCCACTTTCTCTTCAGTGTGGTTGGTTTTATGATGAAGTCTTTGATCCATTTGGACTTGAGTTTTGTGCATGGTGAATCTTTTCTCATTTTGCACACCAATCCCAGTTCTCTCCCTCCCTTCCTCCTGCTTCTCTGACCTTCCTCCCACTCTCACCCCCATCCACTCCTCAGAGAGGGTAAGACTTCCCATGGGGAGTCCACAGTCTGGCACATTATTTTCAGACAGGACCAAGTCCCTCTCCGCTATATATAGGCTGAGCAAGGTATCCTTCCATAGGAAATGGGCTTCAAAAAGCCATTTTGAGCACTGGGAAGGAATCCAGGGACCCCAAGTCGCACAACTGTCACCCACATTCAGAGGACCCAGTTTGTTCCTATTCAGGTTCTTCTGCTGTCATTCAAGAGTCAGTGAGCTCAGATTTTCTTCCCATTGCTTTGTTTGTTACATCTTCATTTCTGCTCTTTTCAATTGTGCTCTTGTCAAACCCATCTTTAATATACAAATTATTTTCTGTTGCATGAAAGCTGTGGGAGGCTTTGATGAATAAATTGCCAGCTTGTTCTAGGGAAGTACCCAGAAAGATGAATGGCCTTGGAAGGTTACTTAGTAACAAATCGACTGATTTCATTGTGGTGGTGCAACCACTAGCTCACCAGGGAGTAGCAGATGGGAGTTTTCCTCTCAGAGGATGCAGTCCATCACTATGGCGGCCAGAGCAGCCTGGGCTGTGGCCATGGGGATTTCCACTCCAGCATGTTCACATCTCGGTGAATCCGGAAGTAGAGAGCAAGACTGGAAACAGGGCTGGGACATAAGTAGCCCTCAAAAGCCTACCCTGGTGACCTGCTTTCACCAGTCAGGTCCTTCAAGTTCCCAAACAACTCTGCCAGCTGGGGGCCAGGTATTCAAACACATGAACACAGGTTCAAATTGTAACCAGCCACACGACTGGTTTTAACCCTGCCAACACGGAAGCACGAACTTTGCCTCAACTTGCTTTCATAAATAACCTTGTAATGTAACGATAGGCTGGATGATTTAAGATGACATTTAATCAGAATCTCTCTCCTTAGAAATGGAAAGACTGGGTTGGTCTCTGCCTTTTCATTTTGAATGACTTAGGGAGAGAAGTCTGTCCTTGTTAGAAGCTGTGGGTGTTGTTAGCACCCACCCAATGGCCCTGCCTCCAGAAGAGTGCTTCTTCCACCGATCACTTCCACGTCAGTAGCACCTCTTTTTTTCTCTCCTGATAACCTGCTTAGTTTCTCAGGAAGTTGCTTTCTAGAAGTCAGAAATAACTTGGACATGAGATCACTGATGGAAGAGGCAAAGGGAGTGGAGAATTCCACCGAGTCCCCAGCTGAAGTTCCCACCCAGTGAGGAAGACAGTGTTGAAGGAATCACACATGTTTCTTAGGAGGATCATCCATGGCTTTAGATCTGTTACCCTGTACATAGCCATCCAGAATCTATTTATTATCATTTTTTTCCTTTTGCTGCCTCAGTTTCCTGTTCTTCTCTTGAGATTTGTGGAACCAGCCCCAGACAACCCATCCTGGGCCCAACATAGCAATTCTAAGCAGACAGCTTTGAATCCCCCTTACATTTCAGCTCTACCCTCTTTCCTAAGAAGAGTTTCGTTTTAAAGATTATAGACGAGAACCAAGACAGACGAGAAATGTGCTCTGACCTCCCAGACAAGGCTAAACACCATGCTTCAGCTACTTATTCACGTCTCTCACCCTCTGCAAGAACCTGTTTACCTTTTCCGCATTGCTTAACAAACTTACCTACCTGGTGTCAAAGATCTGTAAATACTAAAAGTAGAAAATTACAGAAAATTCTGAGGTTGCTCTGAGCTCTGCTGCAAAACACAGTTGTTACCAGCCTGCTGGTAAACCGGAGATGCAAATTACTCACAGTAAAAAGCACAATAGCATATGGCCATTAAGTGAAGGCAAGAGTAAGCCTACCTACAGTTTCCGGGAGCCCCTCTGCTCGTCAGCCTGTGCAATACTGATTGGATGGACTGGGTCATGGTGACTAGGTATGTGGTCAAACATTATTCTAGATGTTTCTCTGAAGGTATATTTGCATGAGATTAACATTTAAATTGGCAGATTTTGAGTAAAGTACATTTCCTTCATTATCCAATCAGTCGAGGCTGGAACAGCACAAAAGGCTGAAGCCAGCAGAATTTTTTTTTGCTTCAAAAATCCTTTGGACTCCTTCAAGTCAGAGGGAATTCTGTAATTGATGGGATTGAACTTGAACAACATGGACTTTTTGTTTTTGTGACTTTTCAACCCGTTGGTCCATCTTTTAGGCTCTCCCACCTCTGTGATTACATGAAACAGCTCTGTAAAATCAGCCTCTCCATACAAGCTAGTCTGTTTTTCTAAGGCTCCTGATCACCACACTGAAATCTATGATGTGTCTTTTCATTCAACAACTATTTTGTGGGAATGTTCATTTGCCAAGTAACATTCTAGACACTTGGCATGCATCATTAAGCAATAGAGATTCCAATTCCAGTCTGCTGTGTTTTAGTTCTAGGGGGCAAAGAAAGATGCTGAGCTGTAAACATGAAGTAGAAATTACATGCTGTCATGCTAGAAGTGATTAGTGCCTCAAAAAGCAACAAAGAAAAGGGAGGGCAGTGTTAGGGCCCTTGGGGTTCCCAAAGAAGATGCAAAATAATAGATTTTAAAGAAAGTAGATAAAGGAAAAAGATAAAGGGGAATGGTGTCTTCAGAACACAGCAGAGAAACTACACTTAGGAACTCAGTGGTTGTGACAACGTACATAAGAGCTGTGCAGGACAAAGCTAGACCAGATCCCCGCAGAGAGAGAAGGGCTGGGCATGAAATCCCACCCCTAGCAGAGGAACAGTGGCAATTGCTTAGGGGCTGGAAGAGGAAGGGTCAGTTTTCTCAAAGGATGCAGCC
Organism: Microtus ochrogaster; assembly: GCF_000317375.1. Classification (NCBI taxonomy): domain Eukaryota; kingdom Metazoa; phylum Chordata; class Mammalia; order Rodentia; family Cricetidae; genus Microtus; species Microtus ochrogaster. Next base: position 9,732,880 of record NW_004949103.1, read on the forward strand.
CATGATGAGATGGCCGTGCTCCAGTGGAAGACCACATATTCAAGAATGTTGTTAGTTGGTTAAAAAAAAACCAAAAAGACACAGAGTTGTGTGGATCAGGAAAAGGAGGCAGTTGTATTTGGAAGAGTTGGGAAGGTGAGTATGACAAGAACACAATATGTGTTCTCAAAGAACTAATGAATTTGTTTTAAAAAGAAAGCAAGTAAAAAGTAGAATTCTTTCGTGACCATAAATGGTACTTTTCCATAGAACTCTTAACTTTGATGTAATTATAGATTCTTTAGAACTTGTTAAGAAATAACTCCATACACACAAAGCAACATGAAATATCACAACTGGGCAGTTAGAGTTGATATAATCAGGACACAGAACCATTTCATCACCTGTATCTCTCTCTCCCCTTCAGGCTCCTAGAGCCATCCCCCTTCACCACTTCATCACAGGTTTATATTGCCAGGAACTGGCTTTCCCAGTTACTATAGCTCCCTGGAGTTCATTCATTATTTCTGTCTCCATTAACAATTCACTTCTTTTCATTGCTGAGTCATAGTCTATGTAATAGGGCTATCACTATTGTTTTAGAAATAAGTTATCCAGTTGGGCTGGTTCCTGTGTGGGGTTCTTGAATTGATTTTTTCTAATTGTTTATGTACAGGTTTTGGGTGTGAAACATTTTTTAAAATGTATAATTTCATTTACTTTTTAATATAAAAATTATTTATAAATATATATGTCTGTGTAAGCATGTGCACGTGTGTGCAGATGCCTCCTGAGGCTGGGATACCCTGATAATGTTCGATGCCCTGAATCGGGAGTTACAGGAAGTTGTGAGCCATCCATGTGGGTCCTGGTAACAGAACAAATTTGGGTCCTTTGAAATAGCAGCAAATGCTCTTAACCACTGAGCCATCTCTCCAGCTCTGATTTCATTTACTTTTTAGCTTTAATTAACATGTAATGATTATATCTACTCATGGGAATAATGGAATGATTCTATACTTGCATGTGATGTATAGCGATCACATCAAAGCAATTACTTGTTTCCATTTTATTGCTGCTCCTTTATGTTTGGAATCTTCAAGTAGGACTCTTCATTTTCGTCTTAGTATTTATCCAGTTCTTGCAAACTACAACCACCCCTTTGTGTTGTAGAACACCACAGTGTCTCCTGTCTAAATGTAAGGCCCCCATTTCCAGCCCTTCTTCAAATTGCCTCCCATGTGACCTTTCCCAGCCTCTACTAATCACTGTCCGACTTTCTTTGAGAGCAGCTGCTTTAGCTTCCACCTATGGAAAAGGACATATGGAATTTGTTTCTCTGTGCCTGGCTTATTTCACTTAACATAATCATTTCCAGTTCTGCTCTTTTTGCCACAGACAGCACAGGATTCCCTTCTGTTTGTGCCTGAATTCTGTTCTGAACACATACTGCCTTTTGTTTATCTGTTGACCATCAGTGAGCACCTCAGTTGAACTCCTTTCTGGATTACCACAGTGTGCTGCAAACACGCGGGGTGCCGGGTGCAGCTCTTTCTTTGGCACCCCGACCTGATTTCTTTTGGATATAGATCCAGGAGTAGGATAGTAGGTCAAATCTAGTCCACTTATTTTTAAGCTTTTTTGAGAGATTTGTGCTCTTCCATCTCATGGCTGTATATGCTTACACCCTCACCTGCAGTATATGGATGTTTGCCTTGCAGATTTGTTAATTTTTAAAAAATAGCAGTTATCCCAACTGGGGTGCAGTGCTCACTCATTGTGGCTCAGAACTGCATGGCTCTGATAGTTGCTAATGTTGAGCATTTCATATGCTGTGCTATTTATATTTCTTCATTTGAAAATGTCTGTTCTGATTGTTTGCCCACTTTTAGTGGCAATATTTGGGCTCTTGTTGAGTTGTTTGAATTCTTTGTATATTTGAGATTCATTTGTCAGATGAATAGTTTGCAGTGTTTTTTTCTAACACTCAATAGTTGTCTGTTAGCCCTGCTATAAAATCCAAACATTCTTAATATGTGAAAATCTAAACCATTAAGATCTGTCTGAACTCAAGGCAGTTTTGGGTGTTTCCGAGTGCCTAGGCAATTCTCTTGGCAAAGCTGGTCTCTGGGAAAGTGGAAACTACCACATCACCTGGCACCTATGTTATAGTAATACATGGGAACACTGGTATTCTTCTTAGTGGTTGGAAATGTTTGATGATGTCAGTGTAAATTGGCTTACTATTGCTTCTGTTTTTTTTTGTTGTTGTTGTTAAATTATAAAAGCAGATAGATACAACTGGGATGAGGGTCCTTTAAATTTTGGGGGTGATGGAAGGGAGAAGTTCTGTTCCACTTCTGATTTGTGTTTCATTTGAACAGAAAGTCTGAATTATACCAATCAAGGCAGTGCTCTTTCCTGGTGAGCTATGTATTATATTTTCCTTCAAGACAAAGGTGGCCATTTATGCAATTAAAATACATTTAAAAATATATGTTAGACAAAAATTCAGAATTATATTGGGGGACTTGATTGGGGGACATTAAAACAATCCTTCAGAACTAGGTAAAAATTTTTTTTTTGCCCCAAACATATATTTTAAGCTAGGAAAGTATACGTTCCCCATCCTTGTGTGCAGCAGCCAGACTAGGCTCATTAGTCCAGCTCAGAGATGGGGCTGCTCCCACAGGTCCTCATCAGCTTCCCAAACACACTATAAAATTGATCCAACAGCCCAAAGAAGAGAGTATTCAGAGGGGAGGGAAGCACAGGAGAGGTCCAGACATACATAGTACAGAATTCTGCAGTTCAAGGATTTGACATGTTTGCCTAACACCAGGGGCTGTGAAGTCAGCAGGACCTCTGTGTGTGTGTGTGTGTGTGTGTGTGTGTGTGTGTGTGTGTGTGTATGCTAGAGAGAGGGGGGCAGACAGACAAAATAAAAGGACTGAGGGGGTGTCTTTGAGTTTGAAACTTGATAACACTTGTTTAAACAACTCTTGAATTTCTTTAAAATACAGATCAAAATTATTCACTCAATGTTAAACATTTTTTCTTTCTTTTGAAATTAGCATCACCATTGTGGGGGGGGAAGGGTTGCTCTTCTGTACAGATTAGAATGCAGAGGTTTGAGAGCAAGGAAGGTGATTGAAATATTCCCCATCTAGAAAGCACAGGGAAATAGGCTGGAAGCATCTTGGCTATGGTCCTGGAGCTCCCAGGCAAGGGTTAGGATGGCAGGCCAGTGGGGAGCTACTCAAGGAAGCAGGGGGCTTGGCTGTTTGTAAACACTCTGTTTGCTTTCCGACAGAACATGCCAGGGAAATAGGCTAGAAGGTTAACTTCCCTCAAGATAAAGAGCTCACCAGGTCTAACATGGGATTTGAACTCAACTTGTTTTATTGTGAAGATAAGACTTTCCAACAGGCCAGACTCATCAGTTCACTCTTCCTGCAAGGACAGAGGGAGTTGACGCATCTGAGTAAGGAACCTTGCAAGGGTCCTAGCAAGCACTCTCAGTGGATGTCAGACCCTGACCTCTGAACACCTCTATCAAGATGATGGGGGAAAGTTTACTGGGAAAAAAAATTCATAATTATATAGTGAAAGTTAGGGACAGTGTTTCAAAAAGGGGAAAAGCCCTTAAAAACAAAGATGGATAACTGAAAATAACTATTGTCAAAGTCTACACTTTTCCTCGACACTAATCCTTCTTTATACCATATGAGAAGCATCGCATCTTACAGCCTGGATGCTCTTCTGAGGAAGGTCGGTGGTCTACTGAAGTACTTTGAGAAGATGCCCTTTCTAACTTACATAACAACACTGAACATGCTTCAACCTCCTCAAGCAAGTGTTGGTTTCTTACCCCTAGGCAGGCTGATTTTCAGGCTCCCACTCTGGAGTATGGCACGGGGGTGGGGGGGGAGTAGAAGGAATGCCTGGGGTGCTGCTGTAAGCTGCAGGATTTGGGATAGAAAATGGCTATCTCACTCACAGGTTCACAGCAGCTGTGTTTCTCTGAGCAAGAGTGAGCCAGATAAAACTCCAGCACAAGTGGGACAATGTTCTCGGGGCTCAACATCTTAGTGAGGATGGATGTTAGTGGGAGGGAGGATT
>NW_004949103.1:9739085-9750206 GCF_000317375.1 Microtus ochrogaster
TTGATAGAAAAAAACAGTACATTGCTTTTACATTCTCCACAAATATGACATTTCATTGTTCAAATGTATGAAAATCTCAAGAATAAAGAAAATACAGACAACAGAAGCTACAAGATTTTGACTTTTCACAGTCAGGAGTTCAGAGCTTAGCCTATTAATTGCATTCTATGGATTTTATGATGCAGGAAATCAGGTCACAAGAAAATCCATGCCACCTTGTTCATTTGAATAACAGGATCCCACAACAAGTTCTTTCTAGTGATAATCCCCAAGCTACAAATAAAAACATACTGATGGAAATTAAAACAATAACCATGACTTTGCAAATATAAACAAACTACTGAGGAAGGGGTCAAGCTTATAACTCAGGTGGTTGAGCCTGGAGAACTGCTGTAAGATTGAGGACAGTCTTCTTAAAGACCCTGTCTCTACAAAACAGAATAACAACGTACACAAACAAGTAAACAAAAAACCCCCAAAGAAACATAAATGACTTTACTTACTGAATGAACGGACATATGGAGAGTACACACTTATCCCTCTATAGAGATTAGCCTGACTCGTGTATATTTATAAACCCTTGAATTTATGCCTTCCACTGTTCTTGTTATCAGGAGCATCTATCTTGCTACATCTTCTGCTCTTTTGGGGCTCATCACCTCTCCCTTCCTGATTTTAGAGTCAAACCTCCTCTGTGGTGAGCACATATCTATAGCATCACAGGTCCTTAAATGTGGTCTTTATACATCTTAGATGGTAGACCAGTTGCTCCTAAGTGATAGAGGAGTGAGTGAGTGGATTTCTATTGTAACAATTGTGTATTTCTTTTAATCTGTATTAAAGTACAGACTTGCAAGGCTAGGGCTGTGATGGCATAGGAACTGTGCAGGACCAGACAAGCTTTAAGAGTAAATCTGATTATGAATAATGAAAAGACATTGAGAAAATAAGGGTATATATTTGAGTAAAAGTATAGCACAGAGTGTGACCTACTTGGGATACAGTTCAATCTAGGTCTGAGATGGTGTTCTCCTCCATTCCTGTGGTTGAATCTTCAGTGTCTTCAGAAAGCTCATGAGATAAAGATTTGGACTCAATATGAAAATGATGGAACCTCTAAGAAGTGAAGTCCTTTCTTTTTTTCAGTAAAATGTTTTACTGTTTTTATTGAGCTATATATTTTTCTCTTCTCCCCTCCCTTCCTCCCCTCTCCCTTTCTATATTTTCCTATGACCCCCACACTCTTAATTTACTTAGGAGATCTTGTCTTTTTCACCTTTCTATGTAGATCAATGTATGTGTCTCTTAGGGTTCTATTTGCTGTCTAGTTGCTCTGGGGTTGTGACCTGTTGGCTGGTTTTTCTCTGCTTTATGTCTAAAGGTCACTTATGAGTGAGTACATATTACATTTGCCTTTCTGGGTATGGGTTACCTCACTCAATATGTTTTTTTCTAGATCCATCCATTTGCCTGCAGATTTCAAGATGTCATTGTTTTTTTTTTTCCCACTGAGTAGTACTCCCTTGTATAAATATACCACATTTTCTTTATCCATTCTTTAGTTGAGGGACATCTAGCTTGTTTCCAGGTTCTGCTATTACAAATAATGCTACTATGAACATAGTTTGGCTTGGGTCCTCGGGTCCTCGTTGAGTGTCTTTTGGGTATATACCCAAAAGTGATATTGCTGTGTCTTGTTTCCTATTGTTTCCTATTTTTCTGAGAAAGTGCCATACTGATTTTCAAAGAAACTGTACAAGTTTGCTCTTCCATCAGAAATGGAGGAACATTCCCTTTACCTCACATTCTCTCTAGCATAATCTGTCATCAGTGTTTTTGATCTTGGCCATTCTGATAGGTGTAAGATAGAATCTCAGAGTTGTTTTGATTTGCATTTCTCTGATAGCTAAGGAAATTGAGTGTCTTTCAGCCCTTTGAAAATTATCTGTTGAGAACTCTCTGTTTAGGTCTGTACCCCATTTTTTATTGGATTATTTGTTCTTTTCATGTCAAGTTTCTTGAATTCCTTGTATATTTTGGAGATCAGTCCTCTGTCTGATGTGAGGTTGGTAAAGATCTTTTCCCATTCTGTAGGCTGCCTTTTTGTCTTGCTGCCTGTGTCCTTTACTTTACAGAAGCTTCTCAGTTTCAGGAGGTTCCATTTATTAATTCTTTATCTCAGTGTCTGTGCTACTGGTGTTAATATTTAGGAAGTGGTCTCCTGCTCTTGCGGAGTACCCACGTTGGGTTTCTAGCAGCCATGGTGGGTAGCTCATAACCACCCTATAACTCTAGTTCCAGGGGATTTTATGGCCCTCTTTTTGCCTACATAGGCGCCCATATACACATGGCTTAACACATGCACGTATGCAGCACATACACACACGCACACACACACACACACACATCTTTTACAAAAGAACTAAGTTTGAAGAATAGAAAATAATTTGAGATGGAGAAATGATGAAAGCTGGTCTTGTGTTGGTAGAAAAGGGCCAATGTCCTCATTTTATTTCTGCTACTTTCTTGGTTATTTTTCTGTTGTTGTGCTAAAGCACCATGATGAAAGAAACTTACAAAAGAAAGTGTTTACTTGGCTTATAGTTTCAGAGGGTTAGAGTTCATGTCTAAAGGAAGAGTGAAGAACGCACATCATGATCTATGACGAGAGAGAGGGGGGGAGGGAGGGAGGGAGGGAGGGAGCTGGAAATCCCACAAGTCTTTTGGGGACCAAGTATTAAAACATATGAGCTTATGGGAGACATTCTCATTCAAAGCCCTGTAGTTGCTGTACTAAAAACACCATGATGAAAGAAAGGTCTATTTTATCTCACAGTCTAGATTATAGTCTGTCTCTGCAGGGAAGTGAGCAGCAGGAGCTTGAGATAGCTCATATTAGTAGTCTAAAGCAGACAAAAAAGGCATGCACACGTGCTCTTGCTTCCTTGCTTTGTTCAGCTTGATTTCTCCACTATTTTGCAGTTCAGAAACCCTGCCTAGGGAATGGCGCCACCCACACTAGGTTGGCTTTCCCCACACAATTAACTTAAGATAATTCTACACAGACAGAGTTGGCCACAGGACAGAGCAAGATAGATAACCCCTTCCTGAGAAGCTCTTCCTGGGTAATTAATTCTAGGTTATGCCAAGTTGCCAGTTAAAACTAAGCATCCCAAACAGGGTGAGTGGGGAGAAGGAAAAGATCTATGTCTGGAAAGGATTTTATCTAGGACATTCTCCACAATTTTCAGAAAATGCTTGGTAGTCTTTGAAGAGAAAGATCGGGGGAAATTCTTTGCCTAGGACTTATGGGCAGGGTCTGGATTGTGAATGTGTCCTTGAGAGAGTAGAGAGGCAAATGTAGAGGCCAGAAGTGAGACGGCTACTTGTCTCCTTGCTATAACACCGCAAAGGAGGAGTGATTCCGTTTTGTATTTAGGGCTTGGAATATAAAATGGAATCTATATTGAGATCCAAAGACAGGCAAGAGAATCCCATATAGATGGGGTAAGATCTGCCATGAGAGTGTAGGCTGCAAAGGCAGTCTTTGAGTCAGCCTAATTTTCTGTCTGACTTCCAGTTCCTCGCCAACAGACAAGAAGCCATGCCTGGATGCATCCCATCTAATAAGTGAAGATATGCACATTTGACAATGACTGCATCCAATATACACTTCTCAAATGGTTAGGAAGGCTTGAAAGTTTGTGTCATGCTTTCTCTGCTTGCCTGACCCGCTTTTTTGTGAAGCCAGCAGTCGCTGCTTCCCCACACTGTGTGCAACAGCTCCCTGTCCTCACTCCCATGCTGGCATCTCACTTCCGACTTCTCCCCTAAATACCTTCCTGTTCCTTATGATGCTGAAGGAGTCTCTAGGGCTTCAGAGAGGGACCCCTCTATTCTGTTGTTCTTTTTTAGATGTTCGTGGTCTCTTAGACCCTGACGAATGGAGGGATACTGAGGCATGAAGGAGATGAACCTCGTTTGTCATTTTATGGAAGGCAGAGGTTGAACAGCCTGAAGAGAACCCCGGAGTTCTCACAGCCTCTTGGTGGGAGCGAAAGATGTGTATTCTTTGTGAACTAGCCAAGCGCATTTCTGTAAATGTGGAGCATTTGGGCTAAAATAGAATCTTGGCTTCGTTTTCTCTGTCAATGGCCTGGGAGAAGGCAACACTCTCTCATTAGGTCCAGGGATGGAAAATCTGGCGCCCTGCCTAGAATGAAGATTTTTGAATTTCAGAGAAACGGTTCAGGGAGAACCATCCCACGAGAAGCCGCTGCTCAGTGCGATGTGCATTTGCTCAAACACGCTTTCCCAGCTGAGCCCCACCCCTCGATTCCAAGCCTCGCTGGCTGTTTTCTGCTCTGTTGGCTCCCTTGTGGCCTTGTTTTGGTCTAATTCTGCTTGAGGATCTTACTGTGCAGAGTTTCAAAGTGATTCTGCAAATGTGCACACATCTCCTGATTTATGGACCAGAAGGCACGGGAAACCTGTCCAGCAGTAAGAGAATTCGTGAGAACAGACATTTTAACACAGGTCATTAACTGTGTGCCAGGCCCAGTACAAGTACCCTGCAGATACTAATGTAACTCCTCCCCTCACAAGGGGGTGGCGGTGGTGTGTGTGTGTGTGTTGTGCTTATTATCACCAATTTTAGAGACAAATGACTCAGCCATTGCTCGAGCAACAGAGCCAGTGTTTCGTGTCTCCTCTGTGGTCCCCGAGTTTATTTTTAAGCACAATAGTATAGTTTAAACATTGCCTATTTTCTAGGTCCACTGAAAATCAGATGGGATATTGAGAAGGGCATCCTTTGTTGATCCAGCTCATCAGAACTAGAAATGTTTGAGAGTGCTTTCGCTAGGTGCTTCTAACCCCCAAGTTACAGTGGAGAGGATCTTGTTCTTCTTCCTTCCTTCTCTCCCTGTTCCTGCCCTTCCTTCTCTGCCCCCGAATCTTTCCCCTACTTCCTTCCTTCCTTCTTCCCAATTACTTCCTTTTTCACGCAGTGATACTGATTTGTGCTCATAGGTAAAGAAATGTTGCAAGCTTATCAGAGTCACCTGCCTGGAAGACCTCGGGAATGACTGTAGCCATATCCCCGTGTATTGCTCCCTTCACTTCCCAGGGCCAGCCCAGCCTGGCACATGACCACTGTATAGTTATGCATATTTAAGATAGTTCGAGGGGCTGGAAAGATAACTAAGTGGGTAAAGGGCTTGTCACGCAAGCATCGGGGCCAGAGTTTAGATCTCCGGAGCTCATAGAGATGCCGGTCAGGTGTTGTGATGGCCTGTAACCCCAATGCTGGGGAGGCAGAGAGAGGTGATCCCAGGAAAAACAGCTAGTTGAACTGGGAGGAATTGGTGAGCTCCCAATCAACAAGAGATCCCGTCTCTATAAAACAGGTGGAGAAAAACTGAGAAAGATACATCGTCTTTGCTCCTCCACACACATACACACATACTCAGATACACACACACTCACACATATACACACACATGCAAACACACTCACACATAGGCACACATGCATACATGCTCTGAACCACATGTACATATGTTCCCCTCTCACATGTACTCACACACATAAGCATATATATAGCATATGTACACATGCAAATAAATTAATAAATACAAAATAAAACTGTGTGGGTTAATTCACATGGCCCAAAAGCATTAAGTGAAATGTTCATCATTAAAAAATTTGAAAAGCTGTTTTCTTCCTTCTTGGTTTTCACAGCAAAATCATTAATTTACATTTGAGGTGCTCTGACCCTTGCTTCACCTGTTTAAGGAACAAGAAGGGAGAAGAAACTTTAGTATGTCAGTTTTGGCATGTCAGAGACATTTCCTCTTCACATGTGCATGGCTTTCCAGTGACAGCTTTGAAGATGACTGGTCCACTGACATTCCTGTTTCTTTAAATTCTTGATTCAGACCAGCTGCCTCAAGTGGACTCTTTCCAGAAGGGACTACTTATCCAGTGGACCAGGAGGTGTAGGGTGTGCGCAGATGTGTTGGTAGCGTCCTGGAAAGTGAGCATTGAAAATGAAACCATTGCCTGGAAGACAGAGGTGATAAAGAGACAGAGACTTGAACAAATTAACAGACTAAAGATCCAGACTAGGAGAGGAGTTGACATCACTGAATAGTAGTGACTTTAAAAAAATTGATCAAACTATTGTTGACTTGCATGTAATTGGAATCGAGAGGTGAAGCCTATAATATCTTATGTACTAAACTTATTGTTTAAATTTTGTTTACATTTAAAAAAACCCAGTAATTGTAAAGTACTCTGTCTGCCTCTTTGCTGCCTCTGTCCACCAGAGGAGCTCCAGACACACACTACAGGATTGTTCCTCCACAGGGCTGGGGGGACTGCTGGCTTGGCTCTGGATCACATGGAGTTTAGGGAGACTTCAAGTCAGAAGCTAGAGCAGCAAGGAGGCAGGAGTGGGGCAGAATCTCTCCTGCAGAAATCAGTGACAGACACAATCAGTGCAGTGATGGGCCTATTCACGATACCACTGTGCATCAGAAGCTTGGCCCTGGCATCTGCGTCAAAAAGTGGCAGGGACTGTGTCAGCCGCAGAGCAGTCCTTCACTGTAACTAGGGAATTATCCCGGATTTATAGTTGCCAAGTGCTGCTCTCTGGCTCGCTTTTCCAATTAAACCACTTGAAACAATGCTACAACTGATTCTGCATTGAACTCCTCTTTCTGATTTCAAGATGGCAGCCAGAAAACCCTTTGAAATATATTCCTTAAGTACCCTTGCTATGAATGATAGAAAAAGATAAAAATAAAAAGTTATAGCTCTTGAAAATGAGAGAAAACATTTTCTGGATTGGAGGCGATGAGCCATTACCAGAAGAAAGGCTAGGCTGCACGTCAATCATTAGGTCTGTGTAACAACCAACCACAGAGGTCTCCATGCCAATCTGTAACCAGCATTCACTGGTTGTGCACCAGGGTGAAGACTGGCTGGGTGGCGTGGCTTCTAGTGGAAGGAAGGGAGTTGTCAGGGTCATGACTGATCTAAGTAGAGCCTGGCCTTTGCTGGCTCCATGCAGCTTTGCTTAAGATCTTTCCCACGGGTCACTCATTCTCCAGGGAGCAGTAATTGTTCAAGGCATCTTCTTCTCCTGGGCACGTTTCAACTGTGCCAGACAGCCACTACCTAGATTAGATTTGCAACACCTTATTGGCTGATGCAAGTCACATGACCAAGTCCATCAAAAGCCCAGTGTTTGTATTCATTCCCTGGAGGTTATGAGAAGGAGAAGTAATTATTGAATGACTCTTAACCTCCTCGGTGAACAATATGTAATGTCACAGAGCATGACAGCTATAAATGATGTTTGACACAGGGGAGAAATGAAGGCTCATTAAATTGCTGGTGGAAGAGGGGGAAAGAGACCACAAACCTAGAAACTAGAAGGACGTGTGTGTGAGGAAATAGGATGGATAACAGAGAATAATCCGAATTAAAATTTAAAACGATGTAATATTGAGAAAGAAGGGAATGGAATGATTTTTACAAAACATACTGTGGTACAGAAACATGAAGCGGAGAGCAAACACAATAGGAGATTTTGAAAATGGGAACAGCAATTGTAGAAATGGAAAATTCAGTAGAGAGTCCCTTCTGAAGGGAGTGGTGAGCTGGAACACAGAAATGGTCCATCAGATGTCAATATCAGAAAAAAGCCCAAGTGAACAAACAAAATGGAGCCTACAAATTCCTGCATCCCAGCATCTTCACGTCTTCCACCAGCACAGTGCCGCAGTGCTGGGGATTTGCTAAATTATATCTGCATGTCAGGGCCAATCTTTACGCCTTCCTCTCTCTGTCATTTGCAAGGATCACACAACTGGCTGGCCTTCAGCCTCCTCTGCCCAGTTCCAATCCTTTTCCAGTATTAGAGCTAGAAAGATAATTACCGCACAGATCACTCATTTCCTTCCAAAGTTCTGAACTAGCTTCCTGTTGCCTTCACTCAAGGGCAGAGCCTCACGTCTGTGCCATTGTCTGAAAGCCTCCATGTGTTGAGTAGCTGGAGCCTCATCTGACCACTTCCCACACTGATTGTTACCTTCAGCTGGTCCCTCAAGCTGAGCAGAATGCCTCCAGACTTAGAACAGTGGTAGGAGTTTTTCCTCTTCTTGGAACACTCGTAGCGCTTCCGTGCTTCTGATTAGCTTCTCAAATTGCTTTCTCTTGAGGAATTCACTTCATCTCAAATATATCTCAGGTGAACCTTCTCCATCCTCCCAAGCTGGAATCAGCCTTCTTCATGAGCCACTCTCGTGACATCTGTTGCTTCTCTGCTACATTATTTACGCATAACTAAAGTTAAATATCATGTGTGCGTTTTCCTTAGTGTCTCTTTCCCCAGGAATTAGAAGATACATGAGGGTCGTATTTGTGACATTATTTGTTCAGTATCTAACAATTCTTAATCTCATATTGGGCATATAATTGCTTTTCAGGAACTATGAATGAATCTGTATGTAAATTGCAGGCTCACTCAATGGTTTTGTGAATGGATAGCACATAGATACAGAAAGAAAAATTATAGGGAATTTCCTAGGGTCTGGTTTCATAAAAGTCATGAAATCTAATTTGTCCATTAGCCAAAGATGAGTTCTTAGGTGACTGATTTATGTGGTCCTCATGTTGAGCTTTATTCGTGAGTCAATGCTCATCCCAGAAGAAATGGACTAGAACACTCCCTTTCCCTTAATGAAAATGCTTCCGTTGTCTTCCTGTTTACAGTGTCTATTGAAAACTTAAGAATGCCAAGAGCATGGCATCCCGCATGGTGAATGTCTGTAGAGTCATACGTCAAAATTCTAAACTCTAGTACGGTGATAAGAGGTGTAAGGGTGTTCGGAAGGGGATTAAGGTCTACTCTTGGGACTGCAATTAGTGTCATTAGTCGAGAAAAGACACTTTCTACCACATGAGTGGATACTGAAAAGATTCATGTATGAGGAAGTGGACCTTCCCTAAATACCAAAACTGCTAGGGCCTTGATTGGGGCTTCTCATTCTCTACAACTGTGAGAAATAAATAACCTTCCTTGTTTAGAAGCCTCCATATCTTTAGAATTCTCTTATAGTAGCCTGAGGGTACTACAAAATGTTTCAAGAAGCCCCGTTCTCTTTCCTGTTGTTCAGACCCATCAGCTTCAGGGTCAAGGACCTTATAAAAAGCAGCTGAAGCCTAGTTTTAGGTTTGAGTGTTAGTATGTGGTAGGTTTTTTTTTTTCCTTAGGGGCCCACCACTTAGCTCCAAATAAATACATGGAGACTTATTCTTGGTTATGAATGCCCGGCCTTAGCTTGGCTTGTTTCTAGTCAGTTTTTCTAACTTAAAGTAGCCTCCTTTCCTTCTCCTTTTCTTGCTCCTCCCCTCCTCTTCTCTAGATTTCTTCTCCTATTTATTCTCTCTTCATGCCAGCCCCACCTATCCCTCTCTCCTGCCTTGCTATTGATCATTCAGTTTTTTATCAGACTAATCAGGTGTTTTAGACAGGCAAAGTGACATAGTTACACAGAGTTAAATAAATGCAACATAAAAATATGCAACACATCTTTGCATCATTAAACAAATATGCCACAGCATAAACGAATGTAACACATCTTAAACTAATATTCCACAGCAGTGTGTTTCAATTGAATCTAATGGTTATAAAAGTATTTTTTTATTGAAAAAAAAATTTCTGCCTCCTCCCAGCCTCCCATTTCCCTCCCCCTCCTCCCTCTTCCCCTCCCCCAACTCCTCTCCCCCTAGAAAGCTGGAACTCTAAGAAAGGAGAAAACATGCTCACATTTCTTTCAACAAATGCAAACCCTCTCAAAATGTTGTTGAGATAACTTCCAGTGATTGTCCCATGCCTCAGTAAATTGTTTAGGCACATAGCATTTATAATGTCAGAGGCCCCTGAAACCTGCCTGTTTGGAATACAGAATAATCTTTTTTTATAAACTATTATTCTTAATTGCTTTACACTCACTTTATATTTCATTAAGAAATTTATTTCTCAAATAATATGAACAAGCTATCATTTATATGTTTTTTATGACTGCCAAAAAATTAAATAAAAATACAGTAAACCAGCAGGCCAGTGGTGGCACACATCTTTAATCCCAGCATTTGGGAGGCAGAGGAAGGTGGATCATTTTGAGTAAGAGGCCAGCCTGGTCTACAGAATTAGGTCCAGGATAGCCAAGGCTATTACACAGTGAACCCCTGTCTTAAAAACAAAAACAATGAGTAATAAATAAATATAAATAAATAATAAAAACCACTAAACTAGGGTTTAACATCAGTAGGCATGCATTCTCATAGCATGATACCAAGGTCACGGTACCAGGAGAGCCATGTTTGGTCTAGATGCTCTGCAGGATGGGCACAACCAGGTTTGTCTTGTGCTTCTGGTATAGCTGGCCACTTGTAACATCCTTTGGCCTGTGAGCACATCTTGCAATCTCCGCCTGCATCATTGCACTGCATCCTCTGTATGTCTGTCTCAATTCTTTTTTGACAATTGTTTTATTACATTATGTTTATGAGTGATTTGCCTGCAGGTATACTATGTGCATGCCTGGTGCTTGAGGGGGTCAGAAGAAGGCATTGCACCCCGGGACCAGAGTCATAGACAGTTGTAAGCCCCGTTGTGGTTGCTGAGAATTGAAACTGGGTCCCCTGAAAGAGTCACCAGCGCTCTAAACTGCTGAGCCATTGTTCCAGCCCAGTGTGCCACATTGCTCTTTGATTCATTCTTGCTAATAATTTTTAAGATAAAAAATGACTAATTAGAAAAACGTGGTACCTTGTAATACACGTTGAACACCCTCTCATATTTTAAATAATATGCATTTTATTTTTGGCAAACTTTCTGTTTCTTTTCTTTGCTGACTGATCTCTATATAAAAGGCTTCATGGTTTTCTTGCCAGTTCTCACTTCTCAGGTCTTCTCCCTAGGATGCTGTTTTATCACTATCGTTATTCTCTTTTTAGCCTGCAAACATTCTAATTGGTATGTGATAGTTTGGAAGGGTTCCTTTCAAAATGCAAATTGATTTTGTACAAACGTGAGTCCATCAGAAG
>NW_004949103.1:9750607-9751872 GCF_000317375.1 Microtus ochrogaster
AAGGTCTGTCTGCCTGTGTTTTCATTGTGAAATTCTGTCATTCCTTTAAAAAAAAAAAGTCTCTTTGTCTCCAAAAGAAGGAAATTGAACTGAAACTGCTTTTTAATTTTTATTTGTCTATATTCTTCATCAGAAATTCCTCTGGTGTGTGGAATGACATAATTATTTAAAGATATTTTGTTCCACATTGTTAGATGACTGTCCTAGCCTCACTGATTGACTAACCTTGGCTTGACTAGGAATTTGTTTGTGAGAAAGTGTTTATCATTAATTATAAGATGACACATATTTTTCTGGGTTACTGTTCTTGATGCTTTTTGTGCAGAAATGTCACTCTATTTAAATTTTATGGTCTTATAAAACACATTATACTTTCTCATTTAAAATTCATAAATATTCTCTTAGTTTTGTAGGTAAATTGGAGATTCATTTTGCTAAAGGCAGGCTGGGGTTCTTAAAAATAGTTTAACACCAAGCCACACATTAATTTCAGCTTTAGCAATACTCAGCTCTGCCATGTGGCTTCTCTCTTGTCATACCAGGCTTCTTCGATCCCTCTGCTTGAAGTCTTGCAGCTTTATGTAGGTCACAGTTTGTGTTAGAATCATTTCATGATTGTTGCTGCTGGAAATAAGAATTTTAAAGGCTCTTTTATAGGGTTGGAAAGATGGTTCAGTGGTTAAGAGTACGTGCTGCTTTTGCAGGTGACCCCAGTTTGGTTCTCAGTACCTGAGTCAGGCTGTTTATAACCTTCGGTAGCCCCATTACCATAGGATCTGATTCTCTCCTCTGGCCTCCTCAGGCACTGAATACACGTGGTGCATATCCAGACAAACAGGCACCCACAAGTAAGTGTAAAAAGCCAATAATAAATTCCTCTATTATACAGTTTTTGATAATCTTATTTATCTTACATCCACACTCATGAATGTGAATAGGTTTAAACCATTTATGCATGTGTGTCTATATTTCTTAAAGGAATTCAAGTACATGGCATATAAGAATAATTTTCTTTTAAATGTTGATCTTTTCACTTTAGGCCGCTTTCCTTTGCCTAGGATTTCTCAAATACTGTTAAATTAATTGATGAGAAGCTTGTTGTTTTCTTCTTTCTTTTAATTTGTGGCAGACACATCCTGAGGTGACCTCCCAGAGAGTCACACCCTTGCATAATCAATCTCTTTGACAGCTCATTCCGCCTCCTCAAAGGTGGCACCTGTAGCCGGCTAGCCAATAGATACAGTAAAGGTCATGGATACCGCGGG
>NW_004949103.1:9752303-9752996 GCF_000317375.1 Microtus ochrogaster
CACCATTTATTCAAGTGACATAATTTCTGTGCCTTTGGCCTATTGCTGTGCTACATGATAATAATAATTCTGTTGCTAGGTGGGTAGATGCTGTAGAAGGAGCTGTGGGCTGCATTCCTGCCACCTTGCTCCCGGCCACCTGGCTAGCTTATGCCCCGAAATAACAACACACAAATTGTATTCTTTTAAACACTGTTTGGCCCATTAGTTCTAGCCTCTTAATGGCTACTTTTCACATCTTGCCTAACCCATATTTAGTAATCTGTGTAGCACCAGTCTTACCAGGAAAGATTTAGCATGTCTGACCTGGCGGCTTATTTCATCACGTCTGCTCTGGAGAGGGGAGGCATGGTGTCTGGCTCACTTCCTCTTCCTCCCAGCATTCTGTTTTGTTCACTCTACCCACCTATGCAGCGTAATAACCAGGCTAGCTTAATATGAAATAGTAAATTTTAATGAGGTAATAGCTTACAACACCAGGGATTCAGCAGATTTATTCATAAACATTAGCCCGAGGCGAACACGCCCCCTTGGGCTGGGCTTCCCTCATGAGATGCCTTAAATCCCAGCACTCTGGAGGCAGAGGCAGAGGCATAAACAGACAGATCTCTGTGAGTCTGAGGCAAGCCTGGTCTACAGAGCAAGTTCCAGGACAGCCAGGGCTACAGAGAAACCTTGTCTTGAAAAACCAAA
>NW_004949103.1:9753096-9789906 GCF_000317375.1 Microtus ochrogaster
GTATTGTTAGTAATTTAAAAATTCTAACTCCCTAATGCAGGAAATATGCATTTGGCTAGATGCAGCTCCTTCTTCTGATCCCGGAATGTAGACACAGACAGAAAGACTGGGGGATCAAGACCAGCAAAATAAAAACAAGAAACTCCTTGCTGTCTTAATACTTGCTTCTGTTTTACCTGTAGGTAGCTCTGTGAAATATAATTTATTTTCATGGTATGCAGGTTTTCTTATATTCCTGCTTACATTTTCAAAGGGGAAAAGGGTTGTGAATTTTGCAAAGTGTTGTTTCACCATTTATTCAAGTGACATAATTTCTGTGCCTTTGGCCTATTGCTGGGCTACATGATAATAATAGTTCTGTTGCTAGGCGGGTAGGTGCCTTAAATCCCAGCACTCTGGAGGCAGAGGGAGAGGCACAAGCAGACAGATCTCTGTGAGTCTGAGGCAAGCCTGGTCTACAGAGCAAGTTCCAGGACAGCCAGGGCTACAGAGAAACCTTGTCTTGAAAAACCATCTGCTCAAAGCCATGGGTATCCCCACTTTACCTGTCTTTGCCTCATAGGGGGATAAACAGAGACCCAAAAAAAAAAAAAAAAAAAATCAGTTTTATTTGCAAACGAAAGTTTTGCACTATGCACTCCTGTTTCTGATAGACTACACGCGCGCGCGCGCGCGCACACACACACACACACACACACATCTGAATTATACTCAATTTTTAAATTAACTGGCTTGTTTGTCATTAATTGTTAATATGCAGAACCTGTTTTTTTCCCCACACAGATCTTATTCTTTTTTGAGGGGAAGCAAGATCTCTGTAGTTTAGTCTGGTTTCAACCCCATTCAGTTCCCTTACTGGCTGTGGATGCAAATCCTCTTGACTCAGCCCCTTGAGTGCTGGAATGATAGGCATGGTCCTCATAATCACCTTATTGATTCTTACAGAAAAGAATATTATGACCCATAGACTCAGAACAGTATAAAAGCTTGGGTCGTTCCTAAATGAAGGTATTTCTTACCTACGTATTCATCATGTGGGTCATCTTTTGTTCTTCCCATGTCACTTCGTAAAGATTTCTTGGCAGTTCTGCTTGCAAGGGTTGAGTGTCTTCAAACCAAGCCCATACAGCCCGGGAATCCCTACTTTACTTTCTGACTCTGGTAAAGGAGTTGGGCTGCTCCTTCACGCTGAAAAGCTTCATTTCTTCATCTACAATATAGACATAGCACACAGCACCCATTTTGAAGATGGGTACATACATGATTTCTGCAGAACTCTTAATGGCCTATACACCCAACCACATTATACCAATGTTAGCACCATATCCGGAGAGACAGAAATATACACAGTCCAGAAGTAGAACACCAGCTGCCCATCACCTGTCCCTCCCAGGCCCATAACCCACTTAAATATTATGTAGGGTCTCTGAGATTCGAATCCATTTTCTCTCCTAGTGCTCAAGTCTACACATGCCTTCTCCATCACAGTTTCCCATTTCCTACACAAGACTGCTGGATGAGACCCAGATCATTTTGACGTCGTCCATAGGAGAGGCAGATGCCACGTAACCCAGTCACCTGTGTTATAACTAATGAATTCTCAGGGCCAGGGAAGCTTAGTTGCAAAGCCTTCTGGCAGCTTTCTATTAAGTATAATACCAGGCCAGAAGCCTGAGAAGTCTCAGGTCCCAGGCTGCTCTCATCCTGCTGTTCCACTTCGAATCAGTAGCTTCCCGTGCTGGGGAGGTTATAACATGCGGGCAGAGTTCTCTTTCCTGATGCTGTCTCCAGCTCTGGGCAGAAGTCAAGATTCAGAGATCTGATCTGTGACCACCTTTTGAAATCTTTATGCCCAACATGTTCCATCCATATCCCCAAATATCTGTTGCTGTCCTGATGGCTGTGATGGCTTATTTTATAGCACACAGATGTCTAGTTTTCGAACGTTAGCAGAAACGTCAGGGTTGGTCTTGTCTCCACCCCCTCTACCCTCAACAGCGTACAGTATGTCATCTCTGCCTGCTTCTCAGCTCCCATGAGCAATGGTCTGCCTGCGAGGAGGATCTTTGATCTTGAGCTGTTGTTTTGTGTGTACTCCTGGGGGACAAGGGGTTTATAATGTTCACTGTGTCAACCATAGACATAATGCCCTAAATCACTTTAACACTGGGTGTCTCCTCCAGCTCCCGTTGGTAAACTGGACTGGAGAGATCATGGAAGGCTTTCAAAGGCCTTGATTTCCCTCCATATCCCCCTTTCATTTCCCCCTTTCTACAGTGGGTCACGCAGTGTGCCCTTAAGATTTCTGAGGCCAGTTAGCAGGTTAGAGGCTATCAAGGGATATCGACTTGTGATATCACACTATTTACTGTCATTTCTTATCATTGTGAGACCTATTGGTCTTCTGGAGGCTTCCTTTGAAGCCTGTTAGGGAGAGACCATTTAGAGATTTTAATTAGAATTCTTGAACTCAATGGTGTTTTCAGTCCTGGGTATCCTGTGGTTTGGGAAGGACAGTTCAGCTGTGAATTTACAGCTCCTTGACCACCAGGCTGACCGATTAGCTTTGACCATGGAGACAGTGTCTACCAAGAGCCAAGTTTCTCCCTGACATTTTCAGGTATGCAGAAAGACCATTTGAACGGATTTAGAATGAGGAACTTAGGTCTAAGACAATGATCTTCTCTGAACTGAATCTATGGACCCATTAGGGTGGCTCCAGTCCCAGGTGCACAAAAAGTTACTCACTGCCTGTTGGGAACTTTGGACTGCAAACAAATGGGCTGTCAACATCTGGATGGGCTCATCTGTGGGAAAAACACTGTTAGGTGAATCTAGGTAAAAATATCATAGTAACCTTGGATGGAAGAACTTTCCAGCAGAGGGGACTTCGCACAGTGTGAAGTGTGAAACCTCAGAGTCAGAAGCCCATGAGATAGATTCCACCTCTTCATTTCTTTTTGAGGCGGGGGCTGAGCTGCTAAAACCCTTCCAAATTTTAGCCTCTTTATCTGTACATACTGGACATGCAGGCATTTAGCGATATTGTGCTGTGCCTTCTGAGAAAGAAGCCTTGCTAGGTGCCAGTCATCCTGTAACAAACAATACACGGCAGCTCAAAACAGTACGAGAATATCATATTCCATATTCCTATGCCCATGGGGGAAACCATACAGATTTGTTTTCAAGCAAATTGACCTAAGAGTGGTTTTGATGGTATCTGTTTCAGTGTTAGTTGTAGGCAGAGACTGTTTCCAGGCTGCCCAGACTCGAAATAATTATGCAGAAACTTTATTAATTACAACACAGCTTGGCCTATTAGCTCAGACTTCTTATTAACTAACTCTTACATATTAAATTAAGTCATTCCTATTATTTTGTATTTTACCACGAGGCTCATGGTTTGCCAGTAAGGTTCCAGAGCCTCTGTCTCCTTCAGCAGCTACATGATGTCTCCTGACTCCACCTACTTTCTCTCTATATCTTTGTTCGGGTTTTCCGGCTGGCTTTATTCTGCCCTGACATAGGCTCAAAGCAGCTTCTTTACCATCCAATGGTAATAAAACATATTCATAGCATATAGAGGGACATCCTATGTCAGTTAATATACAAGAAGTTATACTTGTTTATTTGAGTGATGGGAATTTTTGGTGTTATACAGGATACTGTTGGAGGAGAACCACATACTTCAAGTTCTCCATTTCAGAAATATAAAACAGGCAGGGATTATTTAGCCTTTAACTGTTACTTTTACATTATTCCATAACAGCAATCAGTTGCTACCTGATTGTACATGCATCAACGAGACTCATAAAAAAAATGACAGTGCTCCCTAATGAAGATGCCAGTTATCTTGGGCAGAAAGTCCCAGGCCCAGGGTCCTTTCTGTCTTAAGACTTCTTAGATACTAGGTACCTAGGAGGAACACACCATCTGAAGAATGGTCTGTCATCGCTGGCCTCCACAGCTCTCTCTTGCAGTTCTGCCATGGTTGCTTGCATTTCTCTACCATGGCCAAAGCCATGGGAGTCTGTGGAGTCATAGACAAGTGAGAGACATGGATCTGTGATGAGGCTCCCATTCCTGTCAGAGAAAGAAATATTGGACCCCAACTCTGCAACGGTACTGTGCCATTTAAGGAGGCATTATTTAACACCTTGTGTGTGTTTGCTAGGGATGCTATATTACCTCAAATGGAGATGGCTTGAATGGTAGACATAATGGTCTATCATTCTGTATGGTAGAAATCCTGGATAAACGTCTCTCCATGGTTGTAGTCTCTGAAGCCCCTCTCCTTGCTTGTGAGTGGTTAGCTTCTTACTGTGATTTTGTCCAACTTTTCCATATGTGAGTTTGCATGCGTGTTCAGATGTCATAGTATTACATGTCTGGCCATTCATCTGTTTCTTCGAGGACTGGTTCCCATACGTCTATTACTTTCAAGACACCTTTTCCTTTATATAATCTTCCTCAGGCACCTTGAAGACTCTGCTACCTGTGTTTAAAATGTGATCTACAGACCAACTGTATCAACATCACCTAGAAATGTATTAGAAATCTCACGTCCCACCTTGGTACTACTGAAAGGCTATACCTACCCCTAACACGATCTCCAAATGATTTGTGGACCCATTAAGATTTCAGGAGTTGCTTTACTAACAGGGTCAGTACCCCTTTCCTGCTTGCCATCTGCCCATCTCTAAGCTCTAGCCTCCAGATGTCTCCCAATTTCCCACTCAAATCAGTAGCTGCTTAAGACTTCTCTAGGATGTCAAACAGGCGCAGCCAATTTAGTGCCCCAGCCAGCTCCCCTCTTCCTCTCCCTCCTCCACCTTCTCTTCTTTTTCCTCTTTTCTACCTGCTTTCTTATTCCAGGGGTGGTGCTTCTGGCCACCCTGCATTCCTTCAGAAGTGCTAGCTCCTTTACATCCAATCAGTCCAGTCTGGCTGTTTAGTTTGTTTGTTTCCTTCAGTACCTCTTATCTCTGTGTCTTTTTCTACTCTATTGCCCCAGCCTGGGCTTTTTATCCTCTATCCCCGGACTAATAAAGACGACTCAAATAGATTTATTGGCATGCAGCTTTCCTCCCTTTACTCTCATCACCTCAGCCTGGATCCTCCTGCCTCTTTGTTGCCTGGCAACACTCCTCATTGTTTAGGACTCAGCTCTAGACTCTTGTTTCCAAATCCCCACCTCCTCCAGCCCCAGGAATCTTTTTCTTTTTGTTTCTTTTTCTCTTTTTCTTTTCTTTTCTCCCCACCCTTTTTTTTCCATTTCCTAGTAATCATATTTTGGTGTTCCTACTGGAGATAAAATACATAGGAATGTTGGAAAAAAGAGATGAGTTACGGTCATGGAACGGCCTCTGTGATGAAGTCGATGGCCAACAGTCCCCAAGAGACAATCTGGGCACTTTCTTATTCTTTCCTGCACCAGGGTTCTTACAGTTTGGCCATCATCAGTGATGGTGGGATGGATCTAAGATGGCATTTGGAGTGGGAGGCACAGCCCTAAACCATGGTTTAGGGACAATGAATGTGTCTTCTGAGAATGTCAGACCCCTCCCTGCTGGGGCCAGAGCAAATACTCCTTTGATTCTAACCATTCCAGGTGACAACTGGACATTTGTGATAGGAGAGGCTGGACCCATCCCTCAGTCACTTGTGGGTCTCCTGAATGTGCAAGCTGAGGGGGGGTGGGCTGTTGGCATGACTGATAGAGGGTTTTGAATTTGTGCCCAGAAGCTGTTTGGGGAAAGTATTTTTAGAAATACGGAAATAAATACAATTAAATTAGATAGACGTGTCAAGCACATTTTTAAAGGCTGTCCTTTGACCATTACAGCTTAGGTAATGACAACTCTTTGAATAATGGTGCTGTATTTTCTAATTAAACAATCAAGTTTCTCCAATCATTACATTAACAAAGAGAGGGGCCAAAAGGCTAGGACCTAAAAGAAAAGAGATTTTAAATGGATAGAAATGGTTGTAAAAATGGAAATGTTTTTCCCGATGCTTTCAGTACTTAGTTAACACTGTGTGTACTGGATCTGTATGCCTCTCTTTGTACTGAAATGCTTCTTCACCACTCGGCATAACAGAAGCTGTGGAGAGTGCACACACACACATGAGCACACACACACTCACACAAATATGCACACACTCACGTAGTCCAAGCAGACAGGCTCTTGTCTGGCTTACAGTTGTGTACTTTCAAGCAGATTTCTTTATCTTTCAGGATCCCAACTTTCTCTCCCCCTCTGAAGGAGGAAACGAGGCTTCTGGTCAGTGCCTTAGTTTTGACTTTGGAAATAAAAATGAAATTACATGTAATGGATATGTATTTGTGCCACCATCTGTCCTCGTCAATATGTAAAAGTATTGCTTTAATTTTCTCTTTTTTCTCCAAAGCAAATCAGGTGCATTTCAGCTTGCACACGTTTCAAAAAACCTTCAGTGTGGCAGTGGACCTTCTAGTGCTGTTAATAGGAGTTAGAGGAGAATTACAGGATTTCCCATACTTAAGACACCACCCTGAGATTTTTTTTTCCTTGTTTAGAATTGCAGAGTCAAGAGCCATGCACCGAGTTATGTGTGTACGTGTGTAACTGCGTGATTATGTGAGCTCATGTGTGTATGTGTGTGGCTGTGTGTGAGTGTGTCACTGTGTGTGTAGGTGTGTAATTGTGTGTCTATGACTGTGTAGTTTTGTGTTATTCTTTGTATGGGATTATGTGTTTTTATGTGTGAGAGAGATTGTGTTTAATGTGACTATGTATGCTTGTGTGTGTGTGTGTGTGTGTGTGTATTAAGCTTTTATAAAAATTCTAGTCATGTTCCAGTCTGGATAATGTAGTCAGGACATGCTATACTCACACCATTACCAAAACCAACCTTCCCTTACTCCTCATTGAATAGGCCAGTTACTTAAGGACAAAATGACAGGACAAGGAAAAGATATACTTGGACAACAAGCAACCCAAATAAGATGGTAAAGCTCACCTCAGGGGATGTCAAGGGCTTTATAGGGAAGGACTACAGTAGCAAGGCGGGGGGATGGCTAGAAAGACCCAAGACTCGAGACCTCTAAGAACAGTTCCAGTGGCCTGGAATGGGTCACTATTCTAGTTTCCCTATATTTGTTTTTTGTCTTTTGAGAGATGATCCTACTATGTGAAGGAGACTCTCTTTGAACTTGCTGCAATCCTCCAGCCTATCCCACCTAAGTGCTGGGATTACAGCTCCACTTACCTTGAGTTCATCATCCTCATAGGAGAAAAGAGTGCTTTGGTGAGCTCTGGTCAAATCCTCCAGGTACTATAGTTCCAGAAAAAGTATTTCCAGAGAAATCTGCTCAAAAGTTCAAGACGGAGAGGGAGACAGATACAAGATGAAGGCAGAGATGCTAAACATTTTCATCCTTACCCTCAAGCCAAAGAGAAAAGTTGATGTTTCAGAAAGGATGAATTCTGAAAACTGACCTGGGCCACTGTTGTCACATAACTCACCCGGCAGATGTATTGTCTTTATCCAAGTCAGTGGGAGCTGCAACTAACATCAAATGAAGCTCAAGGGTCAGCTTAGGTTTCCCTGTGATTTTAGCGCTTATTGAGTCATCTGTGACTGTCTAAAATGAGGTTTCACCAGGGCAAGCTCCATCACTCACTGGATGAACACTCTTGGTGGCAACCCCGAAAGTGTGTGGACAAACAAGTACATGTTGGGGCTGTGGCTCATCACTGGAGGAATACTACAATGCCTCGGGGCTGTGCCTCAGGGCATGATGGGAGGCCTTTGGTTAACTCCCTGCCTTGTTTGTCAGCGCCAAGCTGCCTCCTTGGGGGAACATTTGTGCTTTTTGTTCTGCTTTTGCTTGCACAGATCACAGAGAGGGAACTGTTCTACAAGCACTCATGCTGAGCACACAGCTTCTCCGCTCAGCTCCTCTGGTTCCCATCTCTGGTCTGGCAGATGAGCATCCTGCAAGCATCCTACTTTGAAGCTACTGCTCGCTGCTCTGTGCTCCTTCTTCCTGGGCATCCTTAGCCAATGATCAGCTAGAAGAGTGTGCTACTGATACCCTGAGTCATGTCATCCCTGCTCCCAGCTACCTGTGTGGCTCTGGTCAAGGTCTTAACCCTGAACTCTGGTTTAATTTGTTAAATGAAGACAGTGGAAACACACCATGCTCTATAGTAGAAAAGACATGAAAGACAATGTGGTGATATTTTGTTTGTTCTGTAACAAATACAGCTTGCCTGAAGATCAGAGTGCAGAGCTACCCGCTAGTTAGCTATAGAGGCCAGGCAGTGGTGGCACACACCTTTAATCCCAACACTATAAAGGTGGAGAGGGGAAGAGATATGACTGTGCAGAGAGGGAAATATAAGGAGAAGACAGGAGCTCAGGACTCAGTCTAAGGTTTCATAGAGAGAATATTCAGTCTGAGGATTCATACGGGCAGGATCTTGCCCACTTTTGCCTGAGGATTCAGTAGAGGTAAGAACTAGTGGCTCTGCTTCTCTGATCTTTCTTATTAACCCCTATAACTGACTCAGGTTTTTGTTATTAAGACCAATTAGAATTCCTGCTACATCGCAATGGTACAGAACAAGCACCGTAGTGACAATGTTGGTTTCCTTCTCTTCCTCTTCTATCCTTTTGCAGATCCCCTGGAAACAGCCCTGGAAGACTGTCTCACTTTAGTCTGTGTAAACAGTTTCACTAAACTGGTGGAGGGGGGGGGAATAGAGTGAAATATCAAAATAATCAGAGTTCTGTGAACACATATGTTACAAACATGAAAAGTAGACATGTCTTGTCCCCTTTCCAGACAACCATTCGTATGCTTGGTGCACGTAGATCATGGCAGGTTGGCTTGATGAGCTTTTCAGTAGACACACACCACCACTGTGCCCATCCCTGTCTCTATGGCAACCAGAGTCTTTGTCTTTCACACATCTCTGTGTCATATTTCATCCAGCTTTCACAGAGGTTTGCAGAGCTACCATAAGGACAGATGATGGCCTCTGGTTACAGATGACCTAGGGTTTGAGCAATCTTAACCAAGTGATGCTGGTGGCAAACTTCTCTTCGGGTAACGATGAGAGTTTCAGCTTTGACTGCACATCATAATCAGAAGAACAGTTCATTCAAACAGAATTCTGGCCCCTTCAGAACTTCTCATCAGTAGGCCCTGGGATTAGGGGTGGGGGCTGAGGTCTTCATTTCTAATGCTTCCAAGTGAAGTTGATGCTGTTCATTCAGGCCTTACATTGAGAACACAGGTCTTAGGGAGTGGGTTATATCTTTGTCTGCATCTTAGGGTCAGTCAGGAGAGCTTTAAAATCCAATGGCCAATCTGTATCTCAGATCAATTTGATCTGAATCTCTAGGGTTGAAACCTGTGCTTCATTGTTTTAAAATCTCCCTTGATGACTCTTGATACAGATGTGATTGACAACCAGCTTGACAAAATTTGGAAGAACTTGTCTCAAAGCCCAGTGTGACTATGGGGTGGTAGCAGATGGATTATACCAATGACTCCCAACTATGTCACAGGGAGGTGCCGAAATGTTGTCCAACTCCTTGCAAGTTTCTGCTGGACTTAATCTCAATGCAGTTATAATGTGCTCCTCATTCAAAACTGAATAAGCATGCTGGATTTCACATTGGTTCCAATTGGGAAGGAAACCATTCTCAGAGCAGGTAGAAGTGGCTAATCAGGTATGCTTGCTTTGGGATTGGCTATTTGCCAGCATCCAGCAGCTTGGCTTGGAGAATTCCTCCATGTGACTAACTGACAAGACTGTTGGGTGTGCCAGAAGCAGTCAACCCTGCTGAGCTAGCTTGTCTTGATGGCTTGTGCAGGGTGTGAGTGTCAAAGACCATATGTGGAGGAGACCAGGTAATTGAATGACCAGCCCTCCCTGAAAATCCTGGCCTTTGAGTCTTTAGAGGACTTTATTGGGCAGAACACTGTATATGTTCTATTCTACTGCAGAAGAAAGGAACACATTCTACATGACTATCCCCTGGGGAGAGAGAGCATGGGACTCTGAATCCTTCTGGATCTGTGTTCTTCCCACTCTGACCCTGCCATGTATCCTTTCACTTGGTAAAGGGTAGACGATATTACAGCTGACTCATGTTCCCTGAGTCCTTTCATTGATAACAAGACATTTGTGAGACCTTAAAAACAATAGGACATTGGAGAAGATACAGTTAGAGATAAGTGTTGGTATGGAATACACACTATGCTTACTGGTGGTTGGCATATGGAACAGAGTAGGGGTAGTTAGCAGGTTTAGAAAAAGGACACTAGGTATGTTTGATATTTCTAAAATGACCTGGAGGATTGAGATGAATCAGGAAGGAGTTGGGGCAGAGGTGACAGAGTAACATCATCTGCAGGCAGGCAAGGGCAGGGCAAGGATGCCTACACCAGGCTCCCAGACCCTCACAGTGGATATCTCTGGCAACTCAGCATCCCGCACCTTGTGTAACAGCGGAGCACACCTACCAAGGTAGCTCACTTTCTCTGCTGTCTGATCAGTGTCTCAAAACAAGCACTAGTCCTCTGGAGCCCCCAAGCCACCCACAAGGGGAAGGATGCAGGAAGTGGATATGGACGAAGAACCTGAGAATCAGCAGATGGGGCATTCTCTAAAGGTCCTCAGGGTCCTGAGCAGACGACGCTGCAGTCTTCTTATCTGTGCAGAGCTGGGACGTGTGGTCTGTGCTTGCTGATCTGTGCTGGTGGGACTACCAACGCGATGTTTCAAAGAGATAGAGCTCAGAAGGTGACACAGACTCCCAGCTGTCCGTTTGACAGAGAAGGAAAGTGTATCACAGAGGGGCCAGAACCTGCTCTTTAATTCTGATAAGATCAAAGGCATGTTTCTGCAACCATCCGGTTCTGTCCTTTACATACAGAGTAAGCAGCACAGTCATGCCTGCTACCATACACTGATTGTCTTAAGTTCAAGCCACTTCAGGGAATGGTTCATTTGACCCTCATAGCAGTGTGAAAGACTCACACTAATGAATGACCTGCTCAAGGTGATTCAGTGCCGGTTTTAAAGCCTGTCTGTTTCCCAGTCTGTCTTTCTTTTGTGCAGTCTCTTGGGGCAATAATAAAATGGTAGTACTTGCTCAGCACTGACTGGATGACAGGCACCGTACTGAGTGCTGTATACCCTTTCTCATTTAATCCTTCCCACAATGCCAGACTTGAGTCATGGCTTCATCCAATTTCATCCTAAGGCAACACCATCTTTGTTAAGTCAGCAATAAGTGTGGTAAATGATTAAATCTCCATGCCAGCCCCAGGATTCCAGAAAAAAAGCCACATGCTGGTGACTGATATTACAACTCTGATTTAGGATAGCCTTGCGGCCAAAGCCTTTTCTAATTGGACAGTTAGACATTCGCTGTCTGAAATGAGCCTCTGGTTCAAAAACTCGTGGAATGATGATGGTTTCCATTCCCTTCCCAAACAACTCAAGCATCCATCAGAGTGAGAGTCCTCCCATCTGTTCTCTAAGAATTCTTGCAAGTTATTTAACATCTCTGAGTCAGGTCCCTCCCTTAAATAATGTTTATGTATATATTCATATTCATATATATACATATATATGAATAGTAAAGAATCTGCCCTCTTTGGTATTGAGATTATTTAATACTGTGAGTCACAAGGGTGGCACTTATACTGTAGAGAATAAGGGCTTAGCAGAAGATAGCACCTGGAGGTAGATAGCCCGAAGTTTCTACCACTTGCTAGCTTTATGGATTTGGGTACATTTTCTAGTTTCTATGTGTCTTTTTCTATCTGAAAAAATGAAAACAAGACTCTAAACTAGTTCATCTGGATGAAGTTCTATGAAAGGCATCTGAAAAACTTTGGGCATTCATATGTGCTATCAATCAGTCTTGTCCACATTCTATATGGGCATAATTTTATTTGATTTGACTTTGGCCACACGATTTTTTGGGTCTCCAATTCATAAATGAGGAGATTAAGGCTCCAAGTTCTGATCCAGAGTCAGAATGAAAACCCTTTAGACTCCCAAGGCAAAGTTTCCCCACATGGTCATGCTTAGAAAAAGGTGTTACAGAAGCTGGGCTGGGGGCTAGAGGCAGAACGCTTGACCAGCAGCAGGTCTAAAGTCCTGGGTTTTACCTTGAGAATTGCATCCACAGGGTTAGGGCACACACATCTGTAATCCTAACAGCAGGGAGGTGAAGGCTGGGCAATCAGAAACTCAAGGTCACTGTCTGTTACATAGTCAGTTTGAAGTTACACGAGGGACTGTCTCAGAAAGAAAAAGACAAAAAGAAAAACTAAACACTGAGTCAGGGAAGGAAAGATTGTAGTGAAAAGGCTCCTGTCACAAACCAAAGGAAAACAGGGAAAAATGAATGAAGAAAGGAGAAAGGGAGAAACGAAACAGTGCAAACGTCAAGGTTGCAACGGTGACTGTGTCGTCTATGGATGGAGCATGGGAAGACAGGTGCAGACAGCTGCACGTTTGGCTACTTCTTTCAGGCTGCGATGGCCAGCTGTTAATGTTTAGGAATCTTTCCAGACAGCTGAAAGTCCCATGACAGCTTAATATTGATTGGGGCAGCAATATTTGTGCCATAATAATTAGTAATCACTTCAGTGGAAAGCAATCCAGACTGATGGACACTGGTGAACTGTGATGTGGGAAGAGGCTGGGGGATAAGGAGAAGAAAACAAAACTCCTCTGGCATATTTTTCATACTTTTAACGGTTTGTTTCTATTATTTTTAATTATGTCTATGTGTGCATGCCACTGCAGGTGTCCCTGGAGATCAGAGGCATCCAACACCCTGGAGCTAGAGTGGTGGACAGTGGTGAGCTGCTTGATGTGGGTGCTGGGAAATAAACCCAGGGCTTCTGGAAGAGCAACAAGTACTTTTAAGCACTGGGCCATCTCTCTAGCACCTCTCTGTAGAGTTCTACCTTAAAACTGTTCCATAGTTGAAAACAGAAAAAGAAATGAATTTTATGTCACACTGACAGCATAGCCACACAAAAACTGAGTCTATTTTATGGGGCTTTAGAACATTGTAATCTTCAATGGGAAATATTTTAGGGACACAAAGAATTACAAAGAAATGTTAAACACTCATGAGTGTTTTTATTATTAATAGCAATTTCAATATTAATATTTTGAAGTTGTTTCTTTGTAATGCTGGGAAGAACAAACACAGTTATGTTAATGCTCTCAGAAGTCAGCATTTCCATTGTATGAGGAAGAACAGTTAAAAAGTAAAAGTCATTAACTGAAGCCACCAAATTGTTGAAATTGAATAGAAAAACTGCTAAGAAAACAGACTGCCGGTCACGCACTGAATAGTGCTTTGGCCAGGAGCAGGCCTCAGATACGCTGGTGGGTCTCTAGGAGTATGACAGAGAGGAAGACAATGGAGAAGAGAGGTGTGATGTGCAGACTTCTGGACATACCATGGTGATTCCACTTATGAACTCCCAGCAGCCGTGGTTACCTGTACACGATCCAGGCAGCCAAGATTCTGACACAGATGGCCGGGGGGGGGAGGGGGCTGGTCCCTGGACCCCACCCTTTCCTGGGAAGCTATTAGGTATCAGCTGATGAGAGAGAATTATTCTTTTATGAGGGTGTGGCCACTGGCAGACTTCTCATACTCTAGTGGGTGGGCTTGGGTTCATGCACACACGAGCAAGACTAACTGAGCTTAGTAACTTATCCAACGTAGAACAGAACAAAACAAAACCATGAAGTTGGGAAGGGCTGTTTTAGGAGAGATATTGGGAGAGGAAGAGAGGGGAAATGGTGGGTGATTTGGTATTTCATTGTATATACGTACAAAATTCTTTTTTATTAATTTTTTCATTTATTTTACATACCAACCACACTTTCCCCTCCATCCTCTCTTTCTGTTCCCTCTCCACACCTCCCTCCCAACTCCCCTCCCATCAACTCCTCCATTCAGAAAGGGGCAGGCCTCCCATAAACAAAGCTTGGCACATCAGGTTGAGGTTGGAACAAGCTCATCCCTCTGCCTCAAGGCTGGGCAAGGCTTTCCTGCATGGGGAATAGGTTCCAAAAATCCAGTTCACGTACCAGGGACAGGTCCTGATCCCACTGCTAAGGGCCCCACAAACAGACCAAGCTATACAACGGCCACACACATGCAGAGGGCCTACATCAGTCCCATGCAGGCTCCCTAGCTGTCAGTCCAGAGTCCGTGAGCTCCCACAAACTCTGGTCAGGTTTCCCTGAACCATCAAGATCCTGACCACCTCCCCTCCCTTACTCGTATAATTCCTCCTCTCTCTCTTCCACTGGATTCCCAGAACTCGCCCCAGTGCTTGGATGTGAATCTCTGCATCTGCTCCCACCAGTTACTGGATGAAGACTCTTTGATGACAATTAGGGCAGTCACCAATCTAGTTACAGGAGAAGGCCATCAGGCACCCTCTCCATTAGTGCTAGGAGTCTCAGCTGGGGTCATCCTTGTGGATTCCAGGGAGTTTCCCTGGCAACACGTGTATCCCTAACCCCAAAATGATCCCCCACCAAGATATCTCTTTTATTACTCTCCCCCTCCATGCTGCCCCCAACATGACCAACCCTACCCCTCAAGTTCCCATCTCCTTCCTCCCCTCCTCCCCCTGATCCCCCACCAGTTTATCCAGGAGATCTCATTTATTTCCCCTTCCCAGGGAAATTCATACGTCCCTCTTAGGGTCCTCCTTGTTACCTAGCTCCTCTGTAGCTGAGATTGTAGCCTGGTTGTTCTTTGCTTTACATCTAACATCCATTTATATTATCAAAAATGAGGTTTGTCTTTCTGGGCCTGTGTTGCCTCTCTCAGGATGATTTTTTTTTCTAGTTCCATCCATTTGTCTGCAAATTTCATGATGTTTTTGTTTTTGTTTTTTTAACTGCTGAGTAATACTCTATTGTGTAAATGTACCACATTTTTTTTTTATCCATTCTTCAACTGAGGGGCATCTAGGTTGTTTCCAGGTTCTGGCTATTGCATATAACACTGCTATGAACATAGATGAGCAAGTGTCCTTGTGGTATGATTGAGCATCCTTTAGGTATATACCCAAGATTGGTATGACTATGTCTTGAGGTAGAGAATAAAGAAAAAACAAAACAAAGCAAACAGGTAGACATCTCCTGAGGAAGGATACTATAAACTGCTCTTGGCTTTCATATGCATTTGTAAATACACATATGAATAACACATAAATATGCACCTGCAGACACTTGAACATGCATGTATGCTAAATAAATAAGCAAATAAATTTTACCTAACAACAGTTTACTAAATAGCACAAATAAATACTTTCTTGTCTGTGATTTCATAAATCCTTGTCAAAAATTTACAAACATAAAGAAACAACCTATCAACACAGTTGTTCTAAGATCGTAGAACAACACAGTCCTCATATGTTTATGGCGGTCCTAGTGTAAACACACTCCTGTGCCACAAACCCAGGAAAGTAGAGAGTGCACAGCTATATTTTGCATATTGCTTTTTACTTTCTATTCATTAGTTTAACATATATTCCTTCTACTGAGTGAAAAGGAGTCTTCCATGATACCACTAGCAGCCTCAACAAGTGCTGTCATGTCTCTTATTTGCACCAAGTGGTGACATCAATTGATTGCCATACACCATCTGGATTTGCAGACATTCATTCATTCTGTGACAATTGTGTAATGAAGAAATCATAGAGCTGTCCTTCTCAGAGTGCATCCCTACTGATAAGTGATGGGTGACTGTATATATGCACATGTCCACACAGCCACACACACACACACACACACGGGGGGGGGAGTTTCCCATCTCTAACTGTAGATACAGAAGCAATGAAAACCCTTATCTTGTAGAACACAGGCATTAATGTCCACAGTCAAAAAAGATTGTTGTGGCTGGAGAGATGGCTCAGTGGTTAAGAGCACTGTCTGGCCGGGTGGTGGTGGCGCACGCCTTTAATCCCAGCACTCGGGAGGCAGAGGCAGGTGGATCTCTGTGAGTTCGAGGCCAGCCTGGTCTACCAAGGGAGTTCCAGGACAGGCTCCAAAGCTACAGAGAAACCCTGTCTCGAAAAACTAAAAAAAAAAAAAAAAGAGCACTGTCTGCTCTTCCAGAGGTCCTGAGTTCAATTCCCAGCAACCACATGTGGCTCACAACCATCTGTAAGGAGATCTGGTGCCCTCCTCTGGCGTGTGGGTATAAATGGAAGCAGAAAGTTGTATACATAATAAATAAATCTTTAAAAAAAAAAGGGCTGGAGAGATGGCTCAGAGGTTAAGAGCATTGTCTGCTCTTCCAAAGGTCCTGAGTTCAATTCCCAGCAACCACATGGTGGCTCACAACCATCTGTAATGGGGTCTGGTGCCCTCTTCTGGCCTGCAGGCATACACACAGACAGACTATTGTATACATAATAAATAAATGAATGAATAAATAAATAAATAAATAAATAGATTGTTGTGGAAACAGGAGAATTTCTAGTTTGATGTCAAAATATGCTGAGGTGGAATGGATTCGAGATGATGAAGACAAACTAGAGCCAATTTATGCCGAAAAAGCAAGAACACTTTCAAAGTTTCATATTACAAGTTTCAAAGACCGAGGAGCCAGCTTAAAAATAACCTGTCACAAGAATTTGAACATAGTAATTAGAAACATATGAGTCTGTAAGAATTTTTTTTAAAAAGAAATTGATCATTTGAGGTAAATTTTTGAAAACTAATTTCTTTGGAAATTGCTGATTATATGAACAATTAATCATTTAATTTATGCTTCCAGAAGAAACATGGATTGTTTGGGCATTGATAGAAAGTCCCAACTGATGGGCAAAATCTCTGCTTTTGACAAGAATGTTATTAATGGGGTCTGGAGAAGATAGTTAAGAACACTTGCTGCTCTTGCAAAGAATCTAGGTCCAGTTCCCAGCACCTGCATCTACCAGAGGTGCACAGTTGCCTGTAGCTCCAGTTCCAAGGGCACCCATGGACTGCTTCATGAGTCTTCTGGCATCTTCACACATATGGTGTAAACATACACACACACACACACACACACACACACACACACACACACACACACACATTACCCAATTTCACTCAGCAAGATAATCAGTAAGTTGATACAAAACCAAACAAGAACAGAACAAAAATGAAACCGATCCCTTACTGAGTGCAGTTCCCACCTGTGAAAGAAGGACTGTGAACTCGTTTCTCGTCAGGCTAAAAACAGATTAATGACTCAGTGTGAAGTTACTGGAGGAAAATGGACAGAGCTGAACATGTACATTTTATTTCAAGTCAAATGTATGTTCTCGGATTGGATTGGATAATTGGGAGGATTGCAACTAAATTTTTTATTTACTTATAGATTTCATACACCGCCCCCACCAATTAGATAATTCTTTTATTCATCTGCTGTTTCATCTTGGAAGAAGAATGGAGTAGTTGCTCCTTCTGGCAAGTCCCACAATGCAGTGTGTCACACTGCACAGCTCATAGGCCTCCAAGACTAGCGCAACACTGTGGGGTGTGGGCTGCCTTCTTCTGGGGTGGACTCTTGGCTCAAGATCACTGGAACCAGGCACCAACGAAATTTACGAGGATTATATTAATGGAAATGGGTCTGTGCATATGCCCACCCTTCCCCACAATAATAGTAAATAAACAAAAAGTATTAATCCTTACTAGTTATCGGAGAAATGCAAATGAAATGAGATTTCATTTCACCTCAGTCAGAATAGCTATAACTAAGAAATTCATAACAGCACATTCTGGTAAGAATATGGACAAGTGTTAGCAATGGAAACGCACACTAGTCCAGGCACTATGGAGATTAGTTGGACACTTCCTTAAAAAATTCAAAATAGATCTACAGCACGTACAGCACATGTGTCCCATTCCTGGGTAGCTACTGGAAGGACTCTAATTAATAATATGATGTAGGCATGTATGACATGAACGTAGAAGTGAAACCGCCTAGGAAATGAAGAGAACTAATCACAGGGACACAGGCAAACAGAAAGGGGGGGGGGAGATATGGAGTAGAATAATTTCAATGTGTCTTTTATACTTCTATGAAATCTGATGCTATGTTTAATAATTATATACAAATGAAAATATTATTTAAAAGTAAAAAAAAATAGGTCTGTGTTTCTCTGCCCGGCCTTTAGCTGTTCCGGAGGCTTCGTGCCTGGGTCTTAGCTTAGGCTTGAGGGTATTATGCTGTTCTCTGTTATGAAGTTGCTTCCTCCAAGCTGGACACTGTCTTTACCATCCTGAGTCAGAGTACCTTTCCTCACCTGTATCGCTCTCATAAGATGGGCCTATCAATTCCATCCTAGAAGTGTGGAAAGGGGAAGAAGGGCCTTCAGACCTCTTTCTCCTGGAAATGTGTAGTCCTGCCCTCGCTGTACAGGCTTGGGATGCTCACTCCCTTCCACATAGCCATCCTCCTGGAAATGTGTAGCGTCCTGCCCTCGCCGCACAGGTTTGGGATGCCAGGAGTGTACAGGAGATGGAAAGTTGACTGGGTTTATGATTCCCTACTGCATCCTTCTTAAGTTGTTATTCATGCTAGCGTGGGATGTTTTGGTGATGCAGTTGTTTAAGACTAACCCTTACTCCTACAAATTACTCTAAATAAACTCACTGGTTCAACATGCTGGCCTTGTGTGGGATGGTTTCTCTGTTCTTATCTGTATTTCTGTATATCACCCCAGGAAAAGTAATGAATGCCAAGTGTTGGTTTATACTACTCCAACACTGAGCGCAGAGCAAACTTTTGGATTCATGCCCTCTCTTATATCCTTAGCAAATGCAGTCCTTAACCACCCTCTGATCCCGGAGGTTGTGGTAGTTTGATGAAGGCAATTCCTTCATCGTGGTATAAGGCTGATACTACCTACAGTCACATTTGAATCTAATAACCACGTATTCATAGTCTCGGATGTGCACCAGGTTCATGCCACAGCTAGTCATGACTTAGGACAAGCACTCACCAAAAGAGAAACTAGAAATTCACAGAGTATGAGTCTTTCATGTGGCTTAAGAAGCTTCCATGCCTAAGTTGCAAGATATCTGGAGAAGGCCTACCTACAACTGGTATAAACTTTTGCCTCATTGCTTTGAGTTTCCAAGAATTTTCATCCCTCAGTTTTTTCTTTTTCTACATATTATTTTAGTTCTCTGTGTTTTGTGTGTAGATTATAAGCTGTCTATATTTTATTTTTCACTCTGCTAAAATCTACCTTACATTGATAGAATTCAGCTAAATACATTTATATTTTCAAAATCCTGTAAAGAGGTTCCTGTGTGTGCCTGTCTCCAAGGGTGCAGCAGAATTCAGACTAACTTTACGGGTTAGCAAATAGAGTTGATAACATTTCTCATCTCTGAAGGTAGTCAAAGAATTAGTTCACTAAGCAATGATTAAAAATAACACCTGAGTTATTTCAGAGCCATTTGCTTAAAGAGGCTGGCAGAACTACCGAAACAATGTTCTTAAAAGCTTTTTCAGGCCTTCAACCCCCCAGAGATCATTCAAGGAGAAGAATAAAACTTTATCTGCTGAAATCAGAGCTGGAGGAGAATGTGGTAAGAACTGTTAAATGGCTGTATCAAATAGAGACTCTGCTAAATGTCTCTGACATAGGTTGAGGGAGAACGACTTCACGAGACACTTCATAGTCGTTCAAGACTGGAGGGGGCATTCAGAACTGGTCAGATATCCACAAAGTTTTGAGGACCACATTAATTAAAGCAGTCCACGACAGGCGATGGCTCCCAGAGGAGCTGTGGCTCATCTTTAGATGACTTGATAGTTATTCATCATTTGTCTCTCTAGGCTATAGCGTCCTGATCTGAAGAATAGGAATAATAATAGTATCTACCTCAAGAGGTTTTTCAAAGGAGCAAATGAGAAAGTTAATTCAAATATCTCAGAATGTAGTCTATAGTGAGTACTCAAAGAACTTGGTGTTCTCAAATCTGGTTAAATGCTTTTTCAAGCAAACGTGAAGTACCTACTATGTGCTAGGCAATGAGCTAAGACATAATCCATTGGTTAGGCTCCTTGTTGAAATCATTGGATCTATTTCAGCAAACTTAGCAGCAGGATAGTTTATTTCTTAAAAAGATACGTGGTAGTTAATGGAATATTTGGAAGGCCAGCTGTTGGTCATGATTGGCAGCCATTATGTTAGTATCTACCACAGTACAGCTTCAGCAAGCATCTGCTGTTACCAATGGGAAGAGGCCTCTCAGCTAGTAGCCATTTCTGGAAGTTGGGTGTTTATCTTATCGGAATGTATTCCACACGATTTTCCTCTTTCTGAGATACAACATTTAACCTTAAGTCTCTCTTGAGGTCATTTGATTGGAGACCATTTCAAATGCCTAGACGTTCTACCTACAAGGCAATCTAGCAGCATGTTTCTTTAAGTTTCAACTGGATTTTAAAGTGAGTTTTTTTTCATTTTATCAAATACCATGATATCTACTGGACCTTGTCTTTAATTTCCACAAATCAGTTTAGTGATGACAAGAGTGTGAATAAATTGTTACAAAGCCAGGATTATTGAAGTTTCTAATATCTAACAAATATTTACTCTTGTTGCCGCCTGTCTGACGTCCGACATGGTGACAGGACCTGATTTAGTACAGGAGACTGTGTACAGAAATGAAGATTTGGCAGATGCAAAGGTTCTTAAGAGGTGCTTTAGATTTTTCTCATGTTTCACTTCTGTAGCAGGAGAGTTTTAAATTTTCCAGGGGCAGGAACTTCAGCTTAGATAATTAAGTTGAGAAGGCTTGCACATTGGACCGTAACACAGCTGCAGCCTGGCACAGCCATAGCTTTAGGACTTTAGCTCCAACACGAGCAGCAAACAGGTATTTGTCTTTATAACCCTTAGGCATTTGAAGACATTTGTTACATCTGTTATAGACAGGTATGACCAATACAAGGAACTGGTGGAGGATACAGATACATACATTAGTACTGAAGGAATCATAGGAAACAATGCACGCTGAGATGATGTTAGGAACTCATCCTGGAGGAAGTGAGTTTAGGAAGAGTCTAGGGGACATTTAAGAATCATCTAGCCAGAGAGGTATTGGAAGGTGATTCAGAATGGAATATGCAAAGTCAAAGGATCAATTCCAGTGTTTCTCAAACTGTGACAATGTCGTGTCACGTGATATCTCTGCAAAGCAGTGACAAGTTCTGACAGTTCCTGTCTTACTTAGCTCACCTTGATGTCTTGCTGTGCTTCTGAGTATCATCACAAAGATGAATGCTTATACAGCCTCACTCAAGGTTGATGTCTGGATAACTTCTTCTAAAATATCAAAGTAAACTCTTAGGTACTAAAAGTGTAAAACCTGATTTTCTACATGCTATCAATTTTATGTGCCCTTTGTCATTGACACCACAAGTCATCTCTTGAATATCTCTTCTCTTTTGCTTTGTGGGAACCCAAACCACAGTGCGAGGAACTACTGTGCATAGTTAAAAATGCCCCTCCTCCAGGCTCCTCTGCAGATATTTCCTGGTATCTATATGAGTAGATCTTGGCCACTGAAATGTAGAAATATCAAGTTCACCGGATGGTGCTTTCATAAAGGTTTTTATTTTTTCTGATGAGAAAGATTGTCAAGCAGATTGATCCATTGCTTTCTACTTCCCTTTTCCTTCTTGGAAATGGTTTAGTACCTGGAAACAGAGAAGCTGCCTTGGGCTTACTGGGATAAATAGAATAGATGCTAAGGATAACAAAGACAAAGCTAGAGGATTCTGTACCTTGAGGTCCTGTTTACAGCTTCTGCAGCCCAGGCTGTATTTCTAGCTAAGATGAAGTGGGGGGAGGGGGTACTTGCTAGCTGTAGCTAAGCACAATCTAGCTGTATATATATTTCAGAAAACCCTAGGCTAACATATGTGTCTCAAGTCTGGGGTCCAGGACATGATTGGTAAAAGACAGACAAACACCACAACCAGAGATTTTTGCAAAACAGGCAGTAAGACATGGGTCTTCACCAGAGACAATGTAGAGAAACTTCTGTGAATAACTTGTGGCCATTGAATTATGTGGATAGCTTTTAGTCATTCTTTTCAATATCATAGCATAAATCTTGGTGCCAGATCTTATTACTAGATTTAATTACATTTGCTGCCAACTGGGAAAACTAAAAGTCTGGACTTGATTTTGCTCAACTATAAAATGCCATAGATGTTACAAGTTTTGAGGGTTGTTATAAAACTAGTTTGTAAAACCCTTGGGATTTCTGAAGCAGAAGCAGTTTTGTTGGCCACTGTGGTCCCGAGAGAGCTGCAGGTTGGAGGCTGGTCACCAAACCAAGGCATCTGTGTTAGTCATTGCCCTAGTTAGCTTTAACCATCAACCTGACACAGCCCATGGTCTCATAATGTCTTTTCTCTTATGTGAGAATCACCTCAAGAGGAAAATATCCGTTGAGAAATTCTCCGTTAGCCTGTGGGATGTCTCTGAGGGTGGTTCTGATTATTGGTTGATGTAGAGGGTCCAGCCTTCTGTAGGGATACTCTTCTGTAGGTAGGAGGTCTTGGCTATCCAAGAACAATAGTTAAGTATGAGCCTGTGGACAAGACAAAAAGCAGGATTGCTCTGTGGCCTCTGCTTCAGGTCCTGCCCTGATTTCCCTCAGTGGTGAAACATAACTTAGACCTATAAGCTAAATAAACTCTCTCTCCAAATTGATTTTTATCTCAGCAACAGAAAGGAAACTAGTTCGGTTTCCACCACTGACAAATATCTGAGAAGATTAACTTTAAGGAAAAATTGATTTTGCTTCTTATTTTCAGTCAATAGTTCCTTGCTTACAAAACTGGTCAATTCATGATGTCAGGAAAGTAGAGAAAGAGATGAGGAAGGGACCAAGTTCTAAATATTCCTTTCAAAGTCATGTGTTCAACCGCCTGCTTCCTTCAACTAGAACTCATCTCCCACTGTCTCCATCATCTTCCGATGGCACCATCAACGAGAAACCAAGCCTGGAGACACACGAGCCTTTGAGGGATGCTCAAGCTCCAAACCTGAACAACATAACCCAAAGGTTTCACTCTCAGCTTCGCCCTTACCTCCTGAAAGGGGAGCGTGACTGGGGATCGAATTAATCACCAATGGCTAATGAGTTAATCAATCACATCTTTACTACAAAACCTCCATAATAACTAATGATGGAGATCAAAGAGCCTCTGGGTTTGTGAGCACGTCTGTTTTTGGGCAACTCTCCTTGGGCTTAGGATACCCTTCTGCATTTTGCACTCTGGGCCAATTCATCTTTAGTTCATTCTTCTCCTTTATAATAAACTAGAGGCACTAATTTATTTCTAGCATTTCCCTGAATGTTGTGAGCCCTTCCTTATTGCAGTCTATCACACTTAAGTGGGAATCCTAGCTACTTTATATCTGTTTTCAAGATTGTTTGTCACCTAAACTAGGGGGAATTTTTGTGATGATTGGCCCTCAACCTGTAGGTTATGTGTTAACTCTGGCTACTTGGTGTTAGAATCAAATTAAATCATAGGGTACCTAATTGGTGTCTGAAGAGAGTTTCTTGGTATAGAAAATCCTCAACTTTGTATTAAAAGTGTTAAGAGGAAATACTTTGCCTTTAGCCCTGTTGCTGCATGAGGTCACTTGATGGTCAATCATGTTAATTTGACAGAATCCAAAAGTTGCCTAGGAGACAACGCTCTCAGCCAACATGTAGGGGGTGATCTAGTAGGCCAGTTGAGCTGGAAAGACATGCCTGCACTGTCCACAGCACTACTTCATGGGCTGAAGCACTCACATTTCACTGCTTCCTGACCATGGATGCCACATGGATGCCACCACGAACTCCCGACTCCGTGACTTGCTGGCTTTGACAGACTATACCCTAAACTACAAGCCCAGAGACAGTGCTTCTAAAGTTGCTTTTGGCAGTGTTTATGGTACTTTAAATGAGAAATGTCCGCCCTCCCACCCACCCCCCAGACTCAGGCATTTAAACACTGGTCCCTGATCGGTAGTGCTGTTTGAGGAGGTTTGACCTTTCTGGAGGAAGCAAGTTACTGGGAGGGGGCTTTGGAGTTTATAACCCACATCACTTCCAGTTTGCTCTCTCTGCTTCATCCTGAGGTTGAAGGTGAGAGCTCTCAGCTTCCTGCTCCAGCCAGCATGCCTATTGCTTGCTGCCATGCTTCTTTGCCATGGTAGATTCTTTTTTTTTTTTCAATTTCAGATTATAATTCGATGACAGCATATTTTTCTTCCTGTTCCTCCATTCAACCCTCCATTCCCCCATAGATCCCTTTGGACTTGCCTGCAAATCCATGGCCTCTTTTTATCCTAATTGTTATTTCATGCATGTAAGTATGTGTACATACATATATATTCTTAAATATAACCTGTTCAGTCCTCATACTGCTACCTGTATGTATGTTTTTAGGGCTCACCATCTGGCACTGGACTGGTGCAGTCTTCTCAACTCACTGGAACTGCAAGCCCAAGTAAAATCTTCCTTTTACATGGTGCCCTGGTCATGGTGTTTAATACAACAGCAGAGAAGAAACTAGCATGGCGTATTTTGTCACAACAACAAGAGAAATAACAAACACAGTCACATCCATAGGTGCTGGGAATCAGGATTCCAGCATCTTTTTGGAGAATATGATTCAACCTGTAGTAATATCCATCTCTCTCTGTCATTGCCGTGGCACAGCATACATTGTTATGTACAGAGAACAATGCTTTGGAGGGTGAAGAACTGTAAGGCATGTCAGTTCATATGTTAAAGAAAGATCGTGCACAGCCTGAGGAAGTAGGGAGGCAGAGATGGAGCACTGCTGGACCATGACATTCTCCTAGACTGTCATGGATACTGCCACCCACCCAGGAGACAGTAGGACTGACCGCTACTTCCTTACTTTGTTCTCAGTCTTCAATAGTCAATGAACAATCTTAATTAGTCCCTGTGAAAGTTGTTAGAGAAAAAAATAGATTCACTTGTGCTAAACTCTAACGAAACAATAGAGCCAGAAGGTTAGAAAGGCAGAGAGCTCATACACCAATGTCTGATAACAAGAGTAAGCACAAGAGACTTTGCCAGAACCATACCTGAGTGCAAGCACCACTGAAGTCTTAATGCAATTAGCAAACCCATAAGGACATCTGTCCAGCAGTAGCCTGTCCAGCCTGGGACTGATGCCATGTTTGTTATTGCTTCTCAAGGTCAAGGATAATTGTTTCACAAAGCTTTTATAATCCTGCCAATTTCACCTTTAAAGGATCTTGTCTTCAGTTGCCTCTCTGATTGTGCCCACTTTGCTACTGCATGTGTGCACCCACTACAATATCCCTTCCTGAATCAAGTCATTCTCACTATAGAACCTCTCTCTACGTAGTTTAGAATAACATGCCTTACAGTCTAGCTTTGTCATGTGGTTGGATGCTCAGGGCCAGCCATTTGAATATATATATATAGTTTTTAAAAAACCATGAATGTGACACATGTTCATCTGGAGTCCAGAAATCAATATAAGTGTCCTCAGGTGTCTTTTACATAGTTTTAGAGGACATATTATCTCACTGAATCTGGAATTTGCTGGTTGGTTGCCAGGCCAAGGAGATCTAGGTATCCTTTTGTCTCTGTGTTGTGATTAAATGTGCGCTGCTCTCTATGATGTCTTTTACATAGGGGCTGGAAATTGAATCCTTGCTTGGGCTACAAACACTTTCCCAACAAGACTATCTCCCTGGGCACATAGGCCTCTTTCTTCACCCAGGGCTTTCTGGCCTTACATGATACAATAGTAACAATAAACTAGCAAGTTTATACTAATAACAAAGGCAATTGGACCTCTAGAAAGAAGTCTAAGACAGTGTTTGTCTAGCTGATGAGAGGATTAGCTTGAGTTGACATGGCTTTCTGTGAGCATGGCAGTTGATTAACTCAGATGCTGGAGAATTCTCTGCAGTATGAACTCTGTTTGTCATGGGAAACCTTGAGTAAACAAGCAATGAAAATGCCAGACAAGCAATTCCATCTTTTCTTCCTCGAAAAGGCTTCCTATTTCTTGTTCAGCTTCCTTAATTGCTTTATAGGGAAGATTATTATTATTTTTTTATGTTAGAGTGAAATGTTTTAAATATCGTCAATTTAAAATTGACTAAGGAGGTCAGTACTGCCTGACCCAGCTAAACTCACTGAAGAGCCAATGGCAGCAGATTGCACATAGACTCAGCTGGCTGCTGGGCGCAGATTTTATTTTCAAGATGACAGTTCCATGTCAGCCCATTTTGCCCACACTTGGAAGGGGAAAGGGTTTCCTATAAAATTAACTGAGTACCATTCCTTTTTCTGTCTCTGCTTTCCCAAGTAAGGATTCAGCTCTGAGGCCCCCTTTCTCTCCAGGTCTACCTGAACCAGCAAACTCAGCTGTTTGGAATTCTACCCTGAGCAGCAGAGTTCAATGTTCCATGGTCGAAAGCCAGGTTCTTCTACCTAAAAGTGCTGTGACTTTGGATAGTTCATCTCCGGGCTTCAACTGTTTGATGGTGACCAAGCATAAAATAACAGCTTCAGATTGACCTGTGTTTTAGACACCCAATAAGCTTGCCATTTCTTTCTTGCTCATTTGTGAAAACTTCTTCCCAAGTTTTTGGTTTTTGTGGTTCCCAGATGACACTTGCGTCTCTCTGTCTCTGTCTCTCTCTCTCTGTGTGTATCTCTCTCTCTGTCTCTGTCTCTCTCTCTCTCTCACACACACGTATCTATCTATCTATCATCTATCTATCTATCTATCTATCTATCTATCTATCTATCTATCTATCTATCTACTAGTTCATTCATCCATCCATCCATCTACTCACTCACCTACCCCTCCATACTTTAATCCTTCCTTCTTTTCTTATTCTACCACCTAAACTTATTCCCCTGACATTCTGCCTCATCTATAAGCTTTCAGAGATTTGGAATTTATTTGATAATTTG
Source organism: Microtus ochrogaster (assembly GCF_000317375.1). Classification (NCBI taxonomy): domain Eukaryota; kingdom Metazoa; phylum Chordata; class Mammalia; order Rodentia; family Cricetidae; genus Microtus; species Microtus ochrogaster. Next base: position 9,780,174 of record NW_004949103.1, read on the forward strand.
TGGAAATGTCTATAGACTTAGCCAATAAACTATTTTCAAGCTAGAAAATAAGATTTTAACCTGAAAAAAAAAAGATTTTAACCTGAGTCTCACAGTTTACTGATGAAGAGAAGTTGAATTACATGGACAATGCTATATGGTTTAGTGGAAACACCATACCTATTTGTTCAGGCTCTCCAGTTCACCAACAGTGACTCTAAGTGGACTGTTTTTTCTTACTGGCATCATCATGAGGAAAGATAATTATGAATAAGTGGTGGTTATGATGAATACATGAATGTAATGATGTTGATAGCTGCCGTGATATTTTTTTAAATTCTCTGCCACACGCCTGATGCTTCACATTATTTGTCACCTTTTATGATTTTTGTTGATACAGAAGTTGAGACTTAGAAAAGTTGAGGAATTTCCTATGGAAACACATCTGGAAACTGGAAGCAGCAAGAGGGAAGCAGTGCTTGGGATTTGAAGTCTACTTTGTTCACAGTTAGACTCCTCCCTCCTCTTGTGAGAATGAAGAAACTCACTCGGTTATGAAAAACTCAGATGAGCAGTGAAAGCAAAGCAACTTGTGTTCTACAATCATACAGAAACCTAGTCAGTCTAGCAAAAATTGACCGGCACTGATTTGGAATGAACCAGTGGTTTCTGAAGTCTCCGATGATGGAAAATTCCTGCCCTGTTTTCCCATAGGCTAGCACTACAATCTTTGCAATCTTCTAGCATAACCTTCTGCCTCCTAATTCCCCACCCCATTGTTTCAGGCTGCAAAGGCTTACCTGGTGTTTGTTCTGAGGCTTGAGGGTCCCTATTTTCCTCTTCGCAAACTCAGTTATATAGCGGACTGCCTACAGTGATCAACTCTGGGATGGACTGAGAATGCCCAGACAAACAGGCACCAGCTTCCAGCTAGAGAACACAGTGGCCCAGTGTCTCTTCTTTGTGATTCTCTGATGGTCTCCACACATACTTCATTAAAAATGGACCATACACTGCTCTTCTAGTCAGACCAGGGGCTGATGATGATGAAAAGACATGAGGATGGTGTACTTAACTCTTCATAACAACCCAATACTGTCAGCACTCTGCTTGCCTGCTTTTTAGATGTGAGTACAGATGCCCAGAGATTATGGTAAGAAACTCGTACTGAGGTTAGAACTTTGCAGACTTTGTATACTAGAAGCCTGACCCAGGCCCTGTGCCTCAGAGTCCTTACTCACGACCACTACACGGGGTGGCCTGTGTTTGAAAAATCAGACAGTGTTGTAGGCTGGGCTCTGTAGAGTGAAGCAAGATGTAGGATGAGTCCCTTTGGAAAGGGGCATGCACACACGTAGATAGTGATATCTTTACACGAAGCTATTTTTGTATCTAATAATAGTTAGAATCACCATCACCCACCCTCATCCTTGTCTATTACATGGTCAAAATAACATCTGTCTTGACAGTGAGCCCAAGCAAACTGATCACCGCTGAGATCTCAGTAGCCTACTCTGAGTTCATGAACAGCATGGTCAGCAACTTTTAACAGGACTGCTTGTCCAAATGATCACAAACATCAGGGAGGCTGAATGATGGAGGGGAGGTTCTGGGCAAGAAAGAAACTACGGTTTGCAGATTAAACCTGTGGGGAAAATTTTGACTTCCAGAAAATTGGTATGGCTGCCTATTATTATTATTATTATTAATTTTGTTGCTATCAGTTCTTTTATCGTCTAACTTCTAAAAGTTGGAATGTTGTAAATACTACAGCCTTCATAATTGTACCAAAAGTGATATGATAAAGAACAACTTATTTTTATCTAGCCTTAGGATTTGGGGAGTTATGGGGTTTGGGGTGTGGTTTAAGTGCCTCTCCCACGTACTGGGACTGAAGGCTGGGTCCAAAGGGATAGTACATGGAAGGTAGTGGAACTTTTGGGGGTAATACCAAGAATGAGACCTTTAGGTTGTTGGGAGACAGGGGTATTGGTCATGTGACTTCTGTGGAAGCCCTAAGGGATGGTTATAGAAAGGGTAACATTGGCAGGGTTGGCTAATTTTATGTCAACTTGACACAGCCAGAGTCATTTGGGAAGAGGGAACTTCAGTTGAAAACGCCACCATACTGGCCTGTGGGAAAGCCTGTTAGTTGTTTTAGTGATTGCTAATTGATGTCTGAGGGCCCAGATCACTGGGGGGCAGTGCTTCCCCTGGGCAGGTGGTGGTGTAAATTATTAGAAAGCTGGCTGAGCAAGTCAGCAGACAGTATTCCTCCATGGCCTTCTGCTTCTGTTCCTGTCTCCAGGTTTCTGCTTTGAGGTACTGCCTAGACTTCTGTTTCTAGAAATGATTCTATTGAGGTTGTTTTGTTATTGTGATGACATGCTAATACAAGATGATGTGATGGAGACCAGGAGTAAAGAGGTGGGCTGTGGACCCATCAGAGCAAATATGAGCTGCTCATCAATTCTCAGTCTAAGGACCACGCAGCTATTCCAACATGAGCCATGCTTCTAAGGCCTCATTAGAATTAAGGACTAAAAAGGCATAAGGAATTCACAAAAAAAGCACCGTGCTTATCACCACTAGTGCCATGGAAGAAAGAAAGAGTGCGAGCATCCAAATCCTAGAGTTGCCCCATCCATTGCTGCAGCCACTGGTCACCTGTGGTCAACAGGCCCAGTCAAGGAGCTGCATGAGAAGTACCCACTAAATTTCGCAGACTTAATCTGTAAAGGAGTATATAATCTGTCATTATTGGTTTAAAACATTGGGGGATGTTGAAATTTGAATATTTTTGGTAGAATATTTTGGTAAATTTACTGCTAAAGTTAATGCTAACTTTATCTTTATGCCTTTTAAAGTGGCTATCAAAGATGCAAAATTACCTAGGTGATTAGATATTCTAGCCCTTAAAACACTTCTGTTAGAATATACTGACTTAGGTAGATGGTTGGAGCAGAAGGCTCAGGATCAGGGACACAAACTTGTGTGAAATAAGTTAGGTTGGTTGTTAATGGGTTCTCAGAGCTTGGAAGCCACTGAGCTACCCACCATTTGTGGGAAAACCATGAGATGAAACCAATACACTATCAAGGTGAGAAGCAGTTGCTTAGTAACAGATTTGAAAAAGAAAGGCACAGGATGGTATTTATTTTCCTTTGATTCTGCTCCACCAACTACAAGTTCTCTTTAGCATCTTTTGTTGTCAGGATCCTAAAGAGAATTGTTTATAGAGTAATAGTACCAGTTCAGGGTAGCCTCAACTGATGCTCAGGGTCAGTAGTTTAATACCCAGCACAACTGGGATTGCAAGAATGACTCGTTTTTTGAAAGAAGTAAGTGCTCTAGGTTGTTAGCAGTGGGATTACATTTCCTAGTTCTAACTTGGGCTAAGCAAATTCTAAAATATTATGTAGCTCAAACAATGTACATCTAGGGTCACGTTGCCCATGGGCAATAATATGGAACTGGGTAAAGATGTCTAGAAGTATCCTCCAGCTTTAGCTGGTTTTATGAGCCTTTAATAAATATATAATAATAGAGAAGGTTGGATTTCTCCAGGGAGAAACCACTATGGACTACAACCCACCAAGGTGTCAGGGAGGAGGAGAGGCCTGGAGATAGTTTATGAACAATTTTTTTCTTGTAAGCAGACCATCACACAATGCCACTAGTCAGTTACCTGCAAGTTTGGCATCTCATTTTCCCATCTAACTGCAAGTGCTCATTGGAATTGTCAGGTTGATGAACTGAGCTCCTGATCAAGGTCTAAACAAGGAAAGCTATGGATAGTCTCTCCCAGAACCCCTGAGATAAATACATAGTGGCTTTCAGATGCTGGAAAGTGTGGGGGTAGTGTGATTGGATGGGAATGAAGGAACACACAGGCACAGCTGAGACTGCTGAGTAACTATGTCTCTCTGCTGAGGACTTTTCTTGTTCATATTAGGAGTGACTCTCAGAAGTAGTGTTTCCATTTCTAACTGCTTGTGTTTCTTTAGTGATAAGAGAGGAGTAGCAACATGGAATAGACATCTTGGAAATTAAAAATGCCATCTTAAAGGTCTAATAAGGAAGACCCTTTAAGTGTGCATGAGAAGGCTATTCTTGGTTGTCAACTTGACTGTATCTAGAATGCACTACAATCGAGAGATGAAGGGCACACATGTGATCTTGAGACAGGAAGGCACAGGCTTTTGACCCAGATCTGGGGATGGGATGACACATACCTTTAATCCAGATCATGCAGTGGGAATGCATACCTTTAATCTGGGCCACACCTTCTGCTAAAAGCATGTATAAGGACAATGGAAGAATTCTCCCTTCTTCACCTGCTTGACCTCAAATTGCCAGCACATCCATTTCTTCACTGCCATTGGAGCCTACTTCTTTGGGATCCCAGCATACAGAAAAGACCAGCTGAGACACCCAGCCTTGTGGGACCACGCAATTACTAGATTTTGGATTATCCACTCACAACTACAAATTGTTGGATTAGTTGGACTATAACCAGTAGTCTTTCCAATAAATTGCACATATATGTATATATATGTATATGTATATACACACATTCTATAAATTCCATGATTCAAGAGAATCCTGACTAACACAGTGTTTTTTATAGCAACCAATATGTAGCATTTCTTAGAATTCTAAAATGTTGAAATATTGTTCAGACTGCCCTATTACTCAAGGTACCTCTGAGTTTCATAAAAACATAAAAATACTCCCATGAATCTACAAGGATGACCCCAGCTAAGACTCCTAGCAATAGTGGACCTGAACTGGTCATCTTCTGTGATCAGATTGATGACTACCCCAATTATTATTGGAAATCTTTCATCCAGTAACTGGTGGATATAGATGTAGAGACCCACAGCAAAAAATTAGGCTAATCTTGGGGAATTCTGCTAAAGAGAGGAAAGAAGGATTGTAGGACATCACAAGAAAACCCACAAAACAACTAAGCTAGACTCATAGGAACTCACAGAGTCTGAACTAACAACCAAGGAGCCTGCATGGGACCAACCTATGACCTCTACATATATGTGACAGTTGTGTAGCTTGGTCTACTTATGGGACTCTCAACAATGGGAGAATTGGCTGTCCTTAATGCTTTGACTAGCTCCTAGAAGTCTATTTTTCATGCTGGATTGCCTTGCCCAGTCTGAATACAGGCAGAGGTGCTTAGTTTTATGGCAACTTGATATGTCATTCTTTGTTGATAGCCATGGGAGGCCTGCCCCTTTCTGAACAGAAACAGTGGATGGGAGGATGGAGGAGGAAATGGGAGGATAGGAGGGAAACCTTTGGTCATGATGTAAAATAAATAAAGGAATTAAATAAAAAGAACATAAACATAACAAAGCAAGTGTTACAGTTAAGAAATGTTCATAATAGTGTATCTTCATTGTGTGAAATTGCAATGAAGAGCAAAAAAAGTCATATTATTTATGCAAGCAAACCTTCAACTGCAAAAGTTGTGGCCACAGTGTGTGACAGGCACTTTGTTGATATGGGAAAGCCATCAATCCTGTAAGTAGAAGACATGGACAGGAAACCTGCTTAGAGCAATGGCAATATGCTCTCCAGAAGGTATAGGTTTTGCTATTATCTGAGTTTTTGGGTATAAGCTTTGGGTGATTATAATTCATTCCCACAAGTAAAGAGGTATATTGTACTTCTGGGATGGGTGGACAGTAGCAACTGTGAAGGGTTTTCAAATTTAGACTTTGCTCTGGATAGCAATTCTCAACATTTTGGAGCCAGTACTAAGTCTTACAATTCAAAGAAGATAGCAGACATATTGTCTGAGCTCCTGCTGTGAACAACAGTGGCTCACCAGGTAAACTAAAGATGGTTCACCCAACAATTAGATGTAGGACAATCATTCTCCCGCTTGACACTTTGGGGGTGAACCCTTGTAAAAAGAGACCCCATGGTGACTGGCAGCAATATCAGACATTCAATTCTTACCTTTGTAGAAATATAAGATCAAGATGAGTAAAGAGAAGTTGCCTCATTTAGGAAAGAAACCTACCTTGTGAGTAGACAGACACCTTATATGCTCTACAGACCCCCTTCTAGGCCCCGCCTCACAAAAGTTCTGGAGAAAAACCTTCATGCATGAACCTTAGAAAACATTCAACATCAAAACTACAAAACCTTTAAACTTAAGGCACATGGAGGGGTATGCATGAGTCAGGGTTCTCTAGAGGAACATATAGGATGAACAGGTATTAAAAGGGCAGTTGTTAGGCTGGCTCACAGGATATGAACAGGGTATTCAAACAATGGCTGTCTGAATCATGGAGAGGCTGAGAACCAGCTAGCCACTTAGACTTTGATGGTGGACACTTTGGCACCCCGAATTTTATCATGGAGAGGCTAAGAATCAGGCTTAGACTATTACAATGCTTTGGTAGCCTCAATATAAAGCAGAAGTCCTAAAGGATTCATGAAAATCCACCTTTCTTCATACATCATGTCAGAAAGCTGATGAAGCTGGGTTCTAATGTCAAGAATTGCAGTAGAAGCTACAGCAATAGCATAGATACACTTGCTTACAAGTAGTAAAGGCAGGCAAAAAGTAATAGCTCATCCCTTGAACCTTCTGACATCTGGACCATCCACTCTCAGGGAAGGTCTTCCCAAATGGTTAAGTCCAACCAGCTCCCAAATAACGACATGGAGACTTATTCGTTATGAATGCTCAACCTTAGTTTTAGCTTGTCTCAATAGCTCTTATAGCTTAATTTAACCTGTTTCTATTCACCTATGTTTTGCCTCATGTCTTTGTACCTTTCTTTCATCCTGTATGACATACTTTCCTGCTTCTTCCATGTCTTTCTGTCCTCTGGTGTCTCCCTGGCATCTCTTTTATTTCTTCCCCTTTTTCCTCCAAGCCTAAGTTCCTCCTTCTACTTACTCTCCCTGACTAGAAGCTCCTCCTATAACTGCTCCAACACTATTAGCGATTCAGCTTTTAATTAGACCAATCAGGTGCCTTAGATAGGCAATGTGAAACAGTAATACATCTTTACATAGTTAAACAAATGCTCCACATCATAAACAAATGCAACACATCTTTACATAGTTAAAGAGATGCAACATATCTTTTTATAGTTAAACAAATTTTTCACAACCTGAATTCTTACAAGTGATACCCTCACAGACATGACCAAGTCTTGTTAGTTGATTTTATATCTAATTAGATTGACAACCAAGATTAACTGCCACAGAGTAGATTACTTTAAAGTGATGCTCACATCATAGTACTGGGAATTGAAATATGATGAATATCCAGAAAGATGGATTTCTTGAGAAACTGATTTTGGACATGATTGTTGGAACTGGGGTGTTGGAATCCTATAGAGGAGTCTACTGGGCTTTCTGCACTCTTCTCCCTGCAATGGGGTCTTACTAGTGGGGTGAGTTTGAGAAGCGAAACTAAGAGCATCCTTTTCCTTCTTGTTCCAGTGATGTGATGGCTAAAAATCCACCTCCTACTTGGTCTTCCATCATGTGAAGAAGCAGTCTTCCTGGGATGCTCACAATGCTACAATGCCAACTTGTCTTCTTTTTTTTAAGTTTATAAACTATATCATAAAAATATTGCAAGCAAACAAAATATCACACGCAAAAATTAACCAGACCCAAAGTCTATACAACTCAATGAACTTCTTTTATTAATTATACAATGTCAGGTGATGGTTGTCTGAAGACTATTGTTTGACAAGCATATTTTGTTTTTTATTTAATTTTCACAATTCATAATTTTTCCTAAGTGTACATTTATATTGTCTTAAGGGTAATATAGGAGTAATAACTATCATAAGGACTCAAACCAGAGGAGATACAGGTGCATATATTTGTAGAAAATCATATTTTATGACACATGTATCTAAAAATGTGTTGCTGCAGACAAAGGGGAGTGCCCTCTACTTTTGGATAATTTCCATCTGAGAGAGGTGCACACCTGCCCTTCTCCTTTTTTAATCTGTTCAGCTCTGTGAGCCCACACCCTCTGCTTAGCAGTAAAAGTTGCCCTTTGATTAAGATATCATCTGAAAATGGATTTCTGCGTTAAACACTAACGCAGTCGCAGTTGCATGGCCTGCAAAAATAATAAAGCATGCTTCTCACTCTTCCAAACACACCAACTGGAGTTGCATTATTTCACCAACTCATGCTCACTCTGAGGAGGTCTTCAGCCTCCCTAGAACAAACCTCAGTTTCTCATGCATGAGGAAGCAAATAAAGGTTCTCTGGCCTCTGAGTACCTTATTCCCCTTGCTCCTTTTCCATGTGAACTGGGTATCCATGGAAACAGCTGAAGGATTAATACTCGAAATAGACAATCATCCCTTTCTCTCTGAACAATACAGTACAAATAGTGATTGTGCAGGAAAGGTATGAATTATTGCAGCAAATTAGAAGGTACAGTTGGAAAATACAGGCAGGAGGGAGGTGGTCAAGGTTACATCTCCAAACACGTTCTTTATACACACAGTGCATCTGTCATACATGAACCCATTAGGTTCCATGAAAACTTCATCTGGTCATTTAAAGCACAATTTCTTAAACTTTTATCCCACTCATGACTTCTTCATTCTTAAAAGATTTTCATATGATCCTAGTCATTTAAATATTTAAATTAGATATACAAATCAAATAGTCACTTGAATAAATCATGAGAAAATTCATTTTAATTTAAGTCTCTGGTATACATATCTTACTAGTGGCTAAAAATTTGCCCAGTAATGAGGTAGGTGTTATTAATTTTTACATAAAGAAGTAAACTTTGGCTGAATATATGGGACTTCAGGATACAGAGCACCTTCAATACTTTTCAAAGTTGGTTGAAAGTTTGATTTTATATTTGTTAATGTTCAGAGTGTTGCTTTGCCTAACATAAGATAAAATGAAAGAAGTAAGTTTAGCCCATCTCAGACATTGTTAGAAACCTTGTTCTAATCCCAAGCCCAAACGCGTTGAATGATTCTCTGTGAAACTTAAGTCAGCAAATCAAACAATACCTGAGGTGAGATCCCAATATTCCAAGACAATCACATCCAAAAAGGAACAAGGTAGCAAAATATCACAGACCACAGTTTTCTGTACTTAAACCTTTGCATTTCCCTAGAGCAGAAGACTCTACACACACTGCAGCTCATAACAGTCTGTGGCCTTTGAGCTGAGCTGAGGTGACTAGGCAGCACTCACTGTATCATACCACAAATGCAATACAGAGGGCATATGTTGTATTCTTAGAACCAAGACTGCTGTGGAAGAGCCAACATGGTCGGGCGGGGAGCATTGCTGACAGAAGCACCTCAGACTCACATAGTTCTGACTGTGAATTAATTTTTAGTTGCCTTTTACCCTTCTTCAGATTTTCATGACTCCTGCCTTCAGTCCCAGGGTTGTGACTCACAGTTGAAGACAGCGTGGTTTAATCAATCTGGGCCTGGGGCCTACTTGGCTTTTTGGCGATAGTGGTAACTATAACCCAGGCTTGTAACTGGAGTGAGCAATAGATGGTAAAGTCTAGCCTGCCATGCTAGCTTGTGCCATTCATGCCCCATGTCAGCATGGCAGAAACATACTCTGGGATTGTGTTGTGGTTGACATTGTAATCTGAGATGAATACACATCCCTGTAACATAATATAGAATTATGTAGTAATATAGCACAGGAGATGGTATTCATGGAGTAATTTTGATGTTCTGAAGAGCTACAGAAATTA
>NW_004949103.1:9790017-9808987 GCF_000317375.1 Microtus ochrogaster
AGAGAGAGAGAGAGAGAGAGAGAGAGAGAGAGAGAGAGGTGGTAATCAGAGGATTATTTAATTGAAAATAAATTTAGGGGATAAGAATTATGATATTCATTGGATACATGAGGTCCAGAGAAATGACATGGCTTTGAAAACCCAGAACTGTGTAGAGGAAGAGGCTGGACTTCATCTCAGGCCTGGCTTTACTGCCCATGTGCAGAAGATCTCACCTCTTATTGGATTCTTTTATGTCTTAGCAAATTGTGCTGCTTTGTTCATATAGATTTTTATACTTTTAAAAATTAAGATTTGTTGTAGGTGTTTAAAAATGTCAATTAGCAATGATCAGCCTGATAACATTAGGAAGTGAATTAGCAGAATAATTCTTGTTAATGTATAAAAGGAAAAGGTACATTGTATCATCTGTTTAGTGGACAAAGTGGCCTTGGCTGAAATTTAATTTCCACTAGTAATTACATTTAAAACATCAGGAAACACTGGAAGACTTCTTTTAACACATTACAGAATCGACAGCATCAGAGTAAACCACAAAACTGTTGTCATTAAAGCCGGGGAAAATTCAAAAATCTGCTGTTTCCACCACCCCTCACCACAGTTTAAGCTTTGGCGAGCTCAACAAAAAAAAAAAAAAAAAAAAAAAATAACCTGATTGGTTAAAACATAGGTGGGAGGAGTAAACAGAACAGAATGCTGGGAGGAAGAGGAAGTGAGCTCAGACTCGACAGCTCTGCTCTCTGGTGCAGAGACACCATGCTCCACTCTCCTGGGCAGACGCACGCAATGAAGCTCTGACCCAGGATGGACATAGGCTAGAATCTTCCCAGTAAGCCATCTCGTGGGCTACACAAATTATAAGAAATGGGCTAGTCCAAATGCTTCAGCATTGCCAGGACATAATTTCATTTCATTGTATTTCATTCACAGGTTTCTAAGGAGGCCAGAAGAAGGAGTCAGAACCCCTGGACTTGGATTTACAGGTTGTGCCTGCTAGTTTTTTGTCAACTCGACACAAGATAGTGCCATTTGAGAAGCAGGAACCTCCACTGAGAATGCAGTTTCTTGACTGATGAATTGTGGGGAAGGGTTCAGTTAACTATCGATGGTGATACCCCTGGGTTGGTTGTGGTCCTGAGTGTTAAAAGAAAGCAAGTTGAGAAAGCCAGTAAGCAGCATCCCTCAATGGCTTCTACATCAATTCCATCTTGTAGGCTCCTGCCTGAGTTCCTGCCTTTAGTTCCTTGGATGATGAACTATACTTTTATGCAAAATAACTGGTTTCCTCCCAAAGTTGGTCATAGTGCTTTCACAGAAATAGAAAGTAACTAAGAAACAGGGGGTTGCAAGCTGTGCCATGTGGTTGCTGGGAACTGAACTCAGGTCTCTTGGAAGAGTAGCAAGAGATCCTAACCACTTAGCTATCTCTCCAGCTCCATGATCTGATTTTTAAAAGAAATACTATGTTATTTTTTTAAAACTAGCAGTCTGGTGATGATTTTATGTTTTGATTCTAGTGGGGCTGGAAGGATAAAGAATGTCTCACACTTGTGACTATCAATGGGTGTGGGGTTCAGTGAGAAGTGCCCATTTGGAGACTTCTCTTACTGAGACACTGACATGCTTCTTTGTTTGGAAAAACAAAACAAAACAAAACAAAACAAAATAAAACGGCAACAAAGAACCTCTCCAGATGCTCAGGGCAGAGACAAGACCCTCAAATCCAGACTTGACTGTCCCAAAGTGCAAATGTCCACCACTGTTTCTAACTGTTCTCTTGTAATTTCCCAATCTCCATTTTCAAGATAAGGAAAATTTCTGTTGGACCAGATGGACAAATTCTTGGGAGCCTGTGCACATTCCTTGTAGTAATATGAGCAGCAGGGCTGCGTCCCCAGCAACCCAGGCCACCTGCTAGCTTATGCCCCGAAATAACAACACACAAATTGTATTAATTTAAAAACTGCATGGCCCTTTAGCTCTAGCCCCTACTGGCTAATTCTGATATCCCGATCAACCCATCTCTAATAATCTGTGAGCACCGGTCTTACTGGGAAGATTCTAGCCTACGTCCATCCTGGGTCGGAGCTTCATCACATGTGTCTTCCCAGGAGCGGGGCATGGCGTCTCTCTCCAGAGAGCAGAGCTGTCAAGTCTGAGCTCACTTCCTCTTCCTCCCAGCATTCTATTCTGTTTACTCCTCCCACCTATGTTTTAACCAATCAGGGCCAAAACTTCTTTAATTGCTTAACCAATGAAATCAATAGATTGATATATGACACTCCCACATCAGTTCCTGCTTGAACAGTATGTTGTGCCTTTTGGACCACAACATGAAGGTAGTTATGGTATCCTGTGATGAAGGAGCAATGATGGTGTGAAAGGCAGGTACCCAAACTCAGAGTCTTCAGGAATTGTTCTGTATCTCATAATCTAATGCTTGGTTGTTCCTTGTTATTTGGTTTTATCTCTGGATCTTACTTAGAATAGCAGCTGGAAGCTGTTGGTGCAATAGAAAGAACACAGGCTTGTAGTGAGTCACACTCCCAAGCTCAGGCATCTACTCTATTACCCATCCACCTGATGTCATTAGGCATCTTCCTGAATGTCTGTCTTTTTTCCTTTGTTTCCTCACCAGTTCGATAATGCTATTCATGCCTTCTTCCCCTTAGTCAAGTATGAGGATTAGAATCAATGTGTGCAAAGCATTTGGCATCCAAAGAAATGCTTCATACCAGAAGCTGTTGTGATTACTCACCAGCTGGCTTTCCTACGTTTCTGGACAAGCCTGCTTGAAACAAGGGTCCTTTCAAGGGCTGGGGATGATCAGTGTTAATCTGGGTCTAAGGAAAATAGGATGGTAGGGTCACCTCATTTTTAAGGGCAAACAACTACCACTGAAAAGCTTATGATTCTGTGAGGGGAATGAACATAGTTCCCTCCCTCTGCCCTGCTCCTTCAACAAGACTGCTCTGCAGAGGGCTCTTTCTCTCTCCTAAGCTTCTGCCTGGGAGCTTTCAGTAAAGCCTGCAAGTTTCCAGGCCCTGCTAGTACAGCTGGCAGGAGAGATTTGGCTTGTTCCCTATGGAGCCTATGTTTTCCACAATTTCCACTATAAAATGACAGTGTTCATTTTGTGACAATGATGTCAAAGCTATACTTGAAATGTCTACTGCATTAAAACAATTTCACACTCATTCCTGAATCTCAAAGGATCTCTTTTAAGGCCTCTTTACTTTCATTGGAATGCAACAAAAGAATTTGTAGCCCCCCAAAGAGTGAACCACTACTTTGAACAAAGGACAATTTGAAAAGGGAGAGAATGGCTTCTCAGAATGGCCTAAATCCATACTCAAAGATGTTGTAATATGAGCGGCGGTGCTGCGTCCCCAGCACCCCGGCCACCTGCTAGCTTCTGCCCTAAATAACAACTCACAAACTGTATTCATTTAAACAGTGCTTGGCCCATTTCTATCTAGCCTCTTCTAGGCTAACTCTCCCACCTAGACTAGCCCATTTCTAATAATCTGCTGTAGCCCACGAGGTGGCTTACCAGGGAGATTATAGCCTACATCTATCCTGGGTTGGAGCTTCATCGCGTGCATCTGCCCGGGAGAGGGCAGCATGGCGGTTCTGCTCCAGAGAACAGGGCTGTCGAGTCTGAGCTCACTTCCTCTTCCTCCCAGCATTCTGTTCTGTTTACGCCTCCCACCTATGTTTTAACCCATGAGGGCCAAGCAGTTTCTTTATTGCTTAACCAATGAAATCAACAGATTGATATATGACACTCCCACATCACAAAGAAAAGGACCTAGGGCATGTGGACTTGGAGAGACACAATACACATTGTCAGGAACAAAGATGCTTAACTGAGCAGTAGCCATTTTCAGAAAATTCTCTGAACATTAGCAGAGGGAGGGAGCAAGGAAGAGAGAGGGGAGGAGAGGGAAGGAGAGAGGAGGAGAAAAAAGGAGAGAGGAGGGGAGGGAAGGAAAGAGGAAGTTTTCCCTATCCCGGGTGGTAAAATTCTAGAATGAATAGAAAACAAGAAGAAGTATGGATGGGGGGTGAGACCCTTGAGAGCATTTCTCCAATCTCTTTAATTTATAGTTTTAATAACATTTCAATACCCTTTACAACTTTTCAGCATCAAGTTTGGAAAGCGTGTTCATCTAAACACCACTCACAGGAATGTGTTAGGTTTCCTTCAATACTTAAACTTCTTTAGGATCTTAAATACCACCTTGACACTCCTGATGGAGAACAGGTGAGAGCAGATGCTAAGTTCGGTTAAGTGAGCAGAATCTCCAGCGTGCCTGAGTATGGGAATGTTATTCCCCCACCTGCCTCATGGACTCAACACTCCATCATGGTCCTTGCCTTTACTCTAGCACTTTCCTGCAGTTTAGGAGCAAACAGGGCATTGGGATTTTTCCTGCACTGGTTCAAGCTTGACATTTACTTATTTACTTATTTATTACCTGCCTCACGTTTCTGAACTTCGGAAAGAAAGCACTGGCCATCTTCCCAGTCTGGGGAAGAAGGAATGAGATGCAAAGCGTTCCTTGGTAGGGGGACATTGTTTAAGAATGCCACACCTCTGAGCTACAATAGCTTTAATTTGCTGTGCTTTGCTGCACATTACTTATACTTTATCCCAAAGAAACTTATAAGCACCTTAAGTGTAGACACCAGGTACAAGGATGTCTTTTATGTTTCCCTATGATTCTGTATTGTTTCAATAAGAGAATTTTGGTGAATAAACTCTTAGTAACTCTTTACCAGTTTATTAGTGATTATGTAATTATAATAGGGTATTAAAAGAAGGGTTGTGCTGACTGGTTTTGTGTGTCAGCTTGGCACAAGCTAGAGTCATCAGAGAGAAAGGCGCCTCAGTTGAGGAAATGCCTCCATGAGATCCAGCTGTAAGGCATTTTCTCATTTAGTGATCAAAGGGAGTGGGCCTAGTCCATGGTGGGTGATGCCATCCCTGGGGTGCTAGTCCTGGGTTCTATAAGAAGGTGGGTTGAGCAAGCCATGGGAAGCAAGCCAGTAAAGCAGCTCCCCTCATGGCCTCTGCATCATCTCCAGCCTCCAGGTTCCAGCCTTGCCTATTTTCCTGCTCTGACTCCTTTCAGTGATAGACAATGAAATGTAAGCCAAATAAACCCTTTCCTCCCCAAATTGCATTTTGGTCATGGTGTTTCATCACATCAATAGAAACCCTAAGACAGGAGTTGACCAATTACCAACAGATGGGTTAATAAATGATGGTATATTCCATGAGTAGAACATTATACAGAAACTGAAACTGTGTACTGAAAGAATTCTTAAGGAACTGACTCATGTTATGTTATGTATTACAAAGCACATAGACATGATCGTTAATTCTTTATCTGACCAGTGCTGTAAAGCATTTGAGTCAAGAAGCAAAGGCTAAATGGTTCTCTCAGGGAGGTGGAATTGTAGCAGGTCTCCATATCCTGACACCATGTTGGAGGCACTGTTTTGACCTTGGAACCCAGCACATAGGTCCTAATACTTGCCTTAAAAGGAACAAAGATCTAAACTTTCGAATCCCTGGTCTATAGTTCCCAGATCCAGGAAAGTCCCTAAATATGCTATTCTTCCTTTTTGTCTTCTATAGTTTAGCTTTTTGATAACTGTTCTTATTAACTGAACTGTATCAACCAAGATGTGTGGGTTTTGGCGGAGAGGGGCATAAAAGACAAAGATTGGTGAAGCTCAGAGCTGCAGGATTGGGACAAGTTCCCCATGCTACTGCCAGCCAGTAATATAGACTCTCTATGCGGCTTTAAGGATGTCCATGTATACTCTCTGGTAAAGTTATCTGGGACAGTGGGATACTGGGAGCCTCGGATCTCCTGGGCTGATAGTGTGGGGGATCAGACAGCACCTGGAGGTGCTCACTCTGAGACTCAGGAACTTCTCCCACCTCTGCTCTTGTTGGCCCGGAGGCTTCTGTCATCTTCACCATAAATAGGAAACTACAGAAAGTTACCTGATCTATTCCCTCCAGAGTCGATTCTAAGCCTGCTTATGGTATCTCCTGCATAGGACACTTAGAAAAAGCCAGAAAGGGTCCAGGATTCAAGTGAAACGTCACCAGATCCCTGATTTCAGTCTGCGGTGGTGACTACCCCTAGTTGTCTTTGTTGCTGCCTGCCTGTGTATCTCTATGTGTTTCTCTCAGTTCTGTTGATTGGAGAAGTTCTAAAATGGGAGGGGGAGTAAGCAGTTCCAAGACACAGTTGAAGTGCATGTTAAAATATTTCAGAGAGGGTTTCGTGGATGATGATGGATATATTGACCAGCAGTTACTCTAGTGTGAGATCCACCCCTCTGACTTAAGACGTGTACCCCCTGTTGGGGACACAAATCCTTCTGGCTTACCCAGATCACCCAGAGAAACTCAAAACTGCTACCTGCTCTCTCAATCCCATTGAAGAAAATTGACTTCCCGCACTCCCTATGTCTCAGCGTGGCCCTTGTCCCACGGAGATGGTATACAAAGTGATCCCACCACTGAGTGCTGCATTATGGAGGCTCAGGCTAGCCAAGCCACTGATGGCTCCAGCTGCAGGGGGCACCTACCACTCTTAAGTGTAAACTACTCAGTAGGGCCAGCCCTCTTCTTCAAGGAATAAAGTGGCATAATAGATTATTCTCTTTAGTCACTATATTTTCAATGGACTTTTTAATGTAACAATGGATAACAGAGATAAATTGTCTGGGGCATCATCAGCAAAGACTACATAAGGACAACATATATGAATGATTTTCTAGAACTGATGAATAACCTAAAATGGCGAGGTGGAGGAAGAAACTGGAAGTCACCAATGGGGAGTCAATGAAGCAGCTGTTTCTGGATGTTTCCCGCCCTCTTTGGTTCTTTTACTGTTGTGCTTAGTCTCCTTATTGCAAAGCAATGTGCTATTCTAGAAAACACCCAATGTTTACAGTCTAGGAACATCCTAGACAAATCTCAATTGTCATCTACGTTGCATAGCAACAGGCCCAGTCCTCTCAAAAGACCGTGTCTGCCCAGATGTCCTTCACAGAACTCGGGATGCTCTGACTCTTGCCATCTAGTTTGCAAGGCATGTTCATCTAAAACCATCTACTGGATATGTTAGGTTTTCTCTAATGCTTAAAGTCCCTTCCCCACAGATTTTGCCCTCAACTGGTGGAAGCTATCTTACCTTAAAGGTCCCAGCACTTTCACTTACCTCGGGAATGATCCAGAGCCAGCGATGGGGAGACTCAGGTGTGCTAATGTTGACGTTAGCACAAGAGGAGTCACTCTTTAAGGACGTTTATTCACCCAGACTCTCTTCTCACAGAACAGCTCATGATTACGGGCGTAGGAAGTTCACAGCTTTCTTTGGCTGCATTTCCTTACTTAGTCAGTATTTCCCATTCCCTAAGTGGTTGATCTCCAAACAAAATTCCCCTCATAAATCCCATGTCGTCAAATTCCAGTCTCAGACACATACTTTCTTTTAGATTCCTCTTGGAGGTCCAAACTGTGCTGAGGTGAGAAGCTGAAATTGCCTAGCATGAGTGTATCAAACAGATTCAACAACTGGTAACAGCTCTCCTCACCTCATTATTGCTGTAAAGTGGGAAAGATGCGAGGAATTTCTTTCAACATGAAAGCTACTCAAGCGAAGTTTTCTACACTCAGTATATAAAGACAAAGGAAGTAGTCGAGGGACACTGACTTTCAAAAGTGGGGCTATTAATATTCATACTTATTGTATGGAGTAACTAAAAGCTGTGCTGGTAGTATTGGTGAGTTCTCTAGAAGACACCCTCAGTAGGGGGACTCAAGACCTCTCCACTTGCATTAGTCTCTGCCTTCCCAGGCTAGAGGCTCTATGCTCCATCCTAACCTGCTGTCCCAGCAACAAGATGCCTTCTGCTGTGGTTTCAGTGTGTCTCCTAAACTCCACATATTAGAAGCTTAATTAGTGGTACCGTGTGTGGAGAGGTGGGGTCTTTAAGACGTGACAAAGTCAGCTGCCCTCAGCAGCTCTGGGTGTGTGCACAAGATCAGTCCAGTCAGCATCCTAGCAGGAAGCAGGCAGGTTCCTAGCAGCCCTCACTCCTAACTGAGGAGGTATTGACAGGGGATAGTTTCTAGGGGAGGGAGAGTTAGTGTTTCAAGGGTGTGGCCACTGGTGACTGGACCTTACTTCTGTGGATGGGCCCACACTTAGGAGTATATGGTCAGCACCAATTGGACTTACTGGGTTATTAAAAGGCAAAAAGAGGGTATGGAATTGGGAGGGGGTGGCAAGTTGAGTGAGTGGACCTGAGAGGAGTTGGGGGTAAATAGAATCAAAATATATTTCATGACATTCTCAAAGTATAAAAATACAGTGTTAAAAATAATTAACAATGTTATTGGAGTTTTGCTCCCATCAGTTATGCATGCTATTATCACAGAGTGGGTGAGCTATCCTGGAAGTGGGTTTCTCATAAGGGTGTAGGAAAGCCACTTCCTCCTCCCTGTCCCTCCATCGACCCTCTCACCTTCTGCCTTGGGGTGGCACAAGAAAGCCCTTGCCAGGCCATGGCGCCTTGGTGTCAGGCTTCTAAGCCTCAGTGTTGATAAGAAAATTTCTTCTCTTTATAAATCTTATAGCAACACAAAATAGAAAAAGAGAGCCCTCTGTACTTTGGCCTAGAGGTTCCAGTGACCAGGATGTTGTACGAGGGCAGGGGTGTACTTCCCAGGATCTGTCAGCGGCATGCACATATTTCCTGCCTGCCCTAGGCAGCATTTCTGAGCCTAAGAGGACTGGCTGGCATGACTCTCATCTTTTCTGGCTGCCCATTTGTGGGTAACCAATCAGTTTTTATGTGACTGGCTGCCTGGGAGTGTATTCTGTCTCAGAGAAGTCGGTGGGCAGTAAGCCTGCTTCACACGGGTATTATAATACCACTCCGTTTGGTGTCTGGATATTAAGTGAATTATGAGACGTCTTGACACTTCTCATAATTGTGAGCAGATGGACTCACAAGTACTCACACCAAAACTCAGATTCAGTTACTTTGGTCATTAACACGGTTTATTATTGGCACACTTACCAGTAAAGCATACATAAAATACAGCTGTTTTATGACACACGGAGCCACTGTGTCTTTACATGTATAGAGGAACATATTAATATGCAAATGGAAAAATTAGTTCTCTTATAAAGCTTCACATAAATACACTGAACTTGCCCCAAAAGAAAAGTTCCCATGAGAGAACCAGGTGAAGGATTTACAAAATATTATACAAGAACTATAGCATGAAAAAAAAAAAAAAACCAACCACCAACTCAGTCAACTCAGTTACAATTAAAAAAAGAAGAAATACAAAAAGTTTCAGATTTATTAAGCTTTCCACAAAATTAATGGATTACATGGCTTGAAAATATTTGGACCCACAGCGAGTTCACAAATGCATACACTTCCCAGGGTCCGTTTATCTCTGTGTACATAGTAAAATCTACCCATATATTTTTGAGGATTCCTTGTTTCAGTACTTGGCCTAAACTGAAACAACTCAGACTCAAGAACCAATTAGGGTTGGCTTGCCAGAAACTCACCTAGCTGTGTCTTCTTGGGCTCTTGCTATGCAGAAAACCAATGGAAAGTGAAGGGGGGAAAATACATTTAAATTACTTTCCCAAAGCAGATTTTCTTTTCTTTTCTTTTTCTTTTTCTTTTTTTTTTGTTTTACTGAAACAAGAAACTCTCAAATACAAGTCAAAAAGCAGAAAATATTTTACAATATTAAAAAGTCATCTCTAGTTGGGGGTCAGCATGTGACTGTGATCCTGAGCACGTTCGGACAGCATGGCCTCCGGTAGGTGCATGGACAGGAAGTTGAACACAAAGAGGGAGGGAAGACCGTGCCAGGAGGTGGGATAGCCTCTGCTGCTGCCAATTACCGCCAGGGACAGTGTCTGTACTTGGTGTGAAGGCCTCCAAGGAGAGGCCACGGAGGCTCATTTGAACAATCCTCTCAATTAAAAAAACAAAAAAAAAATCGCAAGAAAGCAAACCAGGTTGTTATGTTTAGAAATAGGTTTTTGCATGGAAACGTTTTGTTTGTGTGGGTTTAAATTTCACCTCTTTCCTCTCCTGATAGAGATTTGCGACTGGAATTCTACCCCACTGGGCCTATGGGACAGTGGAATCAGGCGCCGGGCAGGCCCATCTTACTGGGAAGCCTGGGGTGGGGGATTTTCTGATTTGGTCTCTTGCGTGGCGGGAGGTTTACTGTTCCACGGGCTGTTGTTCCCCAGGGCAGGTGAATTGTTGAAGTCTTCCTCGTCGTCCATGCCGTTGGCCGCATCATACTGCGTGTTTTCTAATCTAGTGATTAGCCTTTCGTCCTCGTCCCCAAACTCACCTCCCATCAGAGTTGGCTCTCCTACCACCATCACATCCTGTGAACAGCAGCTGACATTATTACAGGGAAACCTTAGGGGAGAGAAGCTCAGCTTAAAACAACACCGGGAGGCGCTCGGGGGACCTAGGACAGACACACTCGTGTGCGCTGTACAACCGGGTCAAGTCTCAATGTCGGGGGGCCGAGACGCATATTGGATTTCTACAGGAAATAAACATCGCCTCCTGATGTGTAACAACCACGCGAGTTTATGTCCTTAGTGCGCAGCCTGACACCGGAGAACGAGCAATGCTAGCAATCTGCAGAAATAAAAAAATGGATTTTTCAAAATTAAAAAAATCCACGCTTGGAACTTGCTGACCCGGGGAACTTCTGAGAGGGCAATAGAACCTTTTTGACAATACCTTCCAAAAATCGCCACTTTCACTGAGGCCTGGTGAGTGGCCCTGTCATCTTGCAGAGAGCTGGGACACACGGATACATAAGGTACCTTCCTACAATACCCACACAACTCATTCCGAATGGTATTCTCGGTCCCCAGGATGATACACATTTTAATTGAAGACAGAATCCCTCTCTTTTCTACTCTGCCAGGTCCTTTTATGCAGCCAATATCCTTGACATTCTGCTACTTAATTATGGTAATTAATTTAGGTAAAGTTTTCGATAAAAACAATGTTCACACTGATTTGACAATTTGCATAGCTAATTAAGTCATTAGCAAAAACCTGCTGATTGCCAACAAGCCCTGAATTTACCATCTGTTATTTCATGGTGCCTGTCACCTATCTCCACACAGGCAACCCTGCTACCAATCTGGGCAGTAAAGAGAACCAGTCTGTCCAGCTGGTCCCATAAAAGAAAGATGAAGAGCGAGCTAATTATAATTACACCGATGGAGCTGGCAGTCATTAGGGATGGGGACAAGCGAGAAGAATCTGAGTAATCACTCCTTTAAGTACAAATTGTTCTTCCATGCAAACAAGAAAGCTACCTACTGGAGCTGGGAGCTCCTGGAGAAGCCACAGCTGGAGCAGCCTGGGCTGGAGTAGGGGCAGGGCTACACGCAAGACATAGCTCCAGCGTCTTTGTTCAAAGGGGATTCATTATATAGGAATGTGACCCAGGTGTGGGGCAGGCTAGCTTTCTTCTGGGTAGGAGCCGAGCAGCATTTTACTTAAAGGCTCAAGGCTTGAGGAGGGCATGTTACTCTCAGCCTCTAGGAAGCAACAAAAAGTTTTGCTAGGCCAGCAGCATTGGAGTGATGGGCGTGCAGCTCTTTGCAGCAAAGTTAATTCAGTAAAACGTTTGACCCCTGGGCATTTTTTCTAAAACCTTGGGGAGCTTTGCCTAGCCTCTGGACAAGGGAGCAACATTCTCTGATACCATCTAGAACTATGAAGGTGTCCCTTGAACAAACTCCTTAATCAGCACCTTGTCTATTCCGGGATGGAAAACCCTGTTTTGATTATTCCTTCCCTGCGTCCTTCTTTATTTGGATGAGATGATTTTCCGCACTATGTTTTTTGACTAGTCATTCTTGTGAACTTGTAGTTTTTTGTTTTTTGGGTTTTTTTTTTTTTTTTAAGGAGAAATGGCTCAGGTGGAGTAAATACATGAAATGTGAACTTGGTTAACTCAGCAATAGAGGTACTGCTAAGGGTACTGGTCAGATACTGAACTGGGTGCTTCCAAGAGTGTTCGCTAGGCAACCATGAGCCAGAAGTGACACTTGCATGTAAGGAGACTCATGAGGACTCTTAAGATGAGATGCAGAATTAGGCACTGTCTTTCTGACTGGGAAGAAGGGCCCTGTGGTTTTAAATGAAATGTAGACACTGCACAGATGTGTGAACATTATTCAATTAGCAGAGGCTGGCTACCATTTCACTCACGGGAGTCCGAGGGTAAGAGAGTGACACTTAGGTACAGGCAATTAGGAGACTGTACTTATGATGAAGAACAAAAGGAGGCAGAAAGGATAGGAAGGGAAAGATTGGCAGAGCTCAGCGTGAGGATTAATGAACACACTTGGATGGACAGATGTGGGGGACATGCATTGCGTGTCTCCGGGCAGAAGAGGACCATAGAACCAACCATGTGGGTCTGTGTTAGTACTGTGATTCCAAGGCCATCGAGAGAAGCTACAAGAATATGGAGAAGCAAAGGAGGTTTGGGAAGCAGAGGGGAAGTGGAAGAAGCGGCTGGTTTCAGCGTGTCTTTAGAAGGAAAGTCCCCAGCACTGCAGATGTGCTCTCTGCATTAGAAAATGACATCCATGCAAGAAAAAAAAAATAGGCATGTAGTGGTTTGAGTCTCTCCAGGGGGGCTCTAGCATAGGCTTGTAATATGTGGAGAACCCCATGTTATCCCCACACACCAGAAGAAGCTGGAAAATATGCCCAGGTGTATGTGTTTGTAAATGTGCTATGTTTCAGAGAGCTGCTACATTGGCTTTGTTGGTTCTTCTGAAAGTATTCTTAATTAGGAGCATAACTGTGTGTGTGTGTGTGTGTGTGTGTGTGTGTGTGTGTGTGTGTGTGTGCATGTGCTTGTGCACGCATGCATGTGTGCATGTGTGCTGTGCATGCGTGCGTGTGGTTTAGTTGACTGACAGGTGACTAATGAATAAAAAGAACTTCAGACTTTCTACGCACATGGTGCTGGAGGCCATTTAGAGAGTTCTTTGAACTCTATTTGGTTTCTCTTTGGTTCCTTTCACACCTTCACAGAAGTACCGTGCTGCTCTTCCCCGGCTGTCTCTGCTTGCTATTGTCACACAAAGTAAGAGGAGATAGGCTGTTCATTCCAGGTTGCTGCTAGCTAGGGGATGTGAAATGCGAGTCTCCACCCCCATGTCCTGGAAATCCCACTTCCGCCATGAGAGTGACTTTCCTTCCCATGTCCAGCTTTTGTGACACACTGGGGGTGCAACAATCCACCTGAGAGGAGCCCACATACCCTTGGTTCCCCCATGAGGCTGACCTCTGCTCCTGAGCTGGGAGCTTGGAGGTGCCACCAGCTTTTGCCCATTTCACACCTTCTCACTAATCCCCCGTGCAAGGACCACCAACCTCTGAGGAGGACTGGAAGTGACTCCTTTCAGGGCCCCTCAATGCTTCTCCTTAAATTGGCCAGAAGGGGTCACTGCTGTAGAATGACACAGGTCTCCATCCCTCCCAGGGTTGAGGCTGCAGTTCGGGATGGCTCCTAGCCCCTGCTCATGAAGTGAGAAGCAGAATCCAAGGGTTAAACCCTAGTCCTGGCCACACACACGCACACGCGCACACATACATGGTTGCTGTAGAATCTCTGCAGTTCAGACCTGTGGTCACTGGACCAGGCAGCTGATGCCTGCAGATCATTTCTAGTCAAACAATAAGATGATGTTGATTCAGTCAAAAGTGCTTAAAAAGATGTGGTCACTCTTGCTTAAAACCCATTGAACTTGAAGAGTCTGTGCATTTTCTTAACTCGACTTTCTTCCTGCTTCTCCCAGTCATCTGCAATTTCTATTTCGTGACATTACCTTAAAATGCATGGTACGGGAACACGGCTGGCATTCATCTCTCTATTTAGTGATGCCTGTGCACACAAAATCCACACCCGTGAGAACTACCCCAACGTATTTCTTGGTTTAGAGAACAGGAGGGTCGTGGAGTAGAAAAACTTACAGGCTTGCTAAAGTGGAAATGATTCCACTCAGACAGGTAGGCTAAAAGATATAAGGTACACATTTACTCTCAACTTTTACATCATGGCAGACATCACTAACAGATGGCCTCCCAAACACTCCCTGCCAGAATTCTTGTCTACGTGGTGTGCTCTGTGAGCCGGCATGAAAGAGGTAACTTCTTGGTCATGCCCAAGTTAAGAAGTGAGTTCTTTAATGACAGGGGCTCTTTGGCCTTGTTTTTAATTTTTTTTTTTCATTTCGGAGCTGTTTGTCCCCTGCGTAGTATCATATCCAATAGGGTCTTAGAGAATGCTTAAAGAGCTGACCTAAATTCCTTCAGTAGCCATACTTTTCAGCCACGACGCCCTGGTTCCAGAATTCTCTGGAGCTCCTTTTCTTTGTTTGCTAGAGGATACTAACAAAAGTTAGTTTCCAAACCCAGGACTAGATGAATACATGGGTTGCGTATGTGGGCATTTTCAGTCCATTTTTTTAGATGGGAACATTTTCTCTATTCTCCAGTTCCTGTGTAACAGGAACAGGTACAACTCTTTGTTGCTTTAATAAGAAAACACAGATTTCACTCTGCCAACTTTCCCCCTCTGATCGTCAGGCATGGTGAGTGCAAAGGTCTATTCAGAAAATGAAGGACTGCTTGGAAACACATTGCATTTCTTAAGCTTAATAATTCTTAGTGGTCTTAAAACTGAAATAACCTTTCAATACCCGGGGGCTGTTATTTCTACTATCCCCTTCTCTCTAATGCAGTGAACATGGAAACCACACACATGTTTGTGGAAGAAAGGAAGAGTTCCAGCAACTCAAGGACTCCCTGAGCACTGGGATTATTTTGTCTAAAGAGAATGGACCGGTAAGAAGTTGGCCAAGGGGCAGATTAGAGAGGCACATTTGCAAGTGGGGAATTTCCAGACAAAAGGTTACTCTTACGGAAAGAGATGAAGCAGGATCAGGAAAAGGCTGGCGAGGAGAGCAGATAAAGAGCGAGTGGAAAGGATAAGGATGCCACAGCATGGAAAGGCGTGTACCTCCAAAGTCACAGTGTCAAGGAAGGGTCAAATGCCTGGTGACAGTCATGAGCATGGGCAGAGAACCCATAAGGAACCATGGCAAGTGGTGGCAGCAGGTGTTCATAAGACAGGAGTATGTGAAAGTGATAGTCTAACACCGCAATGAGGATTTGGAGGCAGGAAAGGCCATGGTTCAGTTTGAGAAGAATCAACCAGGGATGAAGAAAGCCTTGCAGTCTACTTTCTTTGGACACTACCTTCAAGGCTCAGTTTCAAAGTTTCATCCAGCACCCCTTGCAAGTGGCCTTTGTCCAGGCCCAGAAATGAAAGGAAAAGATCAGGGGCCAAAAGAGGTAAGATCAAGCCAGGGGCTGGCTCTACAGGAGCTACGGATCCGTCAGACAAAAGTTTCCTGAGCTGCACTTCTAGTGGCTGCAAGCTAATTGCCTGGCTCTTAAATACGAGGGAGGCTCATGCTGGGAAGGCCCAGGCAAATTACAGCATGGGACTGGAGCTCAGGGGACCAGTTTCCAGGGGCATATTGGGTCTCCAAGGCTGCAGTCGAGAGGCCTTAATATGCCACCAGGCATGCTGCTAAGTGATGCTTTAATTAAACCCTGAGTGCCATGTCTCCTGCCAGTGACTCTGATGGCTTTTTAATTCAGGTCCCATCACAGCACGGACTCTTAATATTCCCTCCTAATTCCTCGCTCGCAGGGGACGTTACCATGGTAAGATTCGTACCTCTTGTACCATCCCACCCCGTCCCTGCCGTGCTCCTCCTCCCGCCACCAAACTACTCAGAACCCTTCTTTCTTTTCCTTTTTCTTTTTTTAAGTTCGGAGAGGAATCCCAGCCCCCTGAGTTGGGTGAAGAGAAAGGGAAGGCTTCAGGCCTAAAAGCAAAGAGAGACTTACAGGTACCTGACTGGACAGGCTCAGGCTCGCAGCCGGGGCCTTCTTCTTGCTGCCCGCACTGTTGGTGGTATTCCCGGCGCTGCTGTTCGAGGTGCTGCTGGTGGAGTTTTTTCTTTTTCTCCTTTTGGTTGTCGGTTGCCTTGTGGGTTCTGCTGCAATAGGGAAAAGGGGAGAGGGTTGGGCTCCAGGGCAATAGTAGGAGGCACCCCTAAGTATAGTGTCATTCCCGTGTCGCTCTTTTCTCCCGTTTGAAAAGGGAGCTATTTAAAATTCCCCCTTTTTTTGTGTAAGCTAAAAATAACAATAAAAGAGAATGGTTGATTTGTTTCTAGCACAAAATTTGTGAAACTCTTTTCTTCTACACATAGCTATGGCATGATTTTTATTTAAATGCTTGGTCTATTTATGTATCTGTGACTCACTTATAGTACTGTAGGAGCAAGTTACAGGTACCATTTTCATAATTGAACTTTAAAATATTTTTACCAGTAGAAAAGTTAGGAACTAGTCTACTTTTTCTCTTTGTAACAAAGGAAGCAAGGACCTCAGAAGACTCAAGGTGTCAACGAAGTATTAACTCTAGACAGATGCTGGCAAAGTTATGTGCAACACTCGCCCCATTGTACCCATGTCTCATGGCAACCCCTCTTTCTTACACCTTGATATCATCGGTTGCTTCAGCCTTGGTGAGACTGGGGCTTTTCAGGTGTGTAGGAACACCCGGTAGTTTGGACTCTGGTCTTTAATAAAGGCTATTTATTAACTTGAAGATTATTCAAAAGAATGTATCAGTATGGTATAACAAGAAAATGAGGGAAACTAGACTTATTCAAGAAAAGCATATTCACATAGTGAAAAATATTTGGGCCTTGAATAATGGGACAAACATGATCCATTGTGATGTGTGGTAGGGATTATTAATTTACTTGTCTCTTTTGTTCTGTATTGAGATATGTCCAATGCAGTACCATCCATATACACATAATAAATATATCTTTAGAGAGTTTTACATATTTATGCCCCAGATCATGATGGGATTACTCGTGGCAACCAACCCTTTTTGATGAATGTCTGATCATCATAGTTTTTTTTTTGAGAGCCCTTCATCCCTAGAATATCTAAGAGCATGTTTACAAAGGTAGTGAAGAACAGGGCATACCTGGTGGTGCCACCATCCGCTGCCACTTCTGAAACAGGCAGGTCTTCAGGCAGTCTCTGGGACTGAGGTTGTAGGTTTTGTGTCTCGACATCAGTTCCTGCATTGGCTCCAGTATTACACACAACTGCAAGGAATTCAGAGTCACCGGTGTTCAGCTACTTGATCATATTAATTACAATAATAATTCTAACAGCTGGAATCCATTAGCCAGCTTTTTTTGCTGGTCTTGATTTTCTCTATGTAAGTTTGAAGGGAAAGACTTATAAGCCACACTTGAGTATACCCACTTAATGGAGTATCGTTTATAACATGGTGTTACAGCTGAGTGTGATCACACACGCACATGCATGGACGCACGCACGCACACACACACACACACAGAAACACATATACACTCTCGTACAGACTTAAGGCTGGACACAGTTCTGTAATGAATTCAGCGGCTTCTCCCCGGGTAAAGGAAAAGTGCTCTTCCATGGAGCACACTGCTCCGATTTCAGCTCTGTCTTCTGGCTGCTCTTCCTGTTTGTGTAACCACACACTGTGCATGCCAGTGCTGGTTTACACGGGTTATCTGGTGGGGAGATGCATCTTTTAAACTTTGCAGAGCAAGCTGATGCTTCTTGATGCCAATTCTCATAAAAGTAGATAATGAACACTAGATGTGTTTTTACTCATATGCTCATTTTTATTTCTATTTCACCCGTGAAGATCGTGTACGTGGCGCAGGTCTGTAGCCACTCCACGTGGGGGAATTTATTCTGACTCTACATTTGCCACCTTGTCGCATGCTTTACGTAGCTTTTTAGCTTGACTTTGGTCCAAAACATTTGATGACAAAGATTGAATGAAACAAAAAGACAAAGTTAGCTAGGATGACCACAGACTCTTGGATTCCTTTGGTGGCAGGCATGTCAGAACACCACAGTACTGAGAGCACCGTGCCTATTAGGACAAAGCCTGTGACTTGGAATGAACTATCCATAAGACTTGGGGGCTACAGTGATGCAAATATTAGCATATGCCTGCCCCTGTGTAAATCATGGTTGCCTTAGGAAAGGCATATGCTTTCCTCTGGCTTTTCCCCCAATCAACCTTCACCTGCAGCACACCCCCCTCGGAGGTGTTCTGCTCCCTGAGTCTTGTTACCTCCTCCTTCTGGCCAATGTCTGCCACATCCTTGAAGAT
Source organism: Microtus ochrogaster (assembly GCF_000317375.1). Classification (NCBI taxonomy): domain Eukaryota; kingdom Metazoa; phylum Chordata; class Mammalia; order Rodentia; family Cricetidae; genus Microtus; species Microtus ochrogaster. The sequence continues at coordinate 9,808,418 of NW_004949103.1, forward strand.
ACAGAGAAGGCTGCTTGCTGTGCCCCCCTACATCTCCCGGTGTAAACTGCAGTGGTGTCCCTTTGAATCTTCCATTGCATCCAGCCTTTGCTGCCTCACAGACTTCCGCTGCCTTTGAAGTCTCCTTTCCACTGTGTTAGAGATTCTTGGAATGCTGACACTTTGCCTTTTACCTCCATGTCCCAGTTTTGGCTCCAAAGAACAGATACATTTAAGGAGCAATTCTTCGAAAGACCACAAGACAGTTTCAGGCCCAGAGAGCAGTCTAAGGAATGCGTCCATTAGAACCACGTGATCTGACAACTGAAAGCACAGACTTTCATGCCCAGTCCTTTCTCCTCACATAGTCTGCACGTGCGGCCCTGAATATGTGTTTTATTTTTTTTATTTTTTAAATTTATTTATTTATTAAGGATTTCTGCCTCCCCCCTGCCACCGCCTCCCATTTCCCTCCCCCTCCTCCCATCAAGTCCCTTTCCCTCATCAGCTTCAAGAGCAATCAGGGTTCCCTGACCTGTGGGAAGTCCAAGGACCGCCCACCTCCATCCAGGTTTAGTAAGGTGAACATCC